>NC_064816.1:30068092-30388352 GCF_023721935.1 Panthera uncia
TCAACGTTTTTTAATTTATTTTTGGGACAGAGAGAGACAGAGCATGAACGGGGGAGGGGCAGAGAGAGAGGGAGACACAGAATCGGAAACAGGCTCCAGGCTCTGAGCCATCAGCCCAGAGCCTGACGCGGGGCTCGAACTCACAGACCGCGAGATCGTGACCTGGCTGAAGTCGGACGCTTAACCGACTGCGCCACCCAGGCGCCCCTGTTCAGTTGCCTTTGATAGGAATCTACGGTTTTGAAATAGTTACGACTAAACTGGACATAATTTTTCTTTCTTTTTGTTCTTTCTTTCATTCTCTCCTTTCTTTCTCTCTCTCTCTCTATCTCTCTCTTTTCTTTCTACAGGAAAAATAGATCTTAATGTATATTTTAATGGTTTTCAAACAGTGCTGATTACTTTGAGAGGTCAGACTTTCATGTTTGGCTTTGGTAGAATTTAGCAGGCCCTGTTAAGAGACAGCTTTTCTTCCATTTTACAAGATAACAAGTTTTTATTTTTATTCCCAAATCCCCAGGAAATTTTCAGTGCTGTCAGTTTTATGAAAAGGTAATTAGGGAGCAAGTAGGGAATATGTCTTGCAAGCGGTTGGTTTGGCATCTTCCCTCAAGTTCTTATTTGCCTGATGAAACTATCTCGTAATAAGATCCCTTTGTGTGCAGCCCCTCTGCAGTTCCCTGGAAGGCCTTGGCCATAATTATGTCTATATCTGGGTCCTGTCAAATGACGAGAGGAGCCAGAGTAGAAGAACGGCCACCCTGACCTTTTGCAAATCTCACAGTTTAAAACTTGAGGTGGCTTCTAACAGACTCCTATTGCTTAAGGGTTTTTGTACCAGCGTTGAAGGCACTGAGCAGGTAGCTCCTTCTGTGGAGACATACCAAGAGTGTGTGCACTGATTTTGTTAAATATGGCTGCAAGAGGACCATATGGGGCATGGGAGAGTGGAGCAGTCTCTTTCAAAGAGCCACTAAGGGATTAAAATGAAACAGGGGTCGAGAAGAGGTCAGCCCTTAAAGCTGGAGTCAATGGAGTGTATACTGGAAGTTCCAACTTCTTGTTTCTACTGCTTATCCTCGTATTTACTTGTGAGCACTCCCTCCCCACTCGCCCCCCAGAAAGTGGAGGGGATACATGAAGTTTAATTACTCGGAATCGTAACTGAGTTCTGATCAAGGGTTTGCAAGCACTAGCTGTAGATACCCACGTGTGGAGTCTGTGCATATAGGGTGCCTAGCCTTGACTATGGTGTCAGGAAGGAAGAGCCCCTAAGACCAGAGACGGTGTTCATGGACTTGCTCTTCCTGCAGAAAACAAGCCAAATCCCTGGCCTGTGAGGCCACCGAGGGTCAGATCAGTGTTCCCCTTTCCTTACAGCCTTTGCCTTCTTTTAGGAAGAAAGGTGCATCATTGCCATCTGTTGTGGCTGTTGTTTGGTTTTCTTTGCTCTTGGCTGTATTTTTTCTGGATTAGGTGGTGTCCATTGTACACCCACACCGTAAATTGCCCCCAACCCCTCTACTCTTACTTAGGAAGAGCTCACATGAAATCCTGCTCCCATTCAGTGTTTCCTAGCTGGTATTCTGATGTGGGTGACCAATGCAAATTGGGACTGTGACACACCTGTGTCAGGACAGGGAGTCCTTTAAGTATAGGTGGAAGTAGACCATGAAGAACTAACACACACAAGGGTTTTGAAACAAGTGGTTCTTAAACTGGATTTATTTGAGCAGGGGGAGGTCCTCGAACCCCTTTGTAGATATATACGAAATACTGGCTGTGTTTGCCTAAGTACAGTTATCTAAAAAGAGAGAATATGCTCTTGAACAGATACTCAAAAGCCTTTTAAAACCCAGTAGGGTTTGGCACCACCAATAAAAATACCCAAAGACTTTTTGCAAGCTTACAGCAAGTCTCTACTTTGTAAGCTTACAGCAAGTCTCCACTGTTATTTTGTTTGTAGTTAAAGTAGGTTTTGGGGTCCATATTCTAGATAATTTTAAAAATCTCCTATTCACTTTCTAAATCTTGTGGTTTGCTTACTTAATGTTCTCACAGCAGTATTATTTTCTGTAATTTTCATTAGAAGCCTAGTGGTATTCTGGCTACATTAAAGGTTGTAAGAATCCTAAGTTGGCCAGCTTGAGAAGATACCCATTTTTTGTCATAGTGGTGTCTTGGGGATCTGCATCATTGCAGATAGACAGGCAGATAGATAAAAAGCTCAGTCCCACCTGACATTTTGAAATGAACCTGTTTATAAATTCAGGGCAAACAAGGGACAGGCTTTAGGACATGAGGTGGCCGCCAGGGTAATTTTTGTGAAACTCACATCAAATATTGTTTATTATTGCTTAACTGACTTCACGGATTCCCATTGCCCTTTGGGTAAAACTAAAACTACCTAATGTGGCTGATGGACAAAGTTCTGTTTGCCTGAGGCCACCATAGCCTCTCAGCCCCTTAGCCTTTCCCTCTGGGTTATGTATGTCTATCTGTCCCTATGTGCAGGGTCACTACCCCCTTACCCCAGACACCCTTCCCTGCCCTGCTCCCTTCTTTCGTCTAATCCCCTCCCCTGCCACAAAAAATTAACCTTCATTTCTTAGGTCCCCGCTTTGACCTTAGTTCTTCCAGGCAGCCTTTCTTGGGCCTCTGGTCCAGCTTTATGTCTGCAGCATCCTTTTTGTGTTCAGCCATAAGGAGAGCTTCCCATGTCATTGCATAGAGCTTTGCTTTTGTTTTTCTTTCTTTTTTTAAACTGCGTAGTGGTTTGTAATATGAATACACTGTGGTTGTTTAAAACTCGACCTCAGTGGATGGGCATTTAGGCTCTTGGTAGTTTTGCTGCTTTTATCGACAGTGGTACAGTTCAAGTGCTTTTACAAGCTTCTTAGCACCAGTGAAATTTTTATTTGCTGGTTTTGTAAATGAGCAGACAAATGGAAGGTATATTTAAGTAGATAATGCCAAAGCGCCCTCCAGAAAGACTTTTCTGGTGTCAGAGGTCCATTGAGATGACAGAAAAGTATGTTGATGCCTGGGAGTGCAGTTCCTTTCTCTTGGAGTCTGCCTCTCCGTAAGGAACTGGCAGGGTCAGCTTTTTTTCCCCTGATCTCCTACTCCCCAAGTACTGGGCTGTTGAAATTGCAGTCTTCTATCCTGTAGAACCTTAGAGCCCTGTGATTTGAAGGTGTAGTCTGACCTTCAAAGTGTTGTTGTTAACAGAAGAATTAATTTTATGCTTCCTGGTTACAATGATTTGCTTCATCTGAGAATCGCAGACTACTGGAGTGTTCCCTCTTTAATCCACACAAAATCTGGGGTACCATTTTTGCCAACTTACTGTTGACTTTCTTCACCTACTCTGTAAGCCTCAGCCTCCACAGTCTCAAAGGCAAAAGCTGTTTTCTACCTTCCTGAAGATAGTCTACGATGACTGAACTGTACATCTCATAACAGGATTTGGGGTTGAATAAGGAACAGACTGTTAAGTGACTGTCCTCTCAGCTACTTTTCTTTTTTTAAAAAAAAAGAGGAAATAGAATTTCCCTGTGACTGCGGTAATCTCCCTTGTTTTCCCTCCTGATAAAATGGTATTCTTCCTTGGGTCCTGAAAAAAACCTTTGCAGAGTAGTTTGTTAGATAATCTTTCGGTGGGGGGGGGGGGGGGGCGGTATTTGTTCCTGCTGAAGGAATAATGAAATTGATACCTCACAGATACCTATTAGACCAAATGGCTAGTTGAT
This sequence comes from Panthera uncia, assembly GCF_023721935.1. Lineage (NCBI taxonomy): Eukaryota > Metazoa > Chordata > Mammalia > Carnivora > Felidae > Panthera > Panthera uncia. The sequence continues at coordinate 30,071,845 of NC_064816.1, forward strand.
TTTTGTTGTTGTTGTTAGTTTGTATCATATTTAAGATGGAACCCCCCCCCTTTTTTTTTTAAGGTGATTGGAAGTTGGGTGATTGATTCACAGATTTTGCACTTGAAAAGCTATGGATGTTCATCCTAACTTTCAGAATCATCAGTTGCCCTAACTCCCTTTGCAGCTAATGGCCAACACTGTATTTGTACTGAGAAGCCAAAGACTAATTCCTCTAGGAGCTGGGGAAGTCTGAAAACCACCCCCGTGTGTCCTGTCCTCTCCTATCTGCCTGCCAGCTGGCAGCCTCTCCCACCTCCCACTGCCTCTTCCACCCTGCCTACTCGGAGGTTATGATTGCGTCTGGCCTCTCGGGCACACCGTGTGCGAAATTCTGCCACTTCTGGGAAGAGAATTCACAGAAAGAATTGAATTGCCTGTTTCTCTGAGTCCTTGGGGGCAGGGGATGTTTTTGTTTATGTTGATGGGAACCACTCTTGGAACGATGAATGGAGAGATCAGAAATGAGACAGTCATCCTACTACACACTTCTTTCCAGAGATCAAGATGGGATGGAGGAGTGCTGGGAAAGAGACGGCCTTTGTGAGAGGCAGAAAGGGAATACTTTTGGATGGTAACTGAGGGAAGAGAGGGTGAAATGAGGAGTGTTACATCCTGGTGACTCAGTTGTTTTTAAATACTTCCTCTCTGGGTTCCTGTAATCACACCAAGAGTTTTGCAGGGTGTTAATGCTTGTTGCACAGCGCTTCGCATTTCCTGGGTTACAATCCCTGCTCCATCACTTCCCCGCTGACCTGGTTATTTAATACCTCTTAGCCTCAGTTTCCTCCCAAGTGGGCATCGGTTAGAGTAGAGTTTCCCCCATAGGGGTTTTGAGGGTGCTTTAATTAATGGAGGGTTTCTCAACCTCACTGTTAATGAAATTTGGGGCCAGATAATTCTTTGTTGTGGGAGAACGTCCTGTGCATTGTAGGATATTTGGCAGCATCTCTGGTCTCTACACTAGGTGCTGGTAGCACCACCTGCTCCAGATGTGACAACCAAAAATGTCTCCAGACATTGGCACCATCCCTCTAGGGGCAAAATTGCCCCTAGTTGAGAACTGCTGTTTTAATCATAAGAAGCCCCTCACTCAGTTCCTGGCATAAAGGAATGTCCTTCAGTGTTTGATGCCTATGAGGTACTTGATAAATGTTTGGATGGATGGATGGATGGATGGATGAATGTTGATGGTGTTATGCTATAAAAGACTGCTAGCTCTTTGCTTAGACATTGTATGGGGGCGCCTGGGTGGCTCAGTCGGTTCAGCATCTGACTCTTGATTTTGGCCCAGGTGATGATCTCGTGGTTCATCAATTCGAGCCCCGCATCAGGCTCTGTGCTGACATTGTGGAGCCTGCTTGGGTTTTCTCTGTCTCCTGCTCTCTCTGCTCCCTCCCACTTGTGCTCTCGCGCGCCCTCCCTCCCTCCCTCCCTCCCTCCCTCAAAAATAAATAAAAGAACTTGTATTGTGGGGGGAGATTCCTTGCTGAGACTCTTGTGGCATTGCATTAACTAAATTCTTTTGGGTGACTACCAAGAGGAGCACCCCCTTCCTTCTCCTGAGTTTCACTGATGTAGCACAGCTGCACCCGAGAGGTACCAGAGTAACTCTAATTGCATATCCTTGATTCCAAGATGCCTCTTTTTGTTTTTAATATTTCTGAAATCAGAGTTGATTATAAAGTTGAAAGGTGTATTATTCATTCTTCCTCAGAGGTGGATATTGACACACTCTTGGTTGCAGCTTTGAAATGAAGGGATGTGGTATTTCTGGGGAATGTCTTGGCTTTGCAACTGGATTGGAAGCTCTTTATGGGCAAAGGCTGTTTTACCATGCTGTTTTTTCCCTCGTACTCAGCACAATGCCACAAACATACAGTCTCGAACATTTGAACAGCCTGCACTTTTCACTGTTCTGTGATGATGCCCTTACTCTGCTTTTTGTATGGTTTTGGACCTTCACACAGCTCAGGACAAAAAACAGTGCAGCCTCTCACATGACGTCGGTACCAACAGTGTTTTCTTCCATAGTCCTTATTTTGCTCTTTCAGCAGTATGTATGAGTGGTTATTTGACCGTTCTACTGCATTTTGCTCACGGAAAAGAGTATACAGTACAAACTAGTTTTCTGACACTGCTGGTAAGAAACCGAGGTCTCAAACTTTTACAGGAGGGTTGCGTCGTATGTGCTTGTAACTTAGATTATACCATATGAGGGTACAAAAGAGAAAAACCAGTGTGGCTAATTTCAGTAGTCAATCAGTGCATATTGCTCTGAAATGAGCTTGAAAGGGAGGTGTGAATCAACTAAGATGTAAGTTCCACGAGGGCAGGATTTTGCTCACAGGTGTATTTTCAGCATCTTGGAAAAGTGTTTTGAGCATAGTAAGCACACAAATCTTATGAAATATTGATTGCTTTTCCTTTATTTGGACTCTGTTCTCACAAGCATCTCAAAGTGCAAGCATCTCATTGTCCTGTGCTTCTGGAGTTGAATTACATGGATTTTTTTTTGTACAGTGAGGCCCCTAAATATAAGCCAACCATTTCATTTGGTAGGAACAGCCATCTGTTCTAACATCAGTGACACAACTGGCTATGTGGGACTTACTGGTTGGCCTCCACACAGCATTTGAGAAATTTTCAAGGATGATTTCAACTGACGTAAGAAACTAACCAACCAATTCCTCTCTTAAAATGGAACTCCAGTGTTAAAAATCAAGACGGATGAAAATCATTAGGCATGCAGAAAGCTATATAACATCATTTATATGTTTGGTGGACTTGAGCTGGGTTCAGGGGACTGTTGTATTTACCTTGAACTACTAGACCTATATCCCTGGAGACTGTTTCAAAAGTGATCTCTAATTAGAAGAAATTCTGTGATTTGTGTGTTGAGTACAGAATCCCAGTAACCTCTTGTTTGATACCTCTTGATGCAAACGGTTTTGTGTAAGAAAATAGGAGATTGCCTATGGTAGGTTCTAGGTAAATATGTGTTGATCGATTAATCTGAGATTATAATATCATGAAAGAGATGAAGGTCTTGCCTGGAATAGAGCTTGATTTTTCTTCATAATTCTACTCAGCCCATGTTTTGTGCCTTTGACTGGTTGGTCAGTTTTCAGTCAGTCCCTTTTCTTCCTGATTGCATATTCATGTTATAGTGAAGAATGGAAACATTATAGTCTTCTAATGACTTTAATCTGATTTGCAAGCCTTCTACAACTCAAATCCATTTAAAGAAAGGCAACAAGCCCCACGATAAGAAATCTCAAAAAGAAGAGTGAAAATGTTCCCACTTTAGCATGGTGTAATTATTTTTGCTGTTCGGTTGCATAGGCAGGCTGCCAGAAGATAGGGGTACAAATTAATTAACCAACTGTTTGCAGAGATATGGCCATGTCATTACCGATAAGCACAGACGTAAATAAGGCAGCATGTCGGCTGTGTTTTTGAAACGAGGGAGGACAGAAATATGTTAACTAAAATAAAATAGACCAAAGGCTTACTGGAGTGAAGAGGCTTACTTTGTTAGTTTCCATTTATTAGTACATAAAGTTCTTCCCTGTTGTCTTAAATGCTTCGTGATGTGTTGAATGAGGGGAGAAAGCGTGGATTGTCATGTTAGTCTTGTAAGAGTATAGCTGAATGCTTTGTTCTTCAATGGAACATATTTAGATCCCATCCCCATCCACTGAAATCATTTCCCATGTAATTTTTAAGGTAATTGGGATTTATTAGGCCAATGGTGAATTTTACCTACTATGTGTAAAGTAATGTATGTGAATAGTTTTACCCACACAACTGCCTTAAAGTAAACAGATTTCATAATGTCAGAAGCTATGTCCATTCTGTAAGGGTTGAATCTTTGTATTTCTTGTTTACCCTTCCCCTGAGGTGACCTAGTAGGACCCTTAGTAAATACTTGTTGAAGGAGGGAGTGGAGGAGCTCTGTGAACGGTGACATGTTCTTACATGCTGGTTAGGGACTAGATCTGGAGTCAACTAGATTTCACCTTTAACCCCAGCCCCACCTCTTGCCAGCTGTGCAGTCTTGGGTGAGTTACTTAATCATTCCATGTCTGTTTCCTCATTTGTAAACTTGGGCTAATAATAGTACCTATACCACAGGGTTGTTTTGAGGATTAAACAACATAAAGCTTGTAAAGTACTTAGCACCTGTCTGGCCCAGTGAATGCCTAATAAATGGTTGACACGGTGACTAGTGTTATTCCATTGTATTTTAAACATTGGTCTGACATTTTACTTGATGAACACTCAGACAAACAGCTGAGGAGAAATGAGTGTTTTACTTGAGGCATTGCTGTGAATTGTGACTATGCAGGGTGTTATCTGTTAGTCACATCTGTTTGCGTACCGTTGTGCTAACTGAGCTTTGAGTACCTTGTTCAGGTGTGTGCGTGCAGTTGTGCTAACTGAGCTTTGAGTACCTCGTTCCAGCTTGCCCCGGAAGGACAAGGAGTGAAACTACACACTCTGAAGAAGTAAAACTGAGATAAGAGAATGCGTGAAGTTTTCTCGTGAAAGTATTGCCCATTAACTCAGAGTTTTTGAAACAGAAATGAGCAAACAGGCAAAACAAACTTGGAATACTTAAATATTTTCCAGTAGTAATAAACTACACCTAATCTGTTTAAACGGAAGAAGCCTTCGTAACATTACGAGAGATTAGGAGTAGAACTAATTAACCAGAAGTCAACACTCCCCTTTCTTTCTCCCCTTAGTGTTCTTACAAGTCTCTCCCCTCCCCCATATCCACCCGAGACAGCAGTTAGACAAGTGAGTTTCCTGCACAAAGGGAAGACTACCAGAAATGATTATATAGAACTAAAAATATGTGATGTTGAGAAAAGTTGGCGTTAGGACCAAAAGAACAATTTGCACTTCAGTGATCTACTCTGACCCAGCTGCCTCCTAGGTCAGACCAACTGCTCTCAACCAGGAAGCATCTAGTATTTATGGAATGAGTGGAGGCATGAACGAATCTGATTGATTTAAGCTATTTTCACAGGCATCGATGAGAACATTAAATTGACGTGTATGAGTGCAACCGCATCTTTTTAGACACAGTGAAGATTTATCTTTATTTTTTATTGTAATTTCTCGTTAAATAAAACTGCCTTTGGGGAAAGCTTTAATTCGTTTGAGTGTAAGTAGCAAGTAGTTTCAGGCCTTTGTGCCTAGGTCTCATCATTCTTGGAACCATATTTTAAATTCCTGGGTGACTTTGAATTATTGAAACTTAGTATTTATTCCTTGCCTGTTGTTTTTGTTTTTCCCATATGGGGGGAACACTGTTTTAGGACTTGATTTGTAAAGCATTTCTCTAAAGGTCGGGAGTCTTCAGGATGAAGGCTTCGTTGGTATCTTCTTGGAAGTCTCAGAGGCACCGAGGTTTCAAACGTCCCAAGCGTATGCTCCTCGTTCTCAGACCTGGCATTCTTCCAGAATTCCTTTTCAGAGACTGGTACCACCCATCCATCCTGTTCTGCAGGACCGGAGACTTGGCGTCATTCTCTGCATCACTCTTGTATCCAGGCCATTACCAAGTTGTGCCGATAGTGCCTTCTCAGTGTCTCAGAATCATACCTGTGCCATCACACTGCCATCCCCATGTCCATACTACTCCCTGTCTCCCACCTGTTCTGTTACAAACAGCTCTTGTCTGGTTTTCTCACTTAGGCTTTGGAACCATGAACCTCCCTTGTCCGCAATGCAGTCTGAGCAATGTTGAAAATAGTAATAAGCAGTCTGATGATGCTATCTTCCATTAAGATACTTGAAGTAAGCACTTCCAAACGGCAGAGTAAGGACCTCTGAAAATCTCCTCCCTAAAAGCAGTGAGACCACTGTTCTGAATTGTCAAAATTAACTTTTTCGGCATTCTGAAAATGAAGACTGGTAGGATCTGTTGAAAACTGATACAAGAAAGAAGGCTGAATCTCTGTAACTACAGCAAACTCTGGGAGGTTTTTAACTCACCCTATTGCAAACCCCCCCACCAGCTCTATAGTAACTTTGAAAACCAACAACTATGGTACCTGTGAGAACCAGAAGCCTAGAAGCCACCAGAAGGGACAGAAGGGGTTTGGAGCTCCCCCAAAGTCCTATTTCCAAGCATTTGTCACTCTCTGAACTGCCTGGTAGCTCCCTAAAAAGTTCCATTCTCAGAACTTGGCTTTACTTGAGCTGACTCAGAGTTCACTATGTGTCCTGTCCCTACGGTGTTTATTAAAAACAACAACAACAACAAAACTGTGGCAATTATTGAACATTACAATGGTCTGAGGTGGTGACAGTCTGACCATCAAACTAAAAGGCAAACAGTGGGGAAAAGACATCAATTGGGGGACCTGAGAAAGCCCTCATTGCTTACCTTTGGCTGACCTTGAGGCTGTAAGCAAATGGAAGTGAAGGCTAAAGCAGAGTTGTAAACTGCTTGCTAGCACACAGACGGCATGCTCCAACACACATGTAGAGCCGCTCAGCAAGGGTTGGGAGACACACTGGTTCAAGATATTTTAGGAAATCCCTGCCTAATAATTAGCTAACCACACAGAAACTTTTGACCTAACCACACATAACAGAATATAGGCTTTAAAACAACTAGAGTGGGTAAGTCACTTAACAAACAAGGACAGGTGGGTGTGATTTCCAGAGTTGCCACATTACATTATTTAAATTGTCCAACCTTCACCAAAAAATTAAAAGGACAACAAAGAAACGGCAAAGTATGGCCCACATGCAAGGGGAAAACACAGATTAGAGCCATGTCAAAACGAAGCTTTTTTTATATATTAAAATTAAGTTGGTTTTATTCAGACTGGATTGTTTGAAGTTGTTAATTATAATCCCCAGGATAACTACTAAGAAAATAACTTGGGGGGGGGGTGGAGATAAAAAAGGAATGGGGCACCTGGGTGGCTGATAGGTTAAGTGTTCAACTCTTGATTTTGGCCTGGGTCATGATCTCACCGTTCATGAGATAGAACCCGGAGTCAGGCTGTGCACTGACAGCATGGAGAGCCTGTTTGGGATTCTCTCCCTCCCTCTCTCTTGGCTCCTCCCTCGCTTGCACTCGCTCTCAAAATAAATTAACTTAAGAAAAGAATTAAAAAGGCCTATTAGGGGCGCCTGGGTGGCGCAGTCGGTTAAGCGTCCGACTTCAGCCAGGTCACGATCTCGCGGTCCGTGAGTTCGAGCCCCGCGTCAGGCTCTGGGCTGATGGCTCGGAGCCTGTTTCCGATTCTGTGTCTCCCTCTCTCTCTGCCGCTCCCCCGTTCATGCTCTGTCTCTCTCTGTCCCAACAATAAATAAAAAACGTTGAAAAAAAAAATTGAAAAAAAAAAAAAGGCCTATTAGACTATATCAATTTAACAACAAAGGAGGTAGTAATAGAGGAACAACAACAAAAAAAGACACAATATGTATAGAAAACAAGTAACAAAATCACAGACCTAAATCTTACCAGTAATTACATTAAATGTAAGAGTAAGTACTACTCAACAGGAGGAAATGGGCAGAATGAAGTTTTAAAAATCACCTAACACTATGCTGTCAACAGGAGACCTACTTCAAGTTCAAAGTCAGAAATGTGTTGAAAGTTAATAAAAATTCAAATAGTAGTAAAAAGAAAACTAGACCAGAGACACCTGGCTGGCTCAGAAGCTTATGTGGTTCTTGATCTTGGGGTTGTTTGAGTCCCACATTGGGTGTAGAGATTATTAAGAGAAAAAGAGAAAGGAAGAAGGAAAGGGAGGGAGGGAGGGAGAGAGACTTAGATTGGCTATACAAATATCAGACAAAATAGATTTGAAAAAAATGTCATTAGAGATAAAGGAAGACATATTATAATCATGAATAAGTCAATCCATCAGGAAGAAGTAACAATTACAAAGGCACATGCACCTAGCAACAGAGCCTCAAAATACAAAAAGCAAAAAACAAACAACTAACACCAAAAGGAGAAATGGACAATTAAAAAATAATAGTTGGAGATTTTAATAACTCACTTGAAAGAATAGATGCAATAGGTAGGCAGGAAATCAACAAGGAAGACTTAAAAAACATAAACCAACTAGACTAACCAACAACAGAATATATACTCTTCTCAAATGTACATGGGATATTCTCCAGGATCATATGTTAGGTTGTAACAACATAAGCCTTGGTAAATGTAAAAGGACTGAAATCATACAAGTACCAAGTATGATTTTTAAACACAGTGGAGTAAGATTAGAAATTAACAACAGAAGGAAATTTGGGAAATTGACAATTAAATAATATACTCCTAAATAAGCAGTGGGTCACAGAAGAAATCACAGGAGAAATTAAAAATACTTCAAAGTTAATGAAAATGAAATACAACATACTGAAACTGTTACACTGCAGCTAAAGCAGTACTAAAGGGAAAATTTAAAGCTGTAAACAGCTCTATTAAAAAGGAAGAATGATCTCAAATCAGTCATCTAACCTTCCACCTTAAGAAACTAGTGAAAGGAGTAAACAGCATGAAGCAAGCAGAAGGAAGAAAATAACAAAGATTAGAGTGTAAATAGATGACCTAGAGAACAGAAAAAAACATAGATAAAATCAGTGACGCCAAAAGCTGGTACTTTGACAAGATCTGAGGGCTTTGATTTTGATAAAACTGGCAAACCTTTAGCTAGATTTCCCATTACTCATACTATTAAAATCAGGAATTAGATGGCATCAATACTGGCCTTATGGAATAGAAAGGGATTGTATAGGAGTGCTGTGAGCAACTGTATTCCAACACATTAGATAACTTACATGAAATGGACAAATTCCTAGAAAGATACTACCAAACCACCAAAATTCACTCAAGAAGAATTAGAAGATCCAAATAGACCTAGATCCGAATACGTAACTTTAAAACTTCTCACAAAGAAAAGCCCAGACCCAGATGGCTTCACTGGTGAATTTTACTAACTGTATAAAGGATTATAACCCATGCTACACAAACTTGTCTAAAAGATAGAGAAGGAGGGAACGCTTCTCAACTCTTTCTATGAGACCAGTACTCTGATCAACAAAACCCAAGACTGAAAACTACAGACTAATATATTCAATACACATTATACATAAGATATTCTACAAAGTACAGCGTACTAAGTATACACTGGGGCAATATACATTTGAGCAAGTATGCTCAAGATGGGTTTGCTAGATGGTCAGACTGAAAAAAGTCTGGATTATGATATGAATTAATTTCTCTAATATTGGTAACATTATTCAACTTTCAGTACAAATTGTATGATCTATTTTCAGCGCTTCTCAAACAATGATGTAAACCATCTGGGAATTTTGTTAAAATCCAAATTTTAGTTTACTTGGTCTGAGTCAAGGTCTGAAATTCTGTAGTTCTAAGCAGGTTCTTGGTGATATGTAGGGTATGGTCCATGGGCTATACTTCAAGCAGCAGAGCTTTGAGGATGAACATAGAGTTGTGTGTGCTTTTTTTTTCATTGTGATCATTAAGATAGAAGATCTACAGGGGCACCTGGGTGGGTCGGTTGGTTAAGTGTCTGACTTCGACTCAGGTCATGATCTCGTGCACAGTTCATGAGTTCGAGCCCTGCGTTGGGCTCTGTGCTGGCAGCTCTGAGTCTGGCACCTGCTTTGGATTCTGTGTCTGTCTGTTCTCTCTCTCTCTCTCTCTCTCAAAAATAAACATTAAAAATTTTTTTTAATTAAAAAGAAAAGAACATCTACAGATCGTTTTTGTCTCTGATGTGATGAATCTCAGCCAAACTCAGGACACTTACTATGCTTTCATTATCTATTAAAAGTCAACCTTCTGGGGCATGTTTTTGGTAAGATATTTAAAGACTTTATGAATATGAGCTAATTACATTTTATAACATTCCCTTAAGGTACTTAATGAAAGATACAGATCTCTGGTTTGCTACATTCTTCACAGCCACATGGCTGCTGAACAATACTCAGCTATACCGTAAAGCAGATAGCATGCATAACATGCTAGCTGAAGGCTAGCCATTGAATTTCAGCTTTCACGTGTTTATGAGTAGTATGTAGAAAGGCTGATTTTTGTGTGTTGATTTTGTGCATAGGCTGAATGTTTGTGATTCCCCCCCCAAATTCATATGTTGAAACATCCCCAGTATAAATGATTTTTGGAGTGAGGCCTTTAGGAAGTGATTAGGGCGTGAGGTTGGAGACCTCATGGGATTAGTGTCCTCATAAGAGAGGCTCCAGAGAGCTTTCTCACTTTCTTCATGTGGAGTACACAGGGAAAAGGAGTCGGTGATCCAGGAAGCAGGCTCTCACCAGACACAGAATAAGCTGAATTATAAAAATAATGTTGTTTTTGTTTTGAGACAGAACACAAGAAGGGGAGGGGCAGAGAGAAGGAGAGACAATCCCAAGCAGGCTCTGCACCATCAGCCCAGAGCCTGATGCAGGGCTCGAACTTAGCAACTGAACAGTGAGATCAGATCATGACCTGAGCCCGACATCAAGAGTTGAACGCTTAACTGGCTGTGCCAGCCAGGTGCCCCAGCTGGCACCTTAATCTTGGACTTTGCAGTCTCTGGAACTGTGAGAAATATTTGTTCTTTATAATTCACCTAGTCTATGGTATTTTGTTATAGCAGCCCAGACAGACCAAGGCAATTTTGTATCCTGTTATCCTTCTTGCTAACCTGGTTGATTCTGGGAGGTTTTCTTTAGATTGCTTTTGATTTTCCGCATAGACCATCAGATCATTTGCAAATAGAGATAGTATTTTTATTTCTTCTTTTCCAATCTGTATGCCTTTTAATTCCTTTTCTTGCCTTATTTCTCTGGCTAGAGCTTCCACTATTATGCCGAATAGAAGTGGATATCCTTGCTTTGTTTCTGAGCCATATAGTCTTTGTTCATTAAGTATGATATTAGTTGCAGGTTTTTTGGTAAATGCTCTTTATCAAGTTAAGGAAGTCCTCTTTATTCCTGGTTATGTAGAGGTGGTTCTTTATCTTAAATACTTTTTCTGCATCATTTATAATAGTATGATTTTTCTTCCTTAATCTCTTAATGTGATTACATTGTGTGATTATGAGTTATTTGAAATGTCTGTTTAGTTTCCGAGTGTTTAGAAGTTTCTTGTTATGTTTGTCTGATTTTTAATTTGATTCCACTGTGGACAGAGAACATACTTGGTATGATTTCATTTCTTTTAAACTTGATGAGGTTTGTGGGGCACCTGAGTGGTTCATTCGGTTAGGCGTCTGACTTCAGCTCAGGTCATGATCTCACGGTTCGTGGGTTCAAGCCCCGCATCAGGCTCTGTGCTGACAGCTTGGTGCCTGGAGCCTGCTTTGGATTCTGTGTCTCCCTCTTTCTCTGCCTCTCCTCCTGTCCTTCCCTCCCTCCTTCCTTCTCTCCCTCTCTCTCTCAAAAATTAATGTTAAAAAAAAAAATTGATGAGGTTTGTTTTATGGACCAAGGTATGATCTATATAAAGCTAACCATTTAACAGCAAAAATGGCTTAGTAGTCAATGCCATTTTATAGTTAATGCTGTACTTAGTTATATGAGAGCCATGGATTTTCTGCATAAAGGATACTGGGAGATGTGGGGTTGCATATTGACTGCCTTTTGAGCAAAAGAAGAAATGATATTCTTAATTGGGTCGTGAAATTGTAACTGTAGTTATAGTGTTATGTTATGTAACCATAACAATAATAAAGATAAAATTAAGAGCACTCTTTATCGAGTCCTTATATACGCTCTGCTTACGGTACCAGCAGAGTGGTAACACTCTTTTTTAGCTCGTAGCTTACCCATTGGCTGCAAGCTTAGCTGAATGGTAGTGTTGCAAAGTGATTGTGGCAGCACTTCCAGATTTAGGACACGTGGCATTTTAGGCTTGGTTTCTGATTTGAAAGGTCAGAATTTACTGACAGTGTTTGGCGTAGCTTAAGGTACACATGTGACAGCCTGCCATGTGTACTGCCATGTTGGTCACCTTTGTAGCCAGACGTGCCTTCCCTAATGCAAATTCCGTAGCACTTTGGTACTTGCCTTCTCTCTTCTGTCCCAGGCCCCGTATCTCAGTTTCAGTACAAGCAGTGACAACATTAGCACTTGTGACTTTTATCTAGGGAGGATGACTGTAAGACTGGCTACTCACAGTTACTGATTCATAAATATTAGAACTATTTTCTTTGATCTCATTCTTTGGTCTCCTGCTGTTTGGTTAATTGCTTTTTGACCTAAAACATCTCATTTTTCTTTTTCTTTTCTTTTTTTTAATCCAGTCTTTATTGACTATATTAGTTTAGACAGGGCCTTAAACCATGTATATTTTAGAACACTGTTGATTGGCCAGTTTTGTCCCTGGTTGGTTCTATTGTTTAACATCTTATGGTCAAAGGAAAGTCTGATTTCCTTTAATTATTGGAGCAGAGGATATGAATTTGGGAAAACTGTGCAAGGTAGAAATAAAATTCTATTTTATCCTTTCCCAGTCACGACATTAAACTTCATTTAATAGCAATTAAAAGCTTTTATGTTACTGATAATTACTTTTGACTATCCAGAATTGAGAGTTTGAAATAAATTTGAAATAAATTTGGGACTGACTGCAGTAAAAGCTTAGTATGTGCAGAGACCAGCCTTCCAAGTCTATCAGGTTACTTAGAAGTGTTTCAGACACTAATGGGGCTGAGAGTCCTAGTATCTAAGCACAGCTTAGAGGAACAATGAGAGCAGACCATCCAGAAGTAGCCTAAACAATCTGCTGTCTGATAGGATGCTTTGGTTGACTTTGATTAAACAAGGCAGAAGAGCAGAGATGTCCTGAGAGAGGCAGGGAAGGCACAGAGCAGTGGAGAGGCTTGTGCACTGAAGTGGAGAACATGTACTTTTGAAAGCCTACCTTCAACCTTCAGATCCCAGGTCCTCCACCTACTGGCTCTGTCACTTAAAGCACGTAACCTCCTTGGTGCATCTCTTGCATTTTCTGTGAAGTGTGGGGATGGTGACCTTGAAATGTGCAGGTAGTATTATGAAGATCAGATGACTTAATGCTTTAGGCACTCTACCTGAAACTTAGGATTTATTTAGTAATTGTAAAGTTTTACTATTTTTGTTTTATGTGTTAATACCTCTTAGAGTTTCTTGTTGTGATTTTCGTTCACTGATAGATACCCAGTGCTCAGAATAGTGGCTAGGTATAGTAAGGATCCAATACATGAATGAATGAATGGTGTATAGAGAGTATTTGCCAGGATACTTCACACACAGTAAGTACTTAATACATACTGCTGTAAGAGGTGCTGTCTATAGATGGCAGAAATTGGGGGATTGTCAGTGTAACTCATTGACAGTAAAAGTAGAAATAATTATAATCATAATAGGTACGGCAGACCTTTTACATGTCAGACACAGTTCTAAGATCTTTACGTATAGTAAATTACTTTGTCCTCGTAAGTACCCATTAAGGTAACTGCTAGCATCATCTCGTTTTATGGATGAGAATACCGAAGGGAACTTGCCCAAGGTCATACTCCTGGTGAGTGATGATGGCATTGGGATTTGAACTCAGGAAGTCTGATGCAGAGGCAGGCCTTCCTCAGATTCTTTTTTTTGAGAACCTACTGTGTGTTGGGCATTGTGCACCCACCCTCATGGAGCTTACATCTTAGGGACAGAGCCAAAACACAAATAACTAATGAGTGAAGAAAGGGAATTAGCTGAAGAGATGGGGGTCTGCTATCTCTATCTTTATCTTTTATCTTCTCTATCTTTAAATGGGGTGGTCAGGGGGCGCCTGGGTGGCGCAGTCGGTTAAGCGTCCGACTTCAGCCAGGTCACGATCTCACGGTCCGTGAGTTCGAGCCCCGCGTCGGGCTCTGGGCTGATGGCTCGGAGCCTGGAGCCTGTTCCCAATTCTGTGTCTCCCTCTCTCTCTGTCCCTCCCCCGTTCATGCTCTGTCTCTCTGTCCCAAAAATAAAATAAACGTTGAAAAAAAAAATTAAAAAAAAAATAAAATAAAAAATAAATGGGGTGGTCAGGAAAGGTCCTTTTCTTGGAATATAAGCTGAGACCTGGAGCCAGACAGGCAGAGGATTCCATACAGAGGAACCAGAATTAGCAAGGGTCCTGAGGTGGGAAAGTGATTGGCATGTTGGTAATTTTCAAGGAGACTAGAATTCTGGAATGGAAATTAGGGGGTGAGTGCCATGTCTTCAGGTTGCAGAGGTCAGGCAGGGCCTTCTAAACATTGTTTTTCATTCTGACTACATTGGAGAACCACTAAGGGGTTAAGTTAGACTAGGTGATGTTTGACTTAAAAACATCACTGGTTACTCTTGGGGTTGGGGGGGGGGCATTTGGGCTTGGCATGGGTAGAAGGGAACATAGCTACTGTTTAGATCAAAGACCAGAGAACCATGATAGGGAAGATGATTTAAAAAAAAAAAAAAAAAAGGCTCACATTTTAAAGGACTTTGCACTGTTCTAAGCATTTTATATTCATTAGTTCCTTCAACAACTTATGAGATAGGTACAGTCACTTTACCCATTTATAGATGAGGATACTGAATAAAGGCTAGTAGGTGGCAAAAATGGGATCTGAATGCAGCCAATCTAGTTTCAGAGGTTGTGCTTTTAACCACTAGGCTCTCTTGCCTTTACAAAAGTTTTTCCATCTTTGGCTTCCTCCCTTGGCCTCACCCTCCACCTACAGTCTCCTGGGTCTTGACCTGTCAAGTTCCTCCAGAGCTTGTCTTCAGTCGGGTTTCCCCCATTTTCATCGCAAAGGCACTTCGTGTCTCACTGTGACTTTTTCATCAGCCCTTAGGGACCACTGTCCTCAAATCTGTGCTGCTCCCTGCCCCCCATTACCTAAGTTGATCCATACTCCTGCCAGAGTGACCTTTTGTATCATGTGGCTTCCTCGCTTACTGGATTCTCCCTGTGTTGCAGGGTAAAGCCTAAACTCCGAAGCCTGGGCTCTGACCCTCTACAGTGAGAGGGGTGCCAGCAAGCCTCCTCTGCTGCACCCTCCCTCCCTTTCATTGTTTACAGGAAGGAGTGTGTGACCAGCAGTAGGAGCACGAGACCGCTTGAGAGTTTAGCTCACATTGTAAAATAGTCACTATTGTGTGTATGGCAGTCTTCTTTGAGTTTAATTAGTGAGAGCTGGGCCCTTGCAGACATTTCTGGTGTGTATATATTTTGTGTTTTTGTTTCTTTTGCTCACAGGTATTGAGTATTTACTGCATGCTCAGCACTGAGTGCTCCCCATGGATTAGTTCATTTAATCCTCAAAATAACACTGAAATATATTTCACAGAGGAGGAAACTGAAGTTCAAAGACATCAAATAATGTAACCGTGATCACCTAGCTAGTAAGAGGAAGAATAGGGACTTGAACCCAGGTACTCTGACTCCACAACTGCTCTTTGTTACTGTACTGCACCACTAGCGAAAGAGAATTTGCTGATGAGAATCAGGCCCTGAAACATGAGTTTTTTGCCAGAAGCGGCCTCCAGGAATGGGATTGATCATGTGTTCAAGGGAACCGTTCTCACCCTTCAATGTTTGTATCACTAAATGTATCACCCAATTCTAGTGGATGACTCTATGTCATTAAATGACACAAGACACAATTATAACCTTGACTTATGATGGTACCACAGGGACTTTAATACTTTACTTATTATTCATCAAGTGATATATAACACATATTTATTTGCTGCTTCCTGTCGGTCAAGTTAGACATTGTCAGGCACTGTCACTAGAGCAGGAAGCTGGATAAATACAGAACTTTTTGTAGTGGGAGGAAATTGAGGTTCACACAACTAGATGGATTGTTATAAATTGGGCATGGTACATTGTGGCAAGGCTAGTAACTAAGTCAGTGCTCTGGGAACATGTAACAAACAGGGCCTGTCTAACCAAGTCTCCAAGAAAGTGACCTTGAGGCCAAGACTGAATGTCCTAAAACAACAAGGCAGGTAAAGGTGTGGAGAAGGTGGTGATTGCAGGCAGACAGAATAGCAAGTGCCTGGGTGCTGTGACAGGAGAGAGCATGATGTGCTCCAGGAACAAAAGAAAGGCCAGAAGGGCCAGATGCAAACAGCCAGTAGGGAGAGACGCAGGTCAAGGCTGTTCAAGGCCGCATGGGCCAGTTTTTATTCTAAGAGCAACTGGAAGCTGCGGAAGAGTTCCAAGTGCCAGTCATGACTTCACAAACACACAGCGAGAGCTTGCTTCTCAGGATCTGTGCTAGGGAAGGCAAGGAGTCAGCTGTCAGGCAGGGCTACAGAGTTGTCTGCCTATAAATGACCATTCATCAATCATTGAGTGAAGGACTGTGATGGGAAAATGAATGGTATGAGGAAGAGCACAGCAGAGAGAGCGGTGGAACGGGTTCTTATGAAAAGGCAGGAGTTCCAGGAAGAAGAGGGGAAAGTTTTCCACGCTACCGGAACTGTTCTGGCCAAAAGATAGGATTGTGGGAGTATAAGGCAGGCTCTGAGAAGGCCAAGCAGTCTTGAGACTGGAGCAGGTTGACTCACACCAGAGAGATGGGAAAACCAGAGCGATAGGGGCCTTGCTTGCAAAGAGGTGGGTCAGGGATCTGAGCCCCGCTTTGGAGCCAGCAGAGGTCTTCAAGGAGAGGAGTGGTGTTATTTCTTTATAGGCCTGTGACTTTGGCAGTAGGTTGGAAGAGCCTGAAAAGGGAAGAAACGCTGGGTTTGGTAGGAAGTCTGTCCTGGTGTGTGGAGGCCACTACCAGGGGCAGGGGCAGTGGGGTGGCATGGGGGAGGCAGATTTAGGCAGTGTTTCTAGAAGAATGTTGGGAGTTTCCTGGGCTTGTGAGCCCTGCAGAGCTGGTTCAGGGCACCTGGGTGGCTCAGTTGGTTAAACAAACCATTCTTGATCTCAGCTCAGGTCTCCATCTCAGGGTTGTGAGTTCAAGCCCCAGGTTGGACTCTGCATTGGGTGTGAAGCCTCCTTAAACAAACACACAAACAAAAACCAAAACAAATGTCAACTCTGCCACTTACTAGCTTGTAAGATCTTAATGTCTGTGTGTCTTAGTTTCCTGAGCAATAGTGTGGGTGCATGACCGCTGTCTCACAGGCTTGGGCAGAGGTTGTTGTGTGAGCACTTTCTGTGGCATTCTAGGGTTTTCCCTATGTTCTCTTAATCTTCCAACCCTGTGAAGTGCCTAGTGACCAGTGAATTAGGTACTGTTTATCATTACCATATATATGACACAAGAAGGAACTGAAGTTCAAAGAGGTTATAGAACTTGCCCAGAATGATAGGAGTGGTCTTCTGTGTTTGCCACTCTGCTTACATACAATACCTGTGATAGAGCGTAACTAATTGGGGAAGGGGAAGCCCTTTGAAGAGAAGAGCTTTGAGCCAGACCTGCTAGTGTGTGAATGAATGTACTAGGCATCTTATGAAGACGAAGGGCAGAACCTAGCTGAGAATAGCTTCCTGGGTCTAAGGAGAAAAAGGAAGACCGTGTGCTCGAAGCAGAGTGAGTCAAGGAGAGAGGAGCAAGGAGGAATAAGGGAACAGAAAGTGAGAGGGAGGTGGAGGAACATCCGGCAGGGCCCTGGAGGCTGTGGTAAGGGCTGAGATTTTATTCCTAAAGGAGTGGGAGGCCCCTGGAGACATGTTAATGGTAGTGATGTGATCTGTTGGAGGACTTCACAGAACCGCTTTGGCAGCCGTGTGGAAGTAACTGTAGACCACCTAGTAGATAAGACTTTTTCCACAGTCTGTCAGAAAGGTGCTGGTGGTAGGCTCTGTAGCAGTGGTCTTAGATAATGGAGGGAAGTGGATGGAGGTTTTAGAGTAGAGCCAACCAGACAGGCTGGTGGCCTGGATGTGATGAGGAAAGGAGGAGTCAGAGATGACATCTGGGTTTTCAGTTGGAGCACTCAGGGAGATAAATGGTGTCATTTACCGAAGAGAGGGAAGGTTTTGGGGGTGGGTAAAGGGCAGGGTGGAAAGTGGAGTTCTCTTGACCATGCTTATTCCATTTGAGATGTGTATAAGCCATCCAGATGGCGGCGTCTAGTAGCAGTTGGATATATGAGTCTAGACAGAGCTCAGGAGCCATCTGGGTTAGAGATGGAAATGTGGAAGTCATTGGTATGTAAAAGTTGGGGAGCATGGGAGAAGGGAGACACCCAGGGTACTGCGAAGGTGAAACACTTTGTCACAGTACACGAGTTCTGCTGTCGGACTCAGTCCTCAAAATGGGGAGAGCAGCAGGAAAGTAACTGAACACATTCCCTCCTGTTTAGGGTCTGGTTTCAGGCAGAGAGCCTTCATTCTACATTTGCCTGTGGAGATCTGCACACGTGCCCATGTGTCCATGTACTTAAACCCAGTCCTTCCTAGTATGCTGGCGTGGGGTCTCCAAAGTACATAATGGCCTAGATGTGGGTATTGGTCTACGTGCTAATTGGGAGATTGGAGTGATCTGAATCCTGAGAAAGATTTAGGGCCTACACACAAAAAATCTATTCTTTCAAACTAGTCAGAGTGCATGGAGCCAGGTATGATTTTAAAACTACGTTATTTTGAAGTATATAATGGTATAAGTTGTATGTTTGCAGTGTATTTTACAAACTTTAAAAAAAACTCAGTGGTGGGGCACCCGGGTGGCATAGTTAGTTGAACATTCAGCTCTTGATTTTGGCTCAGATCATGATTTCACAGTCCCTGGGTTCGAGTCCTGTGTCGGGCTCCGCGTTGACAGTGAAGAGCCTGCTTGGGGTTTTCTCTTGTGTTCCTCTCTCCTCCTCCCCTGTTCTCTCTCTCTCTCTCTCTCTCTCAATATAAAGATAAACTTAAAAAAACAAAACAAAACAACTCAATAGTAGCTAAGTAGTTGATAGTAGCTTATCAATTCTTTTTCATATTTTGATATAAATCAATCTTTTACCTTTCTGCATTTGGGCAAGTTTTATATGTTAATTTGTAGATGGGCTCATTATAAATTTATGCTTTAAAAAAATTCAGAAACATACATACTGTCTCTCACAAAAATTATTTCATTTTCTCTGTTGCCACAACATTCCACATTCTGTTCCTGTTGCTAAGGCCTCTGGAATGTTCCAGTGCAGAAAAGGGATATAGAACTCTTTTTTTTTTTTTTTTTTTTTTTTTTTTTACTCCTGGAGACATTTTATTTAAATTTTTTTGTGTCTTCTGGCTTACTTTCCAAATATGGATATCTGAAAGTAAAGAATTTAGAAAGCTAAAATTAAAGTTGCTTTAGATTTTCGTAACAGGAATTTGATTTCTTAGGGTAGCATGAACTGGATTTAAGTATACCATGTTTCTTTCCATGGGGATTATGTGTGCATGTGTGTGCATGCGCTCATGGCACACGTGCACACACGAGTGCAAATTTTAGGGAGTGTGATGAGGTAGCTGGTGAGATATTCTGAGCTCACAGAGAGAGTACACTTGAGTTTGAGTCCTGCTTGCGCTTTTTTGCTGGGTGACAATAGACAAGTTGATATCGCCTTCAGTAAAGTGAGGATTATATTGTAGGATAAACCATGTAATAAGTGCTTACATGTGCCAGGGCTTGTCAAATAGCAGTCTCTCAGTAAAGGCCAACTGTTGATCATGATTACTGTCATCATCGATTGCAAATGATCTTAAGTTATTGAGGAAATTAAAGTTTTTACACAAGTACAGATTCCTGGTCCCTTACAGAAATGACCCCTACCTTCTTAATTTTACTAGTGTTTCCAAGTCTCACAAAAGGATCAAAGGAATCAGAGTAAAAACAGTTTCCTATATAAACACTATTGTGGCCAGTTGAATTGTTACTACTTGAAAAGATTGGCACAGGTTTTAATTTGTAAAAATGGCTTTATTTATAAAGGGGTAGGGGGGCTAGTCCCCAGAAGTATCTGGTGTCTGGCAAAGTGATATATTTGAAACAGCATTGCTTGACATTGAGTGCTGTGGGAAGCCACACAAACCAGCGCGCAGAGGCCTAACTCTAAACTGAGACCATTTAACTTAATGCTGTTTTAACTACTGTTTTAATTAATAAAACTAAATGAGCGAATTTCATTAATGAAACTGTTGATTTGATATTTATAGACATTTCACACTATAAATTATGAATGCCATATTAGTTCTGTAATTCAGATTTTCTTTAATTTGTCCTGTATTGGAGGCATGTAGCACAGGGGTACATGGAACTTAAGGAAAGTACTTAAAATACATAATTTTATTTTTAAATGAAATGTCATATCAAGAAATTGTAGCCATGGAAAATGGCTTATTATATGTTGATCATTGCATGGATATAACCTTTCCTTTTCTCCCACATGTACTATTTTTAACTCAATGTGGGCATGCTTTCAAGGAAAATAGCACATTGTTTGGTTTTTATTTTTCATTAAATTATTAAGCTTAGTCACAGAAGTCAGTAGTCTACTAGAAGCTTCTTACATTATCAGTCTATCAAAGGTGTTCAGCTCTGACATTCCAACTTATTGGAGGTGGAAACTGGAAGGAATTTCTAGAAATCACGTTCCTCTGATCTTCAAGGGACTAAATCCAAGCCATTGTTATGAGTCAGAATGGAATCCCAGCTATTGACGTAGACAAAGTACTTCATCTCCCTGTGAATCAGTTTCCTCGTTTTTTAGAGTGGGGTTGTAATGGTATCTACCTAGGCAGTTGTGAGAAAAGAATGAGATAACAGCACCTAGAAACTGCTCAGTGCTGCCACCGCATCCCAGAATCTTGTTGGTCCCTGGTATATTTCAGATTTATAGCTGTCTGTGCAGTTTAGTGTAATAGAAACTGTCTAAGAAAATCTGAGCTATATCCTTACGTAGATATTAGGTCAGTAATTTGATACTTGTGAGACTGTGATCACTTTACATCTCCTCAGGGCATTTTCCTGTAAAGCTACCAAGATCACCCAAGCTGGAGAAAGTGTGAAGTTCAATCTTACAGGAAGGAAAACAGATGCTAATTAGATAATGGATCTTTTTCCCCCCTTTAAACTTGGTATTTGGTCTCCTAAACTATTTGCCTGATTTTGAAATGTGCTAGTTAATCCATTCATTGCAAATATTCTAAATAGTGTAAAAAAACTGTTTAAAATCACCAGTTGTCTTCTTTTAAGTAATCTCTTTGGCCAACATGGGGCTCAAACTCACAACTCTGAGATCAAGAGGCCCACGTTCTACTGACTGAGCCAGCCAGGCACCCCTAAAATTGCCAATTTTGAAATACTTAAGAGATTAGATTCTCGATCTGGAATGTTAGCGCTATTCCCTACCTAGATTGTTGTTAATAAGTAACGATTCATGGTTATGACACTTTAGTTAGCCATGTATTACCAGATGTCTGGGGCACCTGGGTGGCTCAGTCAGTTAAGCATCTGACTTCTGCTCAGGCCATGATCTCATGGTTCGTGAGTTTGAGCCCTACATCGGGCTCTGTACTGATAGTGTGGAACCTGCTTGGGATTCTCTCTCTGCCCCTCCCCTACTTGCGTGCTCGCTTGCTCGCTCTCTCTCAAAAATAACTAAAAAATATGTATATACATATATATGTGTATATATGTATATGTGTGTATATGTACATATAGGTATGTGTATGTATATATAGGTGTATATATGTGTATATATGTGTATGTACATACACACACACACACACATATATATAAATTACCAGATATCAAGTCACTTTCAGTTTTTGTGTTTATGCAGATAATTTAGTTTCACGTTTGTGTTTTAATTAAGTTCTTAACTGTAAAAAAAAAAAAATCCAACTTGTATCTTGCCTTATTCTAGTAAATGAACTGAGATTAATATATGAAATGCTGTGTTTGTACACAAGTTCCATGTGTCCAGGAGCATCAGTATGTAAGCGAAAGGACTAGAGGTTCTTGTGACCTGAAAAAAGAGTATAAAAATAATTTTCTTTGTATTATACTCTGACCAAACCAGCAGTTTTACTCTTCAGCGAAGCCTCTGCTTCCTTTCTTAACTGTTCCATGGAACTCAGAGACCAGATGGCTGGAATAGAATGCATAGTTAAACAAATAAAACCATTAGATGATAGAGCTTTGTGAATCGTTAAGCATTTTATGTGGTTGCAGATTCTTCCCCATAATCCTTGGTCGAGTTCACGTAAAGTTGCTTTATTTTATGAATGTATTAATTGTTTGCATTTTACTAGATTTGTCTCTTTCGCCTCAGACTGATGATTTTTGGTGCCTTTTATTTGAGCTCTCTGGACAGTGTTTCTGTAAGTCTGGTTTGATTTCTCTCTTACTAGTCACGGTGCCACATCAGGTATTTTTAAATGTTACTGCAGTAACGCTTGTACTGCTACACTTCATCTTAAGGCAGCTCCTTTAGAATGTATTGCCGCCCCAAATGGATTCCTATTAATCAGAACCAGATGAGTGAGTGATGCTCTCTTCTTTGTTGCAGACATGCCAATATTTGGTCTCTGTCCAGCCCACGATGATTTCTACTTGGTGGTGTGTAACGACTGTAATCAGGTTGTCAAACCGCAGGCATTTCAATCACATTATGGTAAGTGCTTAACCATTTAAAAATCATTATGAGAGGGTAAAAGGTAAAGCAGGATTAAGCTGAAGGCCAGTGACAGCATGGATAGAGTATAACATCCCTCCCTCTGTCAAGAAGTAGGCTTTCTAATTCATCGAATGGGTTAATGTCTCTCAGATGTTGGGTATTTTCTGAATTTTATTGAAATTGGACAAGGAATAATGTATTTTATGAAAACTCTTTTGAAATATTGAGTCCGTATAGTGAAAGGTTTATTTCCTTCTAGACCTCACCTCATGGTTGTGAATTCAGTGGCTGGTAAAATTTGATATATATATACATAGTATAGATACATGCCTTTTTAAAATGAAATGTGATTTTGAAACTTCCAAGTTCAATAATTCTAAATACAGCTTGACCTCGTGTTCTAATCTGTGAATGTGAGGAAGCTATCACATCTTATCCATTAAAATGCACACGTACTTAGAATGAAATGAAGCATTGCGACTTTAGGGATTTCATGAACCCCTGAGCCATCCCTGGGCTTCAAGACTCCATGCCTGCTGTCTGGGTGTTTAATCATGGAACAATCCAGATAAGATGGTTTTGCTTTGTCATAATGCCACCTAAAGTGCTTACAGTAGAAAAAAATTTAATGAGAAGATGTAGTTTTTTACCCAGTTGGATTCAATAACAGCTCAGAAGTATTTGAATGACCACCTTGTTTCAGGCACTTTGATGTATAATATGATTCTTACGTCCATGGAGTTTATAATTTAGCTTATGAGACCAGCAAAATTAGCTAGACATACTTTTTAAAT
This sequence comes from Panthera uncia, assembly GCF_023721935.1. Lineage (NCBI taxonomy): Eukaryota > Metazoa > Chordata > Mammalia > Carnivora > Felidae > Panthera > Panthera uncia. The sequence goes on from NC_064816.1 coordinate 30,095,298, forward strand.
AACTTTAAGTTGTTTCCTCATTGTCCTTATTACTACAGATATGAGCTTGAGACACAATAATAATGAGATCCCCTGTAGATAGTGTTTAAGTAAAGCTTCTGGGGAGGTGACCCTGGTGACTTGAGCTTTAAGTGATGGGACAGAGCCACCAGCGTGGCATTTGGGAATTAAAGCATTCTTATACAGAGGGACGAGCTGAGGTACAGACTGAAAGAAGCTCACTGTAGGTGGAGGGAGGTCAGTGAAGGTAAGTACACACTAGAGAAGTGTACCCTTGTGGGCAGGGACCCTGATCGTGCACAGCCTTGGAGGCCAGAGTCAGAAGACCCTTGGGGGGCACTCTAGGGCTTTCCTGTATAAGGAAGTAACACAGGCCCACCACACGGGTTAATTTGGTGTGAATAAATTGTAGAAGGGGAGAAGCAGGGAAAATAGTTCAAAGGTAAGACATGATAATAGACTAAGACTAAGGTGTGGAAATAGAGCTGGGGAAGACAGCATAGCACTGAAAGGCATTTTAAAGCTAGCACCTACATGGCTTGCTGTTGGGACAGTCGTTGTTATAAGAGTCACACCATCATATCCACATCCCACCATTTTTCCCCCCAAGGAATAAATTTTTTATGCAGTCACACAAAGGTTTTTTTGAATTTCTGATTCTGAGTAGAAGCCCCGGGGTGAGCACTAGAGTGAGTACAAAGATGAATAAGATATTATCTTCCTGATGAAGACTTGTGGAGGTTAGTATTAGAAAAGGCAGTTAGTCAATTGCCACGTATTTTGGAGTTAAGGATTTTGAAGCCAAACTAGACTGGATTTAAATTTAAACTTGGGGGGTGCCTGGGTGGCTCGGTTGAGCGTCCAACTTTGGCTCAGGTCACGACCTCACGGTTTGTGAGTTTGAGCCCCGCGTTGGGCTCTGTGCTGACAGCTTGAAGCCTGGAGCCTGCTTCGGATTCTGTGTCTCCTTCTCTCTCTGCCCCTCCCCCTGCTCGGGCTCTTTCTCTCAAAAACTGAATAAACGTTAAAAAAAAATTAAAATGTACACTTGGAAGAAGCCTAAGTTGGTTGTTTTGCCTTGTGCAGATTTTCCAACCTCAGCTTCCTTTGTTGTAGTGTCGGAATGGTAATAGCAACCTCATAGGTTCTCGGGATTGATTAAATGAAACAACATAGGTAAAGCCCCTCATACAGCGCCTGACACATAATAGGTACGAGAGAGAGATAAAAGTACAGCTGTGGATTTAGAAATGTTTGTGTCTGAAGTCAAAAAAACGGTGCAGGGTCTTAAGAATAAGGAGGAACACAGATTGCTTCTCAATGAGAAAGCTTCTTAGAGAAAATTGCCTTCTGGTTAGGGTATTCTGAAGAGTGGATCTGTTGTCACATGTGCACAAATGTTTTTCCTCAGTTTTTGGGTGTGTGATACATGTCCGTTGTGGAAGATGCAGAAAATCGTTTTTAAAAAATCACCTATAATCCCCTAAAATGGGAAGTGTTTCGATGGGGATAGATAGGGCTGCCACATACAACTTCACAGTCTATACGCTGAACGGCCATACTTGGTGGCCCCAGGTTGGCAGTAGCCGTGATGTGAGCAGGCGCAGAGCCAGGAGATTGCCCGCTGTCTGGGATGTACTGCAAGGAGTCTCCATCAGCCGGGGCTGATGGAGCCACTTGTGGGTGAGCAGTGTGCAGAGACAGGCTGGGACGCGCTCAGAGAGCCCCAGTGCCCGCCCATTAGACACCCCTGGCCTCAGTGCAGACCTGCTGCAGGTTTTTCTAGCACCAGAGTGATGTGACTTCATGATCCTCCAGGGAGGATTGGTGGGCAGAGTGGATTGAAAGGGAGTGAGAGAGGAAATGGGAGTATGAAAACAGCTGGCTTGGCTCAAGGCCCACTTAAAGGTGTTACCTCTGCCAGGACTTCCTTAGCTAGAAAGGGTCCCTCTTGGTCCCCTCTTCCAGAGGCACTGCACACAGTTGTTCCAGCACATCTTATGGAGATGATTTTCTTTTTCTTTTTCTTTTTCTTTTTTTTTTTCTTTTTTCTTTAAAAAAAAAAATTTTTTTTAACGTTTATTTATTTTTGAGACAGAGAGAGACAGAGCATGAATGGGGGAGGGTCAGAGAGAGAGGAGACACAGAATCCGAAACAGGCTCCAGGCCCTGGGTGGTCAGCACAGAGCCCGACGCGGGGCTCGAACTCACGGACCGCGAGATCATGACCTGAGCTAAAGTCGGACGCTTAACCGACTGAGCCACCCAGGCGCCCCTCTTTTTCTTTTTTTAATGTTTGTTTTTGAGAGAGAGAGAGAGAGCGAGTGAGCACGCGTGTGGGGGAGGGGCAGAAAGAGGGAGAGACAGAACCCAAAGCAGGCTCCAGGCTCCGAGCTGTCGGCACAGAGCCCCATGTGGGGCTCGAACCCACGACTTGTGAGATTGTGACCTGAGCTGAAGTCAGACACTTAACCGACTGAGCCACCCAGGCGCCCTGCCTGGAGATGATATCCTTGATCTCACTCTCTCTTTAAGAATGTCAATATATTGAGGGGCGCCTGGGTGGCTCAGTCAGTTGGGCAGCCTACTTCGACTCAGATCATGATCTCGCAGTCCGTGAGTTCGAGCCCCACGTCGGTCTCTGGGCTGACAGCTTGGAGCCTGGGGCCTGTTTCAGATTCTGTGTCTCCTTCTCTCTGACCCTCCCCTGTTCATGCTCTGTCTCTGTCTCAAGAATAAATAAACGTTAAAAAAAAAAATTAAAAAAAAAATGAACGTCAATATATTGGGGCGCCTGGGTGGCTCAGTCAGTTAAGCATCTGACTTCGGCTCAGGTCGTGATCTCACGGTTTGTGAGTTCAAGCCCCGCATTGGGCTCCGTGCTGACAGCTCAGAGCCTGGAGCCTCCTTTGGATTCTGTGTCTCGCTCTCTGCCCTGCCCGTCCCCTGCTCACGCTCTGTCTCTCTCTGTCTCGACAATAAATAAATGTTAAAAAAAATTTTTTTTAAATGTCAATATATTGGGGACAGGGCATGAAGGAGTGTCATAAAATCATATTTCTACCCTTTTTCTGTAACAGCGTCTAGTATACCAAGTATCTTTTGATAAGATACTTGTTGAAGGAGAAAGGAAGGGTGGTCATTTCAAACATGTAAATGAGAAAATACGAATGCAAGGTTCATAGACTCAAAAGTCTTATGTGGACAGGCAAGGGGTGGGACTGATAAAGCCACTGGGTGGTGGACCTTGGTCCGTCTAGTGGCAAGGGAAATATTAAAACTGTAAGAGAGAAGAGTCCCTGGCAAAAAGATGGGACCCAAGTGTTCTGAGAGAGGGATTCAGCTGGGAAATGTTGAAGGAGTTCTGAGACAGCACCAGGGAGAAGGCTAATGGAGAATAAACGGGAGGTTTGGCCCTGCGTGGGTGTGTAGGGTTGGGAGCAACTGCATGAAGTTGAGGGAGGCACCATGTAATGACCCTGGAGTAGTTTGGGACTGACACCCCCACTCACCTGGAGAGAAGGAGAGGTGGGCAGTGCCCTAGTACCAAGAAGCATTTTCACTGCGGCCAGTGTCTTCTTCTATCTTTGGGCATAGGGGTTGTAACAGGAAAAAGGGTTTTTTGGAACCCGTGTGGTCTTTTGTTAGAATTCTAAAAGGCCCATTCTTATGTGTTAACACCAAAAATAGTTTTCAAATTCAAGATCCTTCCCTGTGGCATTGTAGTCTGTTTATTAGGTATTTGGAAGAATCCATAGCTGCCAATGGAGGGATTCTGTTTTCTTATCTTTTAGTGAAGTTGATGAAAATGTGTGGGCAGTCTTCTGTGAATTAAGGTGTTAGTAGTAGTCATCTGTGACTTGTATGAACAAGTGAGCAGTTGCTGCAAAATCAAACAGGCATTTCCTTTAAGAGCATGGCTGCCAGGGGAGAGAAGAAAGCTACAATAGCAACAAGGCTTGTAAATCAGTTCCTGTTGGTGGTAATGTTCTTGGGAACTGGTGAGAAGCTTATTTATCCATAGTAGTAAGAGACAGTTTACTTTCTTGCTAGCCGAACTGCCTTTTTTGGAGCTAACGGTTAACCAGGATTTCCATGTGAACAGTGATGGTGAATGATGGTAGTGTCATTTTGGCATTTCCAGTTTCTTGCAGGTCTGTTTGCTTTCATAGTATACATTGCTTTCTTTCTTGGAAGCTACGTAGTAATACCATATACTTTCTTGATGTTTTAATGTTTTGAAGTAGTCCAAGATACTTCATATTTTTCTTAAGTTACTCATTATTTTTGAGAGCAAGATGTTCCCTACTGTTAATTTCAGATTTAAAAGTATAATTTGAATCCTTGGATCCCAAACCTGCTGTGCATCCAAATCAAAGGGGAGCTTTCTAAAAGGGCAGCTTCCTGAGAACCATTCTGCCCAGCTAGATGGGAATCTCAGGGATAGGACTTAGGAATCCGCATTCTAAACCACTCCTGAGACCTGAGTCTGACCCACAGGCTGGCTGGGGTGCATTGGGATAATGGCAGATCCCTCCCCACTGTCAGGAGTTGTGGCTGTGTATTCCTGGTGCCTGGCACAGTGACTGACACAGACGGGAACTCCAAAGTTTGTTGAGTCTAGCAAGGATGGCAAGAAAGGAGGCCCCTGGTTTTTTAAAACTGGTTTTTAACTTTGTATTACATGCTGGAAACGTCCTGTTAATTGCCTCCAAAAGTTTAACTAAGAAGGAGGGCTGAGATGGTGATGTTCCCTGTGGCCAGAAGCACCCTTCTTTTGAGCTTGTTTACCAAGTCGGGAGTCTCCATAATCAGTGTGTTGGTCCTAAGCTGGCTACTGAATAGCATAAAATGTGTAGTCCTGTTTACATCCATTGGCTATGGGTCTGAACAGATAGGATCAGCTGATGACTTTTGGGGTGCCTTTGGGGTTCTGTGTTGGAAGAACGTCCCATGTGATTGTGACACGCTGTGTGCTTGGGCTTCTCTGCTGCTCCTCTTGGAGTTTGCTTCCAATGAATACCTCGGTTCCTCCCAACCTGTCTTTTGTAAAGCAGACATGAGCTGATCTTACCTAGGTGAAGTAAACGAGTGCTGTTCATTCGGCTTGGGCAGATGCCACAGTTAGAATCTGTAATAAGTTGAAACCCTGCTTGCATTGTCAGCTGTTGAAGTATTTTGCCCCAGGTTAGTTACGTTGACCCGTTTGTTCACCTTTTGGCTCAGCTCAGTCCCTGAGCAAGGCCTCATAGTCACATGCGCCTCTGCCACCTTCCTTTGATTTTAATCAACCGGGTTCAATGTTTATGATTCGCTTACATAATTCCATTTAGTATTTTTCTTTAAATCAAACCATTTCTATTTAAAGTCAGTCCGTTGCAAACAAAACCTTACCACAATCATCAACAGGAAGACTAGTGTTGTTTGCCATACATGCAAGGCGTAAAAATAAATACAGGGAAGAGATGATTAAATTCTTTGTTACTGTTCTTGCCGATGCCGGCTCTGAGGCCTGCTCCCTTTGTGGAAGGGGAGACTAAGACTAGCACGGTTTAGGCAAGTGTTATCCACACAGTAGTTGTGATGTTATCAGAAGAACTGAAAGAGATATGGAGAAAGGAGTAAGTTGTCACTTGAGCTTTAAGGTTGTGAATGTTAGGGAGTGATACCTGCTCCATGTTTTAGGAAACACCAGCTCAAGCTATTGGATTTGATTTCCTCTGGTGCTTAAGGAGCTGTCCACTGAGGCCAACCAACCCTAGCGGTAGGATTTATCATGCCTAGGAAGCAGAATTCTCCAGTCACATTTTGATCTGCAGAAGGATCACAGAGGACAAATACCCTTGGTCTTTTATGTGTTGATAACGTACTGAACCCCTGCCAGTCACTGTGAGTGGAACGTGAGTCTGGTCCTCAGTGTGAAACATCTGTCCGTCCCAGACCTCTGTTCATAGATGGGCGTGGGGGCAGGGAGAGTGGGTGGCATATCATCCGTCTGGGTTTTTCAGAACTTGGTGTAAGCAGAGCTAGCAGAAACACTGCGGTGATCTTGCAGCCCTCTCTACTTGCAGATACTACGATCCTGCAAAATTAACAGCCCCACACATTGCTTGGATTTAATGTTCCTTGAAGTGCACTGAGGTGGTTTGGATTCTTTTAGATGCCAGCATAAATTATATTTTTCAAAAATGTCATTTTCATTAGAAGATCAGTAAGTTGAAATGACTCCTGCATTTTTGAGCTAATTGATTTCAAAGAATGTTAGTATAAGAGCAAAATGAGTCTTAGTCTATGAGATCTGATGGGCTGGTTCTGGCATAAATGCTGATTCCCGTTGTTGACACCACTTAAAATAGTTGTGACCAGTGATTGCTGTCGTGTAATTCAGTGGATCTACATCACAAAGCAAGGTTTTGCTGTTTCATAAAGAACACCCCTCCCCTTTTGCCATCTGATGGAAAGTAACAGTTTCGGGTATTTTCAGTGAGTTGTTTTATTTGGCTGTTGAGTAACTTTGTTTTTGTATGAAGAAAAAATGTTTCCCTGTTCACTCCAGTGTGCCAGCTAAATTTGGTCACTGCATTTTTATAATCTGGGCCTGTTTCTACTTTGAAACTTTTAGTGATAGTGAATCTTTTTAGGATTGCCATTCACCTAAAAGTCCACAGATTAATGATGATTTTTAATAGCACTTTGATGATTCAGTAAGCATTTTTACATGTATTGTCTCATTTCCTGTTCTTTGAGGCCCATCAAGTGCATAGTTCTATTCCCAGTTTACAAGTAAAACTCCTAAATTAAATTTCTTTCACATGGATAAAATGTACCAGGCCAGGTTTTCTGGCTACTCCTATCTATTTCTCTTGCTTGTAATAAGGATGTATAGAGTTAAAAGAAAATCTAGGGAAGGTGTAATGAATTCCACATGTCACAAAGCTATCATTAGTGACAGATGTCCTAGCTCAGGTAGAACTTTAAAGGTGGCGTAGAGTAGCTGGGTCAGCATCATAAACTCATTACCTCAGAGCATTCAGTAATTTGAAGACATAATGGTAGTAGGTAGATAATTGATTTAGCATAGTTGTTGGATTTCTCTTTGGCCTGTTCTACTTTTTTAATCCTAAATCCGTAGTAGCTATCCAGAGCCAAGTGCCTCCTCTTTTTGTTCCAGCCCCTAACATTCTGTAGTTTCTTTAAAGAGAGTTGGTTGGCATATTTATTTCTGTAGTCAGTATAAAGATTGAAAGTTGTTGCCGAGCCAAAAATACTTGACTCTTTTGCTTGGGAGACATATGCCAGGCCTTTGTCCTGCAGTCAGAGCTGAGTCAGGGAAGGGAGCTAACCAGAGCAGGCACGTCACAATGTGAATGATGTCAAGGTGGACGTTAATTTAACTCTCCGTGGAAATTCGAAGTTGACCATTTGACCTAAACTTCATGTCACGGAAAATAACGTGATAAAAAATAAATGCAGTGAATTCAGTTTTTCTTTGCCACAAGCCAAATAGTGCTAATTAATCTTTTCATATAACTTCAGTAGCATCAAATAAAGGACCAGTTTGTCCCTAGGTAATAAATTTTATCTTTTTCCCTCAGTTATGTAATAAGTAGTATCTTTAAGTAGTAGTATTTATGCCATTTGTAGGAGCAGCATTTAAACTTATACTTACAAAAATGTATTGATTTTTCCTCTTAATGAAATCTCTGTCTTTATTAATGTGCCTTTCCAGTTACTTTAAAAAAATATATAAGTTGGCTGTGATATTATTCATGCATTTAACAAATACTTATAGACTACCTAATGTCTGTTGTAGGCGTTGCTCCCCCTGAACGAAGAAAACAGTGTCTCTCATGCAGCTTATATTCTGGTTAGGGAGGGTGGAGACAAAATCAAGTAACCTAAGATTACTTCATGTGGTGATAAATGCTGGGAATAATGTGACAGAGAATGATGACCCCTGGGCATGACCCTTTAGATAAGGCTAGTCAAAGAAAGCTGCTCGAGTTGTTGATATTGAAGCTCACTGAGAAGAAGAGCCAGCCATTTGAAGATGTGGAGGACCATTGTTGACCACAGAGAAAACAGCAAGTGTAGATATGCTGAGATGGGCATGACAGGAAGACCAGTGAGGAGGTGGAGAAGCAGTGTGTCAGGAAATGAGGGGTCTGGGTTGAGGTTCCATAAAGGGGGGACTGGGGCCAGGTCGTCCTGGGCTCAGAGGCTCAGGACTGGACAATGCAGGCGATTCGAAGTTGCTGGAGGGTTTTGAGCAGGAAAGTGACTTGATCTCATTTATGGTTGCTCTGTGGGACACGGGCAGGAGTGGAAGAAGGGAGCCCAGTTGGTAGGCTAGGCTGTTCTGCCCTAGTCCAGTTGAGAGCTGGGTCGGGAGGAAAAGCTCAGATTAAGACTGTGGCAAAGGCTTCAAGCTGTGGCTGGAATTGCAGTCTGTGTGGAAGTAGAAAGCCAGCGGGGCCTGCCCATGGTCTGGGGATTAGCAACATGGGGGAAGCAGGACGACGGATGACTCATGGCAATTTTGGCTCAGGCGGCTGGATGAATTTACCTAGTTTACGGAGCAGGGGCTTGTTCTTTCAGTTTGTACGTGGGCTTTCTTTTTCTTTCTTTTTTAATGAGGTGTGCTGACCTGAATGAAGAACCTTGATGTATCATATTCAAGTCTTTAGGCATTTTCTAAATATTGTAGGGGTTGAAGATAATTATTGCAAAGATACCAAGCTTTGGGGTCATTTATTTTCCTTTGTTGTTGTTGTTTTGATAGAACAGTTACCTAGGCATAGGGGCCAGGAAACAGAAGGGGATGTGTACACTTTCCTGGGAGGGGAGTTCTCAAGTTCTCATTTGGGTAACAAAAACATACTGATTAACAAACAAAAACACATGCATTTGGGTTTGTTTTCATTACTAGGGTAGTAACATACCTTGTAAAAAAAAAAAAATAAGTATGAAAGAGGAGGATAAACATGAAATCAGAATGAATAAAGCTCCTCCATATTTTCAGGGCTGCAGTCTGGCATACACCCTGGGAAGGTTTCTAGTTCCTAGACTTATGTGGCTGCATGTTTCTTGTTTTCCCTCAGACACAGCCACATTAGATTTGTTACAGATTTACTTTTTTAACCTAATAATCTTATTTTTTCATGTTAATTCATATTACATTATTTCTTTCTTTTTAAAGACTGCCTATTATTCCATTCGCTAGTGTATTTAAACTAATGCCACCAGTTCTCTATTGATAGACATGTGGTTTTTCAGTGTTGCATTAGGACGGGCAGTGCTTTCAAGAACATTCTTTGGGAATGCCTGACAGTTATTTCACTGTATTGATTCTCCACACAGAGGCTGGTCAGAGCTGCCCTCCAGGTTAGTATTATGGTGATTTCATGAACTACTTCAACAGATCTAATTTGTGTCACCAGAATAAGACAGTGAAAATGTGAGTTTCTAGCAGCATCAATCAATCAATCAATAAAAATTGGCTATTTACCCGTGCTATTCTTGACTTGTCTACTATACATAGAAATCATTAGGTTGGCTGTGCTTCAGATTTTAAAGCTGATATTTCAGGATATAAAGCCACATTTTAGTTATATTTGCTAAAAGATGTTTATCCTGAGTCATTTCACGAGACTTAATTTGTATGGTTAGTAGTTAAGATACACACACACCTGCTTTTTCCACCCTGTTTAACTGTGGTCTTACATGTGACCAGAAGAGGGAGTTTTTATCACTTCGTGATGCTGTAACACCTGGCTGGGTGTCCCTGGCTGGGACACTTCCTCCCAGGCACGGGCTAGTCCAAGCCCATAAAACAAACTGGTTTGAGGCAAGGGAGCAGTGGCTAAATTTAGTTCTTTCCGTCCTCATTTCACATTGTATATATAGAAATCCCAGTCTTTGGGTTTACTTCTGCATTTTGCTATTAAGGCAGCAGTTCTCTGAACTTCAAAGAAATTTTATACCTTTTCCTCTTGTGTGTTTTGAAGTTTAAAAATAAAGAGAAAGGGGCGCCTGGGTGGCTCAGTCGGTTAAGCCTCCGACTTGGGCTCAGGTCCTGATCTCATGGTTTGTGGGTTCGAGCTCTGCCTCGGGCTCTGTGCTGACAGCTCGGAGCCTGGAGCCTGCTTCAGATTCTGTGTCTTCCTCTCCCTCTCCCTCTTCCTCTCCCCCGCTCGTGCTCTGTCTCTGTCTCTAAAAAAATAAATAAAAATGTTAAAAAAAAAAAAAGGGAAAGATCAGGGAAGGTAACTATCTCAGTTTTAAAAGTTAAAATACAGTCAATAAGCCCCTAATCACACATGATAGAGCTCTTGATTTGGAATCTCCTAGAGTCAAAAATAAACTCTGGAATGAAATTTGTTTATTGCTTCTTATGCTTGATGTTTTTAAAAGATTGTTAGAATTCGTAATACTGGAGATTTGTAGTGAGCTTTAGAAAGTTAAAATATTGATGGGGCACCAGGGTGGCTCAGCCGGTTAAGCATCCGGCTCTTGGTTTTGGCTCAGGTCATCATCTCAAGGCTTTGTGGGTTCTGGCCCCTCGTCGGGCTCTGTAGCAGTGCAGAGCCTGCTTGGGATTCTCTCTCTCCCTCTCTTGCTGCCCCTCCCCCACTCATGCTGTCTCTGTCTCTCTCAAAATAAATTAAAAAAAAGAAAAAGAAAGTTAAAATATTGTTTCACCAGAGTGACTAACCGGCCTTTTTTCTATGTGATCCTTACTGTGCTTAGTTGTGCTACTTGAATCTCAGTCTGTTTAGCCAAACAAATGAAATGGGAGCCCTAATCAGAATATGCTTGTTTGATGTAATCGCAGAATTTCACATTGTCTAAATTTTTCTTCCTCTCACAGTGCATTTTTTAAGAACAAAAATTTGTTCCTTATGGAGTTTTTGAATAATGCATGAATATATTAAATATATAAACATCATGTATTTTTACATAGACAAATGTATTAATCTCAAATATGCTATTTTCAGTTCAGCCTACTTTTTTCTTGTTTCATTGGCTTTCTGCCTACCCACCTTTTCCAGCTGTAATAGTCTTCTGTCTACTGTTAAACCATCTATGTAACTTGGTACATTATTAGTACATAACTTAGTATATACATGCTTCTATATTTTTCTCATGCTAATAAATGTATTCAGGCCCATCTAATCCTTTCTTAGTAAGGACTTGTGGTCATAGTTTTACAGAAAATGGATTCTATGATGCACACTTCTGCTTCTTTTCTACTCAGCAATACCACGTGGGAATTTATTCACAGGCCAGGATAACACTATTCGCCCCATTTTAATGGTTGCTCACTATTCTAAGTTGTGGCTGTACAGTAGCTTCCTCATTGAAGTCCTCTGTGGACATACACGTATTTCCTCCTTTTTGCCTCCATGAACAAAAGAGCAGTAACCATCCTCCTACATATGTCCTTACCTATTTGTGGTTTTGTTTCTGTGGGATTAGTCTCAGGAAGGGATTCCTGGGTCAGAAAGGGTACTTCTATGCATTGTTAATAGCTGCTACTAGATTGTTTTCCCCAAAGGCTATCATCCTTTATATCTATTAGGTGTGCTTGAGAATATCACCACCAGGAGTATTCAGTTTCTAAAATTCAGTTTCTTTTTCTAAAGTGTCTTAAAGTGTTTCAGACACACACACAAATGTAATTGATTGTGATCTAACTCTGAACTAAGTTTCTGAAACAAGTGCAAACTTTTTTACTATCAGTGTTAGCATGGATGTTCTGAGTTTGAGTAATATGTAACGATAGGATTTCAAGAGATCTTTCAAAACAAGTGATGGTTTTAAAAAAATATATTGATTTAAGCAATCATAGGCAATTTTCCTGGCATCTGTGGGAAATTTCTATTCATCCTGCTTGGAATTTACCTTTGGGAGAAATCTAGGTCAGCTAGGCTGAGATCCCTTTCTGCAAAATGTATAGGCTCCTAGAAGATAACATTTTGGGGTGAATTTAATTGCAGGACTGATGATTTTAAGAATCTGTTTGTTTTATTTCTGATATCATTATCCTCCTTGCATTTGGCATGATTGGTCACCTTCTAACAGTGTTCACTTTGTGTATCAGATAATGACTGGACTGAGGTCAGACTGTGGTTAACACAAAGCCTATGTAAATCAGGCCATGAGGTTATACTTACTTTATTTCCCTGCCTTTGAACAATTTGAACAGTTGAAAAGGGATACACGCATGAAGTGTGGCGGAGCCCTGAAGAGCCGTCCACCGAAAGATCAGATGATGGCAGCCAGAGGAAGGCTGCTGCATGGTATTAGCCCCCAAGGTGAATTATCCCCATTTAAACTTCATCTCCCACCTCTCCTAATCCGGCGTGAGTACCTAATGAGCACTGGATAATAACATAGCAACATTTCTTGGGGAAGCTAATCTGATTCTGGATAGCAGGCTTCCAAGCCCACAGCTGAATGAATCGCTTGGTATTTCCAAGTTTGAAAATACTTTCTCCCCCTTTCAAGTGTTCCTTGGCAGCAGGTAAGGAATGTTAAAGCTCCTGTAAGTGCCAATTAAGGCCAATTATAACTTGCCCGGCCTGCTGAGACACTGAAGTGAAGTCAGTGGAGACTTGTGGCTCCTGTAAACTGGAGAACTGGCTACCACCAGTGACAGGAGCACAGCCTTTACCAACTGCCAACAACTTGTTGGTTGCTGTGCTGAACACCACATGACACCTGCCGGCCTCTCAGGGATTTGATTTAGGAAATCCCAAGATTTGCTGGGGACATCACTAATTTCTGTAGCAGCAATCTCTTTCTCCCGTTCCTTCACATGATGCCCACCATCCAGTTTCTCCTTGATTCCAATCATAAAAGCTAACATTTATTGAGCACTGAAGATGTGCCAGTCCCTGTATCATGTACGTCACCTCTGACCCCTCACCACGGCCCAATAGGAGGAGGCAGTCTTAGCACGTCCCCAGAGAGGACACCGACCCTGAGGGACACAAGTATCTTGGCCAAGGCCGCACAACTGGAAGTGATGAGACTGTGGGCTAGCTGCCCCCTGAACCCAAGCCTTTGAGGCGCTGCCCTCCCTGGCTGCTGCTGGTGTGTGTGTTTGCTGTGCGCAGACTAATTCACGGAAGAGTTTTGTCAGTTCAGGACTCCCTTTGTGCACCAGAATAAATGTGATGCCTGCACGCCATCCGCAACACCTCCGATACCTATAATTTTTAATCTGTAAGGCATGGATATTATTCTACTAAAATGGTATTTTAGTCTCAGGCTTTTTTTAGTCTATAGTCTTTCATTTTTTTTTTTTTTTTTCATAAGAAGAAAGAAATGTGACCATGTCCCCATACCTAGACATTTAAACATGAGCCATCATTGGGAAACTTAATACCAAATAAGCTTCATTTGGATAGGATATTGGGAGATGGTTTGTAGAAAAAAGTAATCATGCAGAGCTCCTGGGTGACTCAGTCGATTAAGCATCTAACTCTTGATCTCAGGGTCGTGAGTTCAAATCCCACTTTGGCCTCCACGCTGGGTGTGAAGCCTACTTAAAAAAAAGAAAAAGAAAAAATGAAAATAGTACTAATGCTGTTCAAGCAGAACAAAGTAGTATTTAATTAAGCATTTGCTTAACCATTTTACTCAGGGCATTCAGAGAGAAGAATGTGTGTGTTTGAAAAAGACAAGCTTTTGTGTATTTTTATATATTCTTATTGTACAAAGTTATATTTTCCTGGCTTACACTATCAGTCATCCCTTTTTGGATATAGGTCTTAAAAATTTAAGTTTAAATTGTTTCTCTCTTGTTTATGCAATTGACTGTTGAACAACATGGATTTGAGCTGTGCAAATTTTACCCATTTATCCGCAGATTTTTTTTCAATAAATGTAGTACAGTACCGTAAATGTACTTTTCTTTTCCTTATGGCTTTCTAAATAATGTCTTCTCTAGCTCATTTTAAGAATACAGTATTTAATACATATAACATTGAAAATATTAAGTAGCTTTATGTCAGTGGTAAGGCTTCTCACCAACTGTAGAATTTTAGTACTTAAGATTTTGGGGAGTCAAAAATTTAACAGATTTTTTCACCTGGTGGGGGGGGGGCAGCAGTCAGTGCCCCTAACCCCGACATTGTTTAATGGTGAACCATATGTAAAATTAAAATATAGATATGTATTTGTAGCCATTAAGGATGTTTGCTGAGGGACACCGGGGTGGCTCAGGTCATGATCTCACGATTTGTGAGTTTGAGCCCTGTATCTGGCTCCACGCTGACAGTGCAGACCCTGCTTGGGATTCTCTCTCTCTCCCCGCCTCTCTGCCCCTCCCTGTGCTTGCTCTCTCACAAAATAAATAAAATAAACTTAAAAAAAAAGAACAAGGTTTGTTGCAATTCACCCTAGTTTTCACCAGGATTATAGAAAGATTTGATTATCAGAACTCGTGGATTGGCTGGGTTGTGTAATGATATTTTTTCCCCACAAAAGCGAACATTAGAAAGGCACGTATTTGTGCTGGGAGAAGAGCTAGGACTCTGGGGTCTGGCCTGACAGGTGCAGTGATGTGGAACGGCGGCTTCGTCTGAGAAAAGGCCCCTTATCTGTTTTGTCCTGTGACCAATGACATCGAGGAGATTCCTCAGCTGCCCCTTGGGAAGGGTGGGTGGGTGCAGACCTGTTGCAATCAAGTAGGATAGCAATGGAGTTTTTTCTTCTAGCTTAAGACCTTCAGTGAATTAATCTAAACTTATTTTTGCTAAGTAATTTTGAAAGATGTTTTCATCCTGTGCTTGATCTGCTGATGCCCCTTACCTGGTGTCCTCCTGGAGTCTTTTAAAGACCACTATAGCTTTGCATTGTGTGAATGTGATTATAAGAAGCCTGGAGGGGGGGCAGGGAGTAGGTTTGAGAAAACCCTCTGGATCTTAATATTGTTGCCATGGTCAGGATCTGATTGCTTGCCATGAAAATAAAGCAGTGTGGCTATTACTCTTTTGTTTTAGAATAAATTTAGAATTTGTGTCTGCTCTAATAGAAACCATTTCCTACGCCTCACAACTCTTTCCCACCCCTTCCAGGCCAAATCTTTTCCACACATGTAATTCATGACTTCTTGCCAAATATTCTCTATGGGGTGATGGGATTCTGTAGAGGAATTTCCCCCCTCCTTTTGACATTTAAAAGTGTTCATTCTGAACTATCAGACATCTGAGTCTATTTATGTGTGCAGCCTTTATCATCATAAAACTCAGATCAGTTGGCCATTTTTTCCATGTCTATTTGACAGTAAGATTTGGGGATTGAGAGTAGGAGAATAGTTTTATGGGGAGTATAATAGGGTTGACATAGAGAAACAGACCAGGAAGACACTGTTTTTTATAAAGAGTCATTAGGGAGACAAGTTTTTGGATTAAAAGTATAAAAGGTCCTAGCTTTAGTCAGTCATCTAATGATTGAGCATCAGGCTTCAGACAGTCAGGTGTAAATTGTTCTGAAATAAGATGTATTTTACAAATATGCATAGAAAATTAGTTAAGATTTTTGTTACTAGATTTAAGAAAGGAAAGTAGACTTCAGAGTGACAAATTTTAGTTATTTTTAAGTATAGATCACAGGGAAATAAAATGTCGAAAAAGACTGCGACTCTTTGTAGAAATGCATTGACTTTAAAACTTTCCAGTTTATCGAGGCTTAAAATGTAGGCTGTATAATGAATCATATAAATTTTCCAATATACCTGGAAGCAGCAGTGTCCATTTTAAAGGTATTCAGAAAAATCAGGGTGTGAGTAAATTCGCATTTTAGGAGGTTAAATTTATAAATTCCATCTTCCCCCGTTTGGGCAAGTTGCCTTTCAAATAGAAGGATTAATTTACACCAGCCAGGACGCCTTGTATGACCATATTAGTTGAAATTAGACTCCACCCCTTGTTTTCTGTTGATCTGCCAGGACCTTTGTAATTCAAGTGCTTTTTACAGTAGTAGCAAATGTTACATAAGACCAAACATGGAGCATATTTGGAGTTGGTGGGCAGACCCAAGTCATGATGCAAGCTTGCAGTAGCAAGTGTGCAATGAAGCACAACCAGATTATGTGAATGGAAGGTGACAAGAAGCCTTTCCAGAACAGCCCTTCCTCCGCACGAGGGCTGAAAGCTCCACTGGGTAAGTTTTCCGAGGCAGTTTTCAGAGGCTGGGCTTGGCCCGGGGCCCGGTTGGGGATGAGCTTGCGGGAGGTGGGTTAGGTCTTTGCTAACATTACATGGAAGCAAGCAGAGCGGGAGGAGTTCGCGCAGGCCTCTTTCCTTCTGGCGTTTGGCCTCCCCTGCCAGCAGGCCCTAGGCTGTCTGTTGCTGGAGTGGCAGAGGGAGTGAGCTCTGCAGAGCTGGTGGGTCCGAGCGGCTAATCACAACAAGGGGGATTAGCTGCTGCAAGCCGTCCACAGGAGCCATTCTGAAATGTCATTTGAGTGATCTGGACAAAGTTCAAACGCAGACAGGAGTCTAGTTTGTTATTAACTCCAACAAAATGCTGAGGTTTGCACCGCACGGTTCCCGTATCTCAAAACAGGGAAAGCATTAGTTACGCCGCTCTCTAAAAATGGAGGAACGTTGTAACACGCTTTAACTGTTTGTTTTTTATCTCACTTGTGGTAAGTGAGGTTTTATGACAAGCAGTTCATAGTGTTTCCTGTCGAATGTGTTTGAAAGCTGTTTGGTCAGATACTTCAAATCCATAGCAAAGGTTCCAGCAGAACACTGCGTCAAGAGGAAGAACAACTTCAAGATACAAACAGTAGCCCTGGAAAGTCATTCAGTTACTTAAATTGAGTGTATAAAAATTTAATTACAGACTGACTGCCAGAAAGGACGACTTTTTTCAGTTGTGTTATCAAGGTAGCCGGTACAGCCAAGCTGATTGTTTTGAGCTCTGTTGGGAGGCTCTTCTCCAAGTTACCCTGTCTCGTGCTTCTGTCGGTAAGCAGGGAGTGAGGTGACAGTTGAGTTCTTTACTTTTCACTGGATTCACATTTCATGGCTTCTGCAGTAATGAGCTTGACCGGATAGTTTTAATTGAGGTTAAAATTTACCAGTTTGAAGGACTGTAAACAGATCTTAAACCTTTAACCAAATTACTGTTAATTCCCTAGAATTTATCTTTTTTAAACTCTCTTTTGTCAGGCGGTTTTTTGCTCTTTGTAGTTTCGTTTTTGAATATTGGGTTTTTTTTGTTTTTTTTGTTTTTTTTTTTTTGAATATTGCTTTTGATGTTCATTAGTTGACAGCCCCAACCTATAGGTGGGGCAGATACTGTGTTTCTCTTTTTGGGGAGCATTGCGGGCAGAGGTGGGGGTGGGGGGGAACAAACCTATGCTACAAACTCATTGAAAACATTGGCATTGTTAGGTAATGAATCATCCGTTCCTTATTAAACAGGGTGCTTAATGAAGAAGGCATTTTGGACTGCGTTCTGAGTTTGAGGTTTTTGGTGTTCCCGTGTTCACTGTCTCCTTCCCTCCCCCATCCAAAATAAAGTGAAATTAAAAGGATACCGAATTAGCAGGGACTAGCGATAAGAATGTGACTTCGACTCGATGCAGCACTTTGCAGCAGGTGATGCCGTCGTTCCTTTGCACCTTGGACTTGCTACTCTTTTTTGGCCTGGGAAGACCATGTTCCCTGTGGGGGTTCCTGCACAGCAGTTTTCATTTTTAAAAACACACCAAACAAAAACAATGAAAAAGAGAACTCGAATTTGACTTTTACCGGTTTCCTTTAATTCTGTCTTTCCTACGTGTGTATGTGTGAGTGTGTGTGTAAAATTTGGATTGCAGTGGTAAAGACATCCTTTTTTTTTTTTTTTTAAATTCCTTTTTGCATTTTGATATAGCTTTGTGTCTTTCATTTGGGTAAAACTGTGACCAAGGCCCAACATGTGACTAGAGAGAAGTTTGTGGAAGGACTGAGTATATTGATGCCTGAACCACACATGCTCTATAACAAATTTTGGGAGATTAAACTTCTAATGTTAGATCACTGAACTGTAGGATGCTTCATTCCCTAACCAGTGGAGGATTAAATCAGAAGTAACTAGAGACTGGTCGATTTTTGGTTTTGGCTCTTTTTTCTTTTCACATGCCGATACCGGAGAAACACAAACATTTCAAGTCATTGATGGAGTGGGAGGGAGACGGGAATGAATTCGGCGACAGTGTTGTGCACATCACTCGGTGAGATCATGTTTGTTTCAGGCAGGGTGGTTGCTTGCTATACTCTGCCAGCATCCTTTGGGTAACACTGTGCTTCCTGAGCACAGCAGAGAGAGGTCCTTAGGGCTGTTAGCAAAGTAGAAGTGTCAGCCAGCATGCCATTCGTTGCATGATAGCCCATAGTCAGAAATGGTGGCAGAAAATTAGAGTTTGGTGGCTGCGTTTCGCTCAAGGTAGAAGCTGCCTTTTCCCCAAAGGTGCTTTCACTGAAAACATCTTTGTGTGCCTGTTTGAGATCATGATGATAACCCGCAGTTCAGAGTCTGTACCTTGAACAGGGTTGCGAGAGCATAGGAAGGGCCCCATTAAGGAAATGAACTGATCATTCCGACCATTCACTCTTCCTTAAAACAAGCTTTCTTATGACGGTGATTATGAAGAAATGATGCTTCACACTCACGACCAAGGTGATCTCTGGTGTACCTACCCTTCAGCACCTCTTCTTTTTTCTCTATCATTTCATCTACTTTAATAAAAAAAACTTGGATTTTTAAAAAGCCATTTTAGCAGTGTTTGCAAAAGCCACAAGTTAAGATGGCAGGGGAGGAGGACCCCCAGATATTCAGTAAGTTTTTCATATTTCTCACTTGAAAGCAAAGTACGGAAAGAACAGTCCCCACGGGAAGAATTCCTGGCAAGAGGATTATTTGAAGTTGCCATATTTCTGCTCCCTTCTTAGCAACATTATTTACAATCCATTCACGCCTGTCCCTTCCCCCACTGGAGTCCGAGTCGTTCTCCCTTGTAATCTGCCCTTTGTGATCTGTTCTCTTTCATGCCGCTAGTGTGAATGGGGATGCTGCAGGGCGCACCCTGCCCAGAGACGTGGAAGTGCCAGGAGACCCGGAATACTTTTCGTGGGGCTTTTATTTTCATCATAAAGCACTGGCTTGAAGAGCTTGATAATTTGATTATAGACCTTTGGTGAAAAGTTGTTTCAAGTAGCCCAAGTGCTGTAAATGACTCTCTTTTCTGCACTTTCCCCTTATGTTTTAATTTAAAAGCACCTCTGCATTAGGGGGAGGAGAAATGCATTTGGCAGAAGTCGCAGTTGGAGACTAATTTGTTAGGGCAGCCAGTGTTGAAATCATCCTTTTCAATTAAATCTCTCTAGTGGAAATGATGCTGAGTGCTTTGTGGTAAAGAGTTTTTCTTCCTCACTGTTTTTCATTGCTGTTTGTAACCCACCTAAGCATGCTTTTCTGAGGCTGCCTCCCAGCTCCAATTTTGGCTAATTGTCCTTTGAGGCACTGCCTGTCAGAGGTCAGTTTGGGATTCCCCAATGTGAGATTTGAATGTTACAGAGACAGTCTTCGTCCGTTGGGTGTTTTTTAGCATTAGACTACACCAGGCTCTCTCTGGAGTAGTCTAATCAAGTGTCCAGGGACCCTAAAGAAGTTGGATCAAAGAAAAAGCAGATCTGGGTTAAAGAGAAACTGTGAGGACAGGGAGTAGGGTAGGAACACGTTTGCTGGTCAGACACACGCGGGTGCCTTTACATAAGAAGAAGGAAGTTTACAGGGAAAAGCTGACAGTGGAAGTAGTGAGCACATCACTAATGCTTCATGTCCATGGTGTGAATTTACATGGTATGCCAGTTTTGTTTTGTTTTTTAATAATTATTAGGAAAAAAGCAGAAGTACTTTGTCAAACCGAAGTCACGGCTTCACAGAAATTGCTGAGGGTAATGCTAAATTAGATATGCCTAGTCAGTCACTGAATTTTGAAGAATATATTAAGTAAATAATAGTCTAGGTAAGGTGCAGAAACGACGAAAGATCTGGAATGGGATTCAGCTTTGAAGGTCAAAAGTCTTAGGGAAAACACTGATGTGCAAAGTAGATGTGGAAGGAAGACGCTCTGAGAGTTGAAAAATATATATGTAGTCTTCCTTTATAGTTTCCTGACCTTAGATGTTTTTATAGGGGTCATCTTTAAGAAAGACCGCTAATGCCAGCTGAGCCTTCAGGAGTTGTGTTGGCAGCCCGAAAGTGCACTTATGACAGTTTGGGTTAATTGGGAGCTGGCAGTATAACATTCAGTTATTTTTCAATCTGGATATCAAAATAAGCAATTTAATAAATTCTGTGAAGGGCCTGCTTAAATGAATGACCCTAACTTTCTAAACTGAACCTTTTGTTACATGCAGGGATTACTTGCTATGCCTGGCCAAATAATCCATATGCGTGCATTTAACGTTTTATAGCCATGTGTGAGCTTGATTATTTAAAACAAACAGACAAACCCCTTATTTTAAAAGGGAGCAATTCTAGAGTATTAGTGGGATGGGACTGTCAAAGACCCCATGAAATCATACATTCCTTAAAGTGTGGATTGATATTTTTCATAAGGCCATTGCATACAGAGTACACACTCTTTTTAACCTTACCTGACCAGATCTGTCCAAAAGGGTGAGTTTCATTTAGAGATAAGTTGGTGAGTTTTAGGAATCATTTCTTCAATAATCTGCCTAAAATATCCGCCTTTGGATCCATAAGCTGAATTTGAGACCTTCCCTTCATTCCGTTCCATCACCTGCATTTCCTCCTGAATATGACTCGTTTCCATCAGGAAAATGAACCAAATTTTTATTTTCAAAATAACTTTAGCTCAAATGAGCATTCCTTTTTTGTTTGGTGTGAATGTAATCATTTGTGAATGAATTCTAAAAGTTATTCCTCTGAGCTTTTATGAGAAGAGCTTGGATTGACACAGAAACTAAATATGTAGCTTCTACCTGTACTCCACAGGAGAAGATAAAGTGGGTTAGGTTTGTTTGTAAGTGATTTCTGCCTGCTTTGATAATCAGCATGCCTTTCTCACAGGAGTCTGTAATTGGCATTAGCTGAATTAACAGGGGGCATGTGTCTTAGTGCCTGCTGAGTTCCCAGTGCCTGGTCTGTAGTCGGCCCTGAGCTTTGGGCTCTAAAACTCTCCTTTAGCTAATCCCCAATAGCCCTGCCCTGCAGGGTAGGTTTGACGACAGATGAAGAGGCTGCCAAAGTGGGTGGAATCAGGTTATTGCCCAGTGTTACCAGCTAGTAGGTTGCAGAGCACGGCTTTGAACCCGTCTGTCTCTGATTCCAAAGTTCTTGCTCTTTTAGGTAATCTATTTAAAAAGTACTTTTAATTTATGTATATTTTAATGTGTATTTATTTATTTTGTGAGAGAGAGCAAGAGCGAGTGGGGAAGGGGCAGAGAGAGAGAATTCCAAGCAGGCTCAGAGCTTGGTCTCACAAACTGTGAGACCATGATTTGAGCCAAAGTCAAGAGTCGGACCCTTAACCGAGTTGCCCCCCCCCCGCCCCGCAAAAGTATTTTTTTTTATTTAATTTGGATTCTGTTCAGGCTGGTTAATTACTTAGCTCACATCAACACTGTGCCTGACAGCTCTGATCCCTTACTGGAAAGGCAGCCATGACTGGCCAGAGACCAGAGAATGACCAGAAACATGCATTGTGTTGGTCCAGAGGGGGCCAGCCTAATCCTATAGAATAGGTATTCGCTGTTCTTAGTAAAACAGACCCATCTGGGAACTTTGTAAAATGATTCTTTTTAGCAAGAAAGACAGCCCTGACGGGTACTTTTCTACCAGAATTCACTCTGCAAACCATCTTTGATGGTTTAAAACCCTCCTGAGCAAAAAAAGGAAAAAAAGAAAAAAGCTATCCTGGCTGACATGCATAGCTTATCTTTAGGATAGATAGCTTGCAAAAGGGAAAGATAAAATCTCAACAACAACCTGGGTTTCCCTTAAACAGATTCTGGATCCCCATCCTGAATTTACTAATATTCTGTCTCAACCTTGTGTGTTGAACCTTTGCAGTCTTTTGTGCTGGCGGTTAGCCTATTTTGCTGAGCCCTTGGGAAGATGGATGGGCCTCTTACTGATATATGCCCCAACCCTCACCTTTCCCTTCCCCTTTCCCTTCCCCTTCCCCTTCCCCTTTCCCTTTCCCTTTCCCTTTCCCTTTCCCTTTCCCTTCCCCTTTCCCCTTCCCCCTTCCCCCTTCCCCCTTCCCCCTTCCCCTTTCCCTTTCTCTTTCCCTTCTGCCTGCCTTTGGACCGTGTATTATGGCTTGCTAATAACACCACACAAGGACAGGTGGAATATAGTGTGGCCCAGCCTGGGTACGAGAGTCAGCCTGCCTGGGATTGCATCCCAGCTATGCCTTTTAACTAACTGGGTGGTGTTGGGCAACCAACATGAGTCCTTTAAAGCCTTAGCTTGCTCATCTGGAAGAGGGGATCATAACAGTATCTGCTTTGTAGAAGGATGGCCAAAACTGAATGAGATAACATCTGTAAGTTACACATTGTGGTGCCTGACACATGGTTTATGCCCAATAGACAGTGACAGCTGTTGTTAATGTTGTTGAAGGTGAGACTTCTAACCAGTCAGTTGTTTGAAATATAAAACATTAGTGAAAAGAGCCCTGAGCAAAAACAAGTTTGTGAAGTGGTCTTAATTGCTGTGAGATGCTCTTGCCTGCTCTTACCTGATAACCATTGAGAATGGGACAGATTGATTCTGTGCTCACAAATGATAATACGCCTTTATTTTGGCATGTGTGAAATTGAGGCTAGAACACCAAATGAATATTTCCCCCCTTTTAAAGTATAATCAAGTAAATCATAATTCATTATAGAAAAATTAACATACAGAGGTTTTTTTAAAATTTTTTTTATGTTTATTTACTTTTGAGAGAAAGAGAGAGCACAAGCAGGGAAGGGGCAGAGAGAGAGAGGGAGACACAGAATCCAAAGCAGGCTCCAGGCTCCGAGCTATCAGCCCAGAGCCTGATGTGGGGCTCGAACTCACAAACCATGAGATCATGACCTGTGCTGAAGTTGAACACTCAACTGACTGAGCCACCCAGGCGCCCCAACATACAGAAGTTTTTAAAAATAGACCCAGGGCACCTTGGTGGCTCAGTCGGTTAAGTGTCCAACTCTTGATTTTGGCTCAGGTCATATCTCAGGGTCATGAGATTAAGCCCCTCGTGGAGCCTGCTTGGGACTCTCTCTCTGCCCCTCCCCTGCTTGCGCTTTCTCTCTCAAAAAAAAAAAAAAAAATGTATACACACACACACACACACACCCTAATCCCAGGGATAACCGCTTAAAATTTGATGTATTTCCTTGTAGATTTTTTTCAAGAATGAATTGTTTGAAGTTAAAATTTGCTTTGACAGCTTTTTAGGTTTGTGCCCTAACTTTTACACTTGTGCATCAGAATTATTTTTCGTTATTTTCAAAGCAATATTTATTTATGACTTAAGGAGATCTAATTATTTGCTTTGAACTCCTTTTTGGTTTGTACCTGGGTATCAACACGTACATATGTATATTTTTAAACCTCAGCGTGAATCCCAGATTGCAAGCTCAGTATTCTTGGTTGCTTTCCATTTTGGAAGACATAAAGACAGCTATCCTCTACCTTACCCTCCCCGATACCCTGCTGCTCCCTTCAGTGCCATCACATGTTCGAGCCACAAGGGGGAAGAAAGTCCAACGCATCCATCTCTTATACACTTGCACGCAATCTCTTTTTCTCTCCCTCTCTTCCACCTTCCACCTTTCACCTCTACCTCTTTCTTCACGTCTGTCTGCCCTGTTTACTCCAAACCCCCAGCGCCCCTCCCTCCCCCCTCCCCCTTCCCCCCCCCAACAACACACACACTCATCCATGTCTGCCTCTCTGTGCTCTTTCCCTGTCTGTACTGTCTGTCTTTTGGGCTGCCTAACTATCTCTCCCTTTGCTAGAGCCATTCAAAGTGCCCCTCTCATCCAGGGACAACAGAGTATGCCTTCTCTGAGCTGGTGCCAGACCCTGTAGAGAGGAGTGCTTTGAAAACTCAACTTGGACTCCTCACCAAGCCACACTGCAGTTATGCTTAGCACCTGGCCACCAGTTTGCCCACTTAATAAAAGGTCCCTAACCCTACCCATAACTTGCCCATTTCTCTTTTGATCTAGGAACAAACACTTTTTTTTTTTTTTTAAGCTGGAAGCCCAGTTTAAAATCTTATGAAAAATAAAGGCCCACAGTGAAAGGATGGGGAGATTCCAACTGAGCTGTAATTAAATGTTTTTTCCTCTTTGCTTTCTCTCAGAGAGTAAGCCAGATGCCGCCCTTTCCAGAGAATAAGTTACCAGACCATGATGTGAAGGAACAACTTTATTCAGCAGCATGACAAGGATTTGAGCTGGCACTTTTCAGCCAGAATCCGTTAACATACACGAGCACACACGTGCGTGTGCAACACACACACACACACACACACAGACGCAATCTGTTTCAAGTTTTAATGAATGAAAGAAATTCATGTAATAGATTGCCATTCTTAGTTTTTAAATGTCTTTTATTACTGAAGTAGAAAATATAAATGTTATCGATACACCAGCTGATTTTTAATGCTAGAAAGCTTTGATCCTTGATTTTTCTAGTGCAAAATCCCCGAAACGAGTGTTAATAGACTAGAAAAGAAGCATCAGCTGAAGAAAATGGCGGGAATGGACTATGATGGGAATATAGAATTACAAGGACAGACTTGAAGAAAGTTCTGCTGTCCTACAGCACACATTCCTAAGAAATTACTGCACTGTGCAACATTGTGTAATAGAATCCACATGAGACTCATTAGGGGAATGGGGTTACGGGCACAGCACTCAAAACTTCATTAGTGACTCACACAAAAAAGATAGGAACCTAACAGAAACAGTAGCACAGTTTTCCATAGATTAAATGGTTAAAAATAGGTGAATACTAGAAAACGAACCGACATTTGCTTCTGGAAGCAGGTGTTGGAAGAGCTGCAGCCTGTGAGTTACTCTGAAGTAGTCGAGGGAGGTTATCTGAGATCAAGGGAAAGTTGTAGCACCAGTTGTGGGTGGGCGTGGCTCCTCACATCCAGGGTGAACTGGGATGCATGGTGGATGCTTGGGGGAGGGCTGTGTTTTGTGTATGCCCATGTGACTCGGTGCAGCCAGGTGTCATTTTCTGCGTTGGCACAGTACTTTCTGCAGATGAAATCTTGTGAAAGCAGATGCAGTATTTCATTATGTTCAAATTGTGCCTTAGTGTATCAGTGGCTTCAGAATAGATTTACTTTCTGAAAATAAGCTTTACGAGCAAAACTGTATTTCATTAGATTGAGAATCTTATTTATATCACTTGATATC
This sequence comes from Panthera uncia, assembly GCF_023721935.1. Lineage (NCBI taxonomy): Eukaryota > Metazoa > Chordata > Mammalia > Carnivora > Felidae > Panthera > Panthera uncia. The sequence continues at coordinate 30,120,761 of NC_064816.1, forward strand.
AAGAGAAAATACTTTTCCAATACTTTAAAATCACATTTACTCTAAGACACTTGCTTGAGAATTCTGATCCCCCAGAGAATAGTAAAAGGGGTGTACTTCATAAAAGTAAGTTTTAGTTGGGAGATTTCTCCCTGTTCATACCACAAACATGGTATTATTACTCCTGCAGCACACACTTGTCCTCCATGAGAAACAGGATGATTTCTGTGGGTGACCATGGAAGAGTATTTTAATATTTATTTGAATGTATATAGAAAAAGTACATAACAAGCTCATCAGACCTACTGTTTCATAGACACTGTTGTTTGGAGAGATAGTTCCCAGTTGAGGGTAGTACCCTGTGTCACATTGGGTGATATGAGAATGGATTGGAGGGTAGGTTCAGGCTGCCCCTGGCAGAGGGGCACCACTGTGCTGATTAAGGGGCAGGGGACAGGACCTCTGATCATCCTGAAATCCTATACAAGAATTGTCCTGTCCAAAATACCAGTGATACCCCCAGAGAGAGACTGGCTAATGACTGAGGAGGAGGAGAGAACAGTAGAGCTGATAATTTAAATAAAGATATTAAGTAAAAAATACTATTTTATGTGGCTTTGGTAAGAATGATAGAAATAATTTGCAGTTGATGGAAGTCCGGAAAGCAGTAGTTGAGGACAGGTAGCAGCAGTGAGCTTTATTTAATAGACCCTGATAGAAAGCACCATGTGCCAGGCAGTGTTCTCATTGCCCTACAAGTGTTAACTTACTCAGCCGTGGCTAATGGTTCTGGAGCATTAGCCTAGTATAAGGCTGCTCTCAACGTTGACTGCACAGTGGAATCACACAGGGGCACTTATAAGAGCCTGCATACCCAGACCACACCCCAAACCAGTTAAATCAGAATCTCTCTGGGTGGGACTCAGGCATCAGTATTTTTTAAGCTCATAGGTTATGCCACTGGGTAGCCAGGGTTGAGAACCACTGGTCCACGGCTGTTTGAAATCACTCCTCCTCACAAGACAAGCTGCACTGATGGTGCACATGTTAAGCGAAGGTCTGCTCCAATCCAGGTCTCACAGAGGCAGAGATGACCCAGACAGGAAGTTTCACCATCCAAGGAAGGCGGCAGAACTGGAAACAGATTTTTATGGTCCTGCCTGACAAGTGCTGGTGCTTTGGAAGGATATTCAGATAGTGTTTGGGGATCACAGAGGGGAGAGAAACTAAATTAGAAAAGAAGAAAAAAAACCAAAACCTCAGATGCCAAATTTGGAAAGTTACTAAACTTAAGTTATTTTAGTTTTCCTTTCCATGCACACAGCTTTCATCAGAGTAAAAAACAAAACAAAACAAAACAAAACCAAAACACAAAAGCAACAGGCGCTTAAAATCACTGTCAATTTAGGGGTGCCTGGGTGGCTCAGTTAGTTGACTGTCTGACTCTTGATTTCAGCTCAGGTCATGATCTTATGGTTCATGGGTATGAGCCCTGCATTGGGCTCCTCGCTTACAATCCAGAGCTTTCTTGGGATTCTGTCTCTCATCTTCTCTCTCTGCTCTTCCCCGCTTGCACTCCCTCTGTCAAAATAAATACATAAACCTAAAAAAAAATCACTATCATTTTAGCCATCCTAACTTGCTTGTGGCCTTTGTACGGTCTGGTTGGACAATTGGAATTTTGTCTGTAGATCAGCATTATAATTTTGTCCTGTTGTGGAAGGTTCTTAAATACCTCATAAAGCATTGTTGAACTAATGGCCTTCTGGGAATAAGTCATCTCAGCTTCCCAGAGAGCCTCAGGACTGGTTAAAAAAAAAAAAAAAAAAGACTTTAGAAATAAACCGTTTGTGCGGTGCTGATAGTCACTGATTCCAGTTTGCTTAATTTTTTAAATATTCATATAGCTTCTGTGAAGTGGTAAGTAAATGTTGGATCACGTACATTTTAAAACTTAAAGCTAAGCCATGTGTCATTTTATTTTAATTTAATTTATTTATTTTGCCATGTGTCATTTTAAATCACAGGTTTAATCAAAGGCAGTCATCACAAGGTTCTTAAGTAGATAAAGTTCCTAAATAATTGACTTGTTTCAGATAGTACCATTCCTCAGCAGCTCTCAATTTATTTAGTATGGATTGCTTTATGACCAGAAAACCTGATTCTCCAGTGGGTAGACTTATTTTCAGGTAAACCTGTGTAGTCTGTACTTAACTATGAATTACTTCCGGGTTTAAAAAACCAGCGTAGCTCCTCGTGGTATTTTTGTCTTCTGCCTTTGGCATCTTAGCAGTGTGAACCAAAGCTATGCCATCTGTACCCAAGTGAGATTATTACAAAAGAGGGAGTAAAGTGATTCACTGGAAAATTTCAGCACAGGTTCAGAGGATGATAAAATAACCCTAGAAACATTCTTATTTGGCGTCACATGCTAGTGGGTAGTGACAGAAAAAAAATTAAGGTACAACTCGTTTTTTGACATTTGCGATTCAAAAAATTGGAAAGATGCTGTGCTAGAAAGGAAGAAAGGAATCGGTGTGGTGTCAGCTCGTATAGCTGCGTGGATGAACGAATAATTTGCCTCTCTGACTCCTTGTTGGAGCGAGTGAGGTTCATTTCTAGTATACAAAACCAAATAGTCTCAGGTTTAGAATGGCTCTTTAATTTCCTAATGGCTATCTGCGTGTGATAAACCGCTTTATGCTGAGATGTTCCGAAGCAGAAGGACCAGTTCCTAGAATCCTAAATAAGTCTGTGAGGCCTAGATAAGCCGTTTCTGAAAGCTGCTGAGTGAAATATATTTTCACTTAGTGACGCATATTTGAACCTAAATGTGTTGATTTCAGGGGACTCTTCCAGGATTCCATTGGAGACTTGCCTGAAACAGTGTCTTTTTTTTTTTTTTTCCTGTTTTTCTTTTCAGAAAGAAGACACAGCTCGTCCAGCAAGCCTTCTTGGGCCGCTCCTCCCACTTCAGTATTTCCCTTCTTCCCTTCTCTGTCCAAAAGCAAAGGAGGCAGCGGAAGTGGAAGCAACCGTTCTTCCAGTGGAGGTGTTCTAGGCGCATCCTCATTAAGTTCCAAGTTGCTGAAATCACCCAAAGAGAAATTGCACCTCAGGGGGAACACCAGGCCAATGCATCCCATTCAGCAAAGTAGAGCCCCCCATGGTAGAATGTGAGTATGGCCCAGAGGGTTCTTCGAGCTTCCCTGCCTGTTGTGGAACTGGGCACACCAGTAGCACCTGAAAGTGTTGTGAATCATGTGAAAGAGCTCCTGCTTTGGGGAAAGTCAAGTGTGTGTTGTTTCCTTTTGTTTCCCTGTCGTATTTTGGGAGACTTCACAAAACAGCAACAGCAGTAATAAGGTCAGCGGTACTTACTGATTGACTCTTTCTTGTGCGCCAGCTGTGGAAACTTGGCTCTTTTTGTGGGCTGTCATTTCATTATCACAACAACCTTATGAAACAGGTCTGGTTGTTATGCCCATTTTGCAGATAAGGATGAAGGACACGTAATGCGGTCGAGGAGCTTTAGCCAGACTCTGCAGGCAGACAGGCCTGGGTTCACACGCCCTTTCTATCACTTTCTAACTGCAGGGCTTTGAACAAGGCCCCGTTGCTCTCACAGTTGGAGAGTAACAGCCAGTGTGCAGTTATTGGGAGAAGTAGAATTAATACAGCAGTCTCAAGCGCCTGGCGTCGTGTCTGACCCATAGGAGACAGTAAATGAACGGACACTGGTGCTTCTGCTGCTACCATTGATAACGGTAGGAATAAAAAAGTGAGGTGAATCCCAGATGCTGTTCTGGGATTTTCTGGAGCCTGCAAAGCAGACAGGGAAACAATGCCTTCCTCCCATCCCCTCCTCACCCCACCCCCCCGCCAGTCTTGGGTTCACATCACAGTAGTGATGAGGGAAGACCAGAGGAAGTTCACACCACCAGGCAAGGCTTTGGCACGTTTGCACAGTGGATTTGTAGGCTGCCAGGCGCCGTGCGGTCACCTGAGGGCTCAGCCACGTACTCCACAGAAACCTATCTTGCCTCGTCATGGTAGCCCTCAGCCCTGGTGGCGGGTGGCTTTTCCCTGGCCTGCCTCCCTTTGGAGGGTATGCCCCACATCTCCGTCCCAAGGTCTGCTAACCTGGCTAATCTCAGGGCAGTATCTAGCACCTGCTGCCGCTCACGGACCTTGCCAGCTGGGAGAGGCCATCGCTTCTTGCAGTGCGTCTCTTGCTGTCGGGCTGTTCCAGGTACAGCTGTTTGGTGCTGTTTGTCCTGGTTGCTAAGCCCCGCCCCTCCCCCGCCCCCCCCCCCCCAGCCTCTGCTCATTTGTCAGAAGTACAAGTACAGCAAGCTTGGCTTTTGTTCCTGGACCTTTCCGAAAGCCAAAGAAAATGCCAGTGCTATGTGTAAGTCACTCGCCAGCTTAACAGCTGTTTGAGCACGGACTCTACTGAACAAAGTTTAGAAAACCTCATCAGTCTGAATCTTCTTTATTTGGAGCTGGGTTTAAGAGGGGGACCAGGCCAACTGGTAGCTCCATACCAACATTTGCCATCCAAATGCTAGTGTCAGTAAGATTCCCAGAAAAATTAATTCTTTCTTAGTGGCACAGGTATTCAGTGCTCACCAGCTGTGTGCCAGACACTTATATTATGAACTCTTATTATAGAAACTTTTTTCAGAGACTAGAGAATTATCACTTCAGTGACACATTACATAACTAAACTTGGGTGTCCCTCACTGATGGGCAGAGAGCCTCTTCTCAGAGATCTGGTTAGGCTCATTTGAATTCATGTATGTCTTTAGTGACATTTCTTGGACATACTATCTAACTCCAGTTATTCTTGCCCCTGTTCACTCAGTTTGATTTGTTTTGATGGATCCTTTCTTTAAAATGATAGTTCTCTGAAGATATTCTCTAAAGGTTTTACAGATAGTCTCTGGTCCTTTTAGACCCTTTGCCGTTTTGCGTCTTGCAGGAATTGAGTTGGGTATCAGGCTTAGTTCCCCTGTGGACTCATGCGTAAGATTGTCCTGGATGATGAAAGACCACGTCAATCCGATGGTCCGCTGGAGTTTTTTTGCCTCACCAGAAGGGCTTCTAGATTGAATGAACGTGAATCGTACTGAGTTTACTGAGTAGTCCTGACACATTTTCAGAAGTCACCTTTGGGAGCCTAGCCCTGTGCAGGGTGTGGGTAGATCCGGGCTCTGACTTCAGCCCTCTAGCTCACCCTTTACCTGGGGCTGCTGGCGCACTCGGGTGCTGATGTTCCGCTTCCCCCTGTGACAGCATGACGCCCTCTGTCAAAGTGGAGAAGATTCATCCGAAGATGGACGGCACACTACTGAAATCTACGGTGGGGCCGACCTGTCCTGCTACTGTGAGTTCCTCAGTCAAGCCTGGCCTTAACTGCCCCTCGATACCAAAGCCAACCTTGCCTTCACCTGGACAGATTCTGAATGGCAAAGGGCTTCCCGCACCATCCACTCTGGAAAAAAAGTCTGAAGATAATTCCAGTAACAGGAAATTTTTAAATAAGAGATTATCAGGTAACTTCACATTTTTTCTCTTCGTGTTTCTCTGTATGTAATTGGCTATTCACGAGGAAGCAAATGGACTGCTGTCTGCAGGTCCGCTTTTTCAAAACTGGTCAGCTTCAGCTTTACGTGGAAGTTCCTTAGGTGCTCTGCCTTTGCTCTTCACTCTTGCTTTTAAAGTACACGTGTCTGTGGGTGATGTAAAAATAGCTTTCGAGCGGTGTCTTTCTGAATGGAGCACGGCAGGAACGCTGACACGCACACTTCCTTTCCTGTCAAGCGATGGCAGTAGTCCCCCGCGCTCTTTGTGGCGTCTCTTGCTGCGGCTTGGCAGCACTCGCACGTTGTCTATTTTATATTTATTGATGATGTCGTAGATTTTATTCAAGTTAGAATGTGCCTGTTTTGAGAATCGTTCTACTGTTGTCAAAACTAATGAAGGATGAGCCCATCGATGAGCCCATTGTAATGTCTGTGTGCTTTTGGCAGAAAGAGAGTTTGATCCTGACATACACTGTGGGGTCATTGATCTCGACACCAAGAAGCCCTGCACCCGGTCTTTGACATGCAAGGTAGGTGGGCTCCTCGACAGGGCTGGGCGCACTGGTGAGTGAGTGCAAGGAGCTGGGATCGATGGCATTGCCCCAAGAGGGGATCTGATCCGTGGAGCATTGTGGGTATTGTAGATGAAGGGACGAAGTACGCCTCGCGTTCAGGAAACGTGGAGCCTTTTGTTACAAACTGCCACTGTAAGAGACGTTTTGCTTCCAGTGTCCTCTCCAGGGGAATAGTGTTGTTTCCTAATCAGTCTGTTATTTTTGAAGACTGAAAGTATTTCTTCAGAGAGATTTAAAATGAGAGCCTACCCTTTACTGTGGTTTAAATTGTGTGGATTGAAAATAAGTCCAGAAGTTTCCTTGGTATATGTGTGAATACTCTTAAAATGCTCATGTAGGGGCGCGTGGGTGGCTCAGTCAGTTAAGTGTCCGACTTCAGCTCAGGTCATGATCTCATAGTTCGTGAGTTCGAGCCCAGCGTCGAGCTTTGCGCTGACGGCTTGGGGCCTGGAATCTGCTTCGGATTCTGTGTTTCCCTCTCTCTGTATCTCCCTTGCTCACGCTCTGTCTCTCTCTCTCAAAAACAAACATTAAAATAAAAATGCTTGTGCAATCGGTGGCTCTTAAATTTTAAGGAGACACTTTAAAATAATCTGATTTTGAGATACTTATTTTTCCAGTTCCAAAAAAATACTATGTAACATACAGTCTAACTTACGTATAAACTACGAAAATGTTACCATCCTCCTTTCTGTCCTGAGTTTTCCTTTAAAATGCCAGTATGCTAATAAGGTGGTATATTTGCTGCAAAATAAGAGTTGAAATGGGGTGGCGTCAGTGGAACCCCTACATAAATGAGCACATATGCTTACATACGTTTCTCTGGAGAGTATCCCCAGCTATCCTTCAAAAGAGTCCAAAAACTATTGAGAATCAGTGCTTTAAAATAACTTGAAAACCCTTGTTTGATGGAGGGGGTGAAAACTGTAAAAAATTGTGTTTTCTAAAAATTAATAAAATTTTTGGTGTATTATTTTAAATTTTACCGAAGATTATGTTTGGATGAAGGACTTCAGGCCCCATTCCACCCCCTAACGGAGGAATGTTAAAATCTTCAGAAAGTGGAAGTGTTGTTTCTTGTTTTTTTTTAGTGTTTGTTTAGAGAGAGCGAGACACGGCAGGGGCAGAGTGGGAGGGGGACAGAGGATCCAAAGTGGGCTCTGTGCAGATAGCAGATAGTCTGATGCGGGGCTTGAACTCATGACCTGCGAGATGGTGACCTGAGCCAAAGTCAGACACTTAACAGACTGAGTGCTCCAGAAATGTTGTTTCTAGGTAGTTCTTATTTAAAAAAAAAATTTTTTTTAATATTTATTTTTGAGAGAGAGTGGGCCAGTGTGCATGAGCAGGGGAGGGGCAGAGAGAAAGAGGGAAGGAGACACAGAATCCGAAACAGGCTCCAGGCTCTGAGCTGTCAGCACAGAGCCCGACGCGGGGCTTGAACTCATGAACTGCGAGATCATGACCTGAGCCAAAGTTGGAGGCCCAACCAACCGAGCCATCCCGGTGCCCCTAAGTGGTTCTTATTTTAGTTTAAATGTCAAATTTAATTTTAGCATGTAGATTTTATCTTACAACAGTGGTTCTGAATCTTTAGAAAAAAGGCGCTGGCTAAGAGCTCCTTTAAATATCTAATTAAAAAAAAATTACAGACCACCTTCCCCAAGGAGAAAATACATACACACAGATGTTCTGAAATTGGCATTCCGTCTCAGGGTTCACAGATATCCTTACCCCAAACCTCCCACCCTTGAATCTCTAGGCTAAAAACTCCTATCTCAGGACAGATTGCTTTTATATTTATTGAGCACCTGTAGTGGTCTCTTGTTTGAAGGTAAAACCGCTCGAGCTCTGTGGAACTAGATGCCCCAGTGTAGCTGCCCCTGAGGGAGTTTGTGAGGGCAGGCCTCAGCCCTGTGCCACACTACGATCACAGCTTGCCGACTGCTCTCGGCCGTCTTCCCGCCTGCCTGGCTCTCAGTACATGGGTTTCCCGATATTAGGGTGCCTGAGGTCAATGAAGGATGCTTAGTTTATCCAAGATGCCTTCCTTCAGTCAGCTCTGGTGGGGCATGCTGGTGAGCCAAAAGCTTTATCAATACATAATGTGCAAGACTGACCAGCCTTCCTCCCAAACCTTTATTGACGGGTAAACAGGCTTCATGTGGATCCTGCGGTGTTCTCCTATCTCCCTTTTCAAGTCGTGCGTGCTCTCCTTGTATTCTGTTTCGGGTGTCGTCTCTGTGTGAGCATGTATCTGCAGCCCTGGTGTGTCGTGAGTTCGGCATAGAACTGGCAAGCCTGGCCTTGCGCAGGTTGCCCTTCCTTTCCTCCTGTGTTCTGTTTGTCCCTGCTTCTTCCTTTCCCTGCCTCTGTTTTGGCCTGAACCTGTTAAGCTGTGGAGGGCTGCCCATGCCTGAGTGCCTCTGCTGAGTGTCTCCCACCATGTTGCCCAGGTCTCTCCTGCCTCAGACCGACAATGTAGTCCTTCCTCTTCAGTGTCAGGGGACTTGGTGCTGCCTGCCCCTGTCACTCGTTCCCTCTTGTCTGCCTGCCACCCTCGCTGTCATCTCCTCGCTTCCTTGTCTGTCTGATGTCCTGTGTCCTGTCCTCTCTGTCTTCCATACAAATAGATTCTGGCTCTGGTATTCTTGCCCATTCAGTCATTGTAGAAAGTTCTACTGCATATATCTCGAGCACAGGCCTCATTCTGGGTCTCAGTGGACACACGCTTTGACAGAATCCAGACACCGTCCCTAGCCTTGAGGGGCTTACAGTCCAGTGAACGAGATGGAGGTTAACTTCATGATCACTCATGTATGTGTGAAGTGACCACTGCTGAGTAATAGAAAGGAAGGAGGCCTGTGTTATGACAGCCATCAGTAGGGGGACTGAGCCAGGGAAGTGTCCTTTGCCGTAGCAGAGCTGGGCTGAAACGAACATGATTTATCTGGGTGAAGAGGGGTGTTAGAAGCCCATTAAGCAGCATGTGTAAATATTCTGTGATGGGGCAGAACAGACACGTTAGGACCTGAAAGGCCAGCCAGGAGGTTGAAGAGCAAGAGGAAGAGGCACTTTGTATGAAAGGAGTGGGCGGCAGTGAGCCACGAGGAATAGAGGACCCTGTTACGTACCCAGTCGTGGCTGCGTGGTACTTGGGTAGCCCTGAAGAGTTCTGACAGGAGTGAGGGGCTCAGCGGAAATCCTTCCAATTTAGTCTTCAAACCAAGCTGGGAAAATATTGGTCATCTCTGCCTCCTTTCTTGGCTTGACTTTGCTATGTTAAGTACTAAGGGACGTTCAGAGTCAGATGCTTCGACATCTGTCCAGAGAGATAGGCAGGTGGACCAGTGATGTTATATGTTCATTCATTCATTCAACACATATTAGAGGGCCATTATTTTTATATACTTTTTGTCTGAAGCATTTGCTGAGTGCCCAGAGCACTAGTAGGTAGCTAGTACAGCACTGAACAAAACAAAGTTCCTTATCTTCATTTAGGTTACTTTCTTATGGATATATTTCATATTAAAGGAAATAAAGTGAAAGTTTAAAAAGAAACTAAAGTCACTGATGTAACTATCTCTGGCAGGTTAAATTTTGAGCAGACCTCGTGTTCAGTGTGTCCAGTCAGGAGGTAGGTTGTTACTGAATTGCAGAAGGACAGTTAAAGCCTAATTCCCCTCCAACCCCTAAATTATATCAAACATAAAAGCTTATAGAGCAGCAATATATTTGTATAATGTGTAGGACCATAAACACAGAGTACAATTTGTGTTACTTTTGTAACATAAAAGAGTGAAGGAAATCTTTAGATGAATTAACTTGTATTTACGGTATGTGATTTGGGGTCACTGTCTACTTACATTTTTGACAGACTTAAGACCCCAGCAGTAAGGAATAGTCAGGTTAACTTGATTTTATCTTCTTCTAGGAATAGTGTTAGTCCCAAGGGAGCCTGAAAAGGCAAACAAACAAAAACAGGAATTATCAAATGCATTTGGTTTATGTGCCTCAAGCAGGGGGTTATGTTAGTTACCCTGCTGGCATGATTTTTCTTTTCCTCGATGTGCCCATCTCCCAACTCTGAAATGGATGTCTTAGCTGTAGAAGTGCTGTCTGTCCATCTTCTTGATTTCCATAGTGAGTGTCTGTTTATAGGGATTCACTCTGCTTCATTGCCCCTTCGTGTTCACAGCCTTTCTCCTCGTGGCTTTGTAGTCTCTGTGTCTCCCCAGGCTTCCTCAACCAAAGCAGGATACTTCCCTGCTTGCAAGATGCTTTGAGCCATTTTCTCTTGACATGGCATTTTCCCTGGAATAGAGAGAAACACTTGTCTAATTTTTACTTTCTAGCTGTTACTGGAAAAGGACACTTTTTTTTTTTTTTTTTTTTTAAGGAAGCTCTATGGGCAACGTGGGGCTTGAACTCACAACTCCACGAGCAAGAGTCACATGCTCTACTGACTGAGCCAGTACATTTTAGGGCATAACTGTTTCTTCCCTTTTAATACTTAAAATGTAAATGGCCCAGAAAAGGATTTTTCTGTTTGAGCTGGTAAGAGCCCCAATAAGTAAACTGTTACAATGGCAATGTCACCTGTTCGTTTCCACTGTTTGCCATTCACTTATATACCCGGTGGCACAACTAACATTCCTTTTTTCTTCTGTGGAAATAGCCTCACCAGATATGTGCTTCTACTCTAGCTAAAGAAAAAAGGTCACCGTCCTATGATTTTTAGCTTATCAGATAGTGAACAGCCTTTATGCTGATGGTCCAGATTTCTTGTTGTTTTGTTTTTTGTTTTTTTTTATTGGTAATGGTGTTTTTGGATATATGATAGAGAAAAAATTATTACTGAGATTCCTCAGTTTTTCTATTTTTCTGGTCTGTAGACACATTCCTTAACTCAGCGGAGGGCTGTCCAGGGTAGAAGAAAACGATTTGATGTGTTATTAGCCGAGCACAAAAACAAAACCAGGGAAAAGGAATCGATTCGCCATCCGGACTGTCAGCAACCAACGCAGCCTCTCAGGGACCCGCATCCCGCCCCTCCTAGACCTCCACAGGAGCCACACCAAAACTCTCACGGAGTGATTCCTTCTGAATCAAAGCCTTTCGTAGCTAGTAAACCTAAACCTCACACCCCCAGTCTTCCAAGGTAAGTCAAACCCTCCAGCTCTATCCTTCCTTTAAAGAACAGACTGGCAGACACTGTGAACCCCCAGTGCAGTTATGAGATCGAGGAGTGTACATCAGGCTCACTCTAAGAAGATGAGAGATTTTTCTAATTGGGTTTTGAGGGAAAAAAAATTGTCGAGTTCATCAGTAACTTCCAACCAGGGCTCTTCTGGGCCAAATGCAAGCAGCACGATGAAGCAAGAGTGATCTCCACCTCTGCTCAGTGTCAGGTGTCTATTCTTAACCCCCCTGAGCAGGGCCCAAAAGCGGGTGCTGACCGCAGGTTAGTGACTGGAATATTTCACATGGCTTTGGCAGCAGTTTCCCATTCATTTGTCTCACTTGTTGCAAAAATACGGCAGTGGGAGGCCTTGCTGGGGATAGGCATTCAGCCTGAGTTTTTATAGCATCCCTTTATCAACCTATGTTTTCATTCATTCATTTGGGACCTTGGCCTAAGCACATATTAGGCATTTTAGCTATTTAATAAGTAGTGGACCAGAATGTCTTATGAGAACTTCCCTCCATACCTCAGGGACAGTGAAGGTGGTACATGTGCATTTGCGCTTGTGTATTTAACGAAGTTAAGGTCACGGACCCTGTACCAAATTTCCAGAGAGAAAGGGAAGAGAAAAGTGTCAAGAATGAGGGCCTTCACTGTCGGCCACCGGCAGCAAGAACTTCGGCCTAGGAACGTGCCAACTCTTGGTTGCTGTGCCTCACCTCCCCGCTCGCGGGCCTGCCCCGATGTGAGCCCTGGGTGTGAGCAGCCCGGGGGGGCACCCTTGGAGGTAGCTCCCGAGAATGTGGCCGAGCCCGGGCTGTCAGTTCCTTGGCACAGCCTTCCTTCGTCCATCTTCTCATTGAAATTTTTCCGTCGATGCAAAAGTCAGCCTAATTCTAGAATCATCGGGCATGTATCCATGTAGGAAGCACTCCGTGCCGCTCTTGGCGGTAGGCCGTAGATGGTCCACGTAAAGCAGTGATGCTGCGTCCTCCTCTGAGCGCCTCCTGTCCCTCTCGGGTGCGGAGCACATTGCCAGCTATTGAGTTTATTGCCTCCGTAACCGTCATCCAGGTGAAATTTGAGGAGGAATCAAAGAAAGAATTCTCTTAAATTCTATTTCCCCTTCTTTGGGGAGAATACAAGAGGCCCTGAGCCACCCAGGTGGCTGTAGAAGGGAGAACCCTTTATAAGTTCCTTTGGGTAGATCTGGCATACAACTTCATGTGACACCATGCGGTTTGGGAGAGTGGATTCTTCGCTCCCACGCCACCTGATCAACATCTGTTGCCCCAGTGCTAGTGGGGGACCCCAGGCCTCCCTAGGCGGTCTTGGGCACGTTGTTATATCTGGGTTGAGGCGGCTGGTTGCCGGACGTGTGATCTGATCGGTGCTGCACTTTCTACTCACCAAGGCCTCCAGGCTGCGCTGCACAGCAAGGCGGGAGTGCCCCCATTGACCCTCCTCCAGTCCATGAATCTCCGCACCCTCCCCTGTCTGCCACTGAGCCAGCTTCTCGGTTATCCAGTGAGGAGGGAGAAGGCGATGACAAAGAAGAGTCTGTTGAAAAACTGGACTGTCATTATTCAGGTCATCATCCTCAGCCAGCATCTGTAAGTTCCACATGCACCCCCGACTTGACCCTCCCCACACAGCGGAGACAGGGCACTGAGGGCGGGGGCGGGGGGGGGGTGGTTGCCAGGGATCTTGGTGTGAGTGCGTGTGTGTGTGAGACGTGGTCAGGGTGTGAGAGCAGCTCAGAACAGGGTGCCCCAGAGGCGGCACGCACTCAGTCCTGGGACACCTCTGGCTTTTGCCTTTGTCTTCCGTGGAACTCAGGGCTGGGCATCGTCACTTTCGTGCTTCGCAGCCTGTGATACACAGAGTGCAAGTTCTTCTGTGGTTGTCTTCTCTCCTGAAGGAGAGAGATCACAGGCCGTGCCGCTGCCGGGATTAGCAAGCACGCATGGTGTGTCCTCTCTTGCAGTTTTGCACATTCGGGAGCCGGCAGATTGGAAGAGGCTATTACGTGTTTGACTCCAGGTGGAACCGGCTTCGCTGCGCCCTCAACCTCATGGTGGAGAAGCATCTGAACGCGCAGCTGTGGAAGTGAGTGCCTGTCCCAGCGCCTCTGGGGTGGGAAAAGGGGGCTGACCTCACCTGGGGCCGCATCCTCTTTATGTCTTAAGGGACTGGTCTAATGAAGATAAGCTTATCTGAAATGAAAACGTGGCCTTTGACTATCCCTGAGAAGGCCCCTCATCATTTATTCATTCAGTCTTTTCAGCAAATATGTATTGCTCTGGATGCTGGGGTTCCAGGCAGTGAGGGAGTTTCCACCTGTGTGGGGTTTGCATTCGGGGGAGGGGGGCACAAAAACCACCAAACAGCGAATCAGTAGGGGTTATAGCTCGTCATAAGGGAGATCATGGAAGCTCTAACAATCACTGAGACTTACTGAGACCTTACTGTGTGCCAGGCAACTTGCATTTAATTTTCACAAGGTGCTGCCTCTGGTGACCTCGATTATCCCTACTTTACAGATACTGAAACTGAGAAGTCACACAGCAAGTTGGTGGTAGGGCCAGGGTTTAGACCCAGAGGCAGTTTGGTTGCAAACAAAGAGCTAAGATGGAAAAACAACAAGCTGGAGAGATTCAGGGCAAACCTCGGTGAAGAAGTGATCCTAGAGCAGAGATGGAGAGAAGGGTGAGAAAAGGCAGCCAGGGGATGGTGGGGCAGGCAGAAAGAACCATGTGTGCAAAGGTCTTGAGTCAGAAAAGATCATACTTGTCTGAAAAAAGCAAGAAAGCGATCATGGTGCAAGATGAGACCTAAGAAGCTGGCAGAGGCCAGATGACCCTGAAATTGATTCTGAGTACAGTGGGGAGCTGCTGAGGGCCTCAGGAAGTGGAGCCATGTGTTCTGATTTACAGTGTAAGATGGTCATCTTGTGTGTCTGTATGTGGGCTGGTATTTCCTACATGGGATTTTAAGTGGAAGAAGAGTTCCATGGCCAGAAGGGTCAGCTTTTTCTCAAGTGACATAGTTTTCATTACTGCGGGACTTCTCAGAGTCTTTAGGGGGCACACTGTTCATTATACCTCTCAAAGCAGGAGATATTATTTATAATTTGGAACATCTCCCAAGCTCTTTTGACCTGGGAACATCTTTTAGGGGAGTATCTTTGGGAACTTAATGTTTGGTGGAACCTACTTTTGGAAATACTGAGTTTTGTTAAACCAATTGTCCACTAATTCACATGTCATTCCATATTCTCCATTTGGGCATCATTTACTAGAGCCTCCCTGAACAGACTCTGCCAGTACATCCACTTGCCTTGCTGCCTTGGTTTCCTGATAAAGTCAAAGGAAGCTGGTCAGAGGCCTTGGATAGTCCGCAATCTGAAGAACCGCCTCCGTGATCATGAACAGGACTTGAGTTTATTCACTTAGAAAATCAGACACAGAGCAGTGGTGCTCTACTTTTCAATTTCACATTTCTTCCTGGGTTTTACTAGATAAGAGGCTCCTCTTTCTTCTTTATGAAGGAACATTGCCCTTGCTCAGGAAAAACGGGGCACTGGTTTGTTGGGATTCTAGGAGTCTGTCAACATCTGAAAACCCCCAAATACGTGAAATCTCAGCTTCGTATTTCTTGAGATTGCCCACCAGGACTTGGGGAGCTCATTGAGCACCCTGAAATGTGGATTTAGTGCATTCCTAAGAGTTTAGAAGTGTCCTCAGAATGACTTTTTCCCATTATCCTGAGAAGTGGTTCATGGCCAGCAGTTGGGGTGCATATGGTTTCAGTTCCTAGTGGCTTGTGGGGGGGGGGGGTTGTCCTCTTTCTGCAGTGAACCTGGGAAGACACAAGATCATGAGGTTGCCTCCACCGTCTCTCTCTTTGTTCTGTCAGAGGCCGACGACCTTATCAATCACTTGTTCCTAGCAAAGAGGAAATCGTGCCTTTCCGCTAACATGAACTTGGGTTTTAAAAAAAGGCCAGTACAGCAGAGACAGATGTTTTGCTCAGTGATGAGCTGGCACACAGGCCTGGGGCAGACAGTAGCTTGGAGTGAGGTGCCGCGAGTGAGGCTGGCCACTGCAGGCAAGCTTCTCGGGCAGCCCCTGAGATTTGGTGGGAGGCGCTGAGCACTTCTCAACTGCAGGAGAACAGTCCTCAGGTGGCATCTTTGATGCACTCGACAGAACTCCCAAAGTGGTCCAAGTTCCATCCTGCTGGCTCAGCCAAAAGTCCTCTCTTCCAGGAGGACCCCTGGTTTGGGTGCCACCCTCCTTAGTTCCTTACTCCTCAGTTACCTATTGCAGCTAAGGATATGTGGAAGTGGGATTTGAGTATGACAGTGAAATAAGTCATCTTCAATATAGGAATCTGGACAGTGGTCAAATTGGACTAGCACTTCCTCTGGAGCATGCCCAGGACCGCAAAGGCCAGTTCCAAACTCTGTGATTTCTGTCAAGTGCTTGTCCACTTTTGACTGGGGACCATGATTCCACATTCCTTAAGGAAGGGATGGGATCATCAGCAAAAGGTTTTTTCTTTGGTGGGGCGTGGAATAGGGGGCAATGTCGAGGTTACAGAATTTGTCAGATTGGTAATAAATTCACTTGGGTAAAAAAAAAAAGAAAAAATGAATATGAAGAGGTATACAGTTCAAGGTTTTAGTCCCCCTGGCCCCCACATTCCTGTTGCCCACCCTCCCCGCCACCACTACCCCCAGACAGAAGCATTTTTATTAATTGCTTGTATATCTTTGCAGAGTTGATTTGTATGGACGTAGATCAGTACAACTACATATTCTTTATTTGTCTCATCCTTACGCAAAAGGTAACGAATGACCTAAGAGAGCTTTTTTACCAGGGACCAATATGTTGTGCAGAGAGATCCACATGTCTCCCTGTATGGAAGCTTTTCCTTTTCCCAGGATTTAGTTCTAGCTGCCTGATATTTAGGCTTCGTTTCCCTAAGCCACCTGGTGGCCGTGCGAAGTCAGTGCGCCCAGTGAGCCCGAGCAGTGCTACACGCCTCCATTTAGAGCAGGGCTTCTCAGAGGTGCCAGTGCCCACGGATTGCCTGGGGATCTTGTTGAGATCCAGATTCTGATGAAGTAGGTCTGGGTGGGGCGCAGGGACTCATCGTTTCTCATAAGCCTTTCAGGTACTGTCCGTGGTTGTCCTCTGTGAGTAGTATGGGGATAGAGCCCAGCTTCTCGGTCTTTGCTTCTTGTTGGAATCTCCCAGAGAGACTGAGAAACTTCTTTCATCTGGACCCCACCCCACAGGGACTTGGGTGTGGTCGGTCTGGATGGACGGATCTCTAGGGCCAGAGCTACACTCCTGATTGGGGGGGTTATAGCTGGGACAAATACAGTAAATAGTTCTTTTTATTAATAGTTACAGGCCTTAAAAAGCATCTGGAAAGCACTTTGGCAGCAGTTTAGGACAAGTCTCACTTGGAAGATGAGAAGCCGGAACCCTAGCTGGTGCAGCGACTGGTTCAGCCGTTGCTTGCCCTGTGAAGTCAGGACCAGGCCGGTCTTGGCACTTGCCTTCCATTCAGGCCATTGTCTGTGTTGCTACCTCGCTGTTGGTTCTGCCATAGGGGTTTTTGAAATTTTGGTGCTGTCACATGTTAGAATCGTAGCAAAAATGGAAAGAGGCCTCCCTGGTTTGCCATCTGAATGACTCTCTAATCCCCAGGTTGGTCCCTTGCCCGGACATTAGTAACAAAATACACTGTGCCATCATTGTGGCTGGAAACCCTGAGATGTGCTTCAGGCCTGAAGTTAGGACCTAGCAGTTGCTATGAAATTGTTCTGCCCTTCCTTTCTCCTCTTTGTTCGTGAATTCTCTCAACATTAGTGCACCTTCTGTACTGCAGGCGCTGTGGGCACAGTTTTAAATAAGGTGTGCCCTGCTCTCTAGAGAAGTTAGTGATCCACAGTTACGTGTGGAAGCTGCCTTGAGTTCCCCCAAGTCTGGGAACTGGCAGAGTGAGTCTCTGGAAAACCAAGCGAGTCCAGGTGGTCAGGACAGATTTCCTAAGAAAGTGATGGTGGGCCGAAAATACGAGCTGAGCAGAAGTTGGGGTCAGAGTATTGTAGGCGGAAGATGGACAGGGCCTCACGTCCAGGCCTGTTGTTGCGATGTAAGAAGGGTTGCTGGGTGGAATCTAGGAGGCAGTGTGAGGCTGGGGACCGGTGGTAGGTGAGGCACACAGGGCTTTCCACGCCATTGTTCTGAGAGCCCCGGCAAGGCCTTGCAAAATTTGAAGCAGAGAAGCGGCAGGATCGGCTATGCGTTTCAGGTTGATCCTCTGACGGGTGTGTGCTGCTCAGTGCCAGAGGTGAAGGGTCACCCCTCTGCGCGTTTCCGTGAAGGGCTCTGCTGATGATTACTCACTGCCCCCTCTTTTTGCAGGAAAATCCCACCAGTGCCCAGCACCACAACACCCGTCTCCACACGTGTTCCTCACCGGACAAACTCTGTGCCCACATCGCAGTGTGGGGTCAGCTATCTGGCAGCGGCCACTGTGTCTACGTCCCCAGTCCTGCTCTCGTCCACCTGCATCTCCCCAAACAGCAGAGCGGCACCAGCTCATGGAACCACACTGAACGCACAGCCCGCCGCTTCCGGGGCAATGGATCCTGTGTGCAGTATGCAATCCAGACAAGTGTCCTCTTCGTCCTCCTCCCCCTCCACACCCTCCGGCCTTTCCTCAGTCCCCTCCTCCCCTATGTCCAGAAAACCTCAGAAGTTGAAATCCAGCAAGTCTTTGAGGCCCAAGGAGCCTTCTGGTAACAGCACTAACTGTCACAATGCCAGTAGCAGTACCAGCGGCGGCTCAGGAAAGAAGCGCAAAAATAGCTCCCCACTGTCAGTCCACTCCTCCTCCTCCTCTTCCTCCTCCTCTTCCTCCTCCTCCTCCTCTTCTTCTCATTCCATGGAGTCTTTTAGGAAAAACTGTATGGCACACTCTGGGCCTCCCTACCCCTCAACGGTCACATCTTCCCACGGCATCGGCCTCAACTGTGTGGTTACTAAAGCGAACTCGGTGAATGTCCGGCACGACCAGTCAGGGAGGGGCCCCCCCGGTGGGAGCCCCGCTGAGTCCATCAAGAGGATGAGTGTGATGGTGAACAGCAGTGACTCCACGCTTTCTCTTGGCCCGTTCATTCACCAGTCCAGCGAGTTGCCCGTCAACTCACACGGCAGTTACTCACACTCTCACACTCCTCTAGACAGACTCATAGGAAAGAAAAGAAAGTGCTCGCCCGGCTCAAGCAGCGTCAACAACGGCAGCAGCAAACCCACTAAGGTTGCCAAATTGCCAGCCATGAACAACGTGCACATGAAACACGCGGGCGCCAGCCCAGGGGCACAAGGACTGACGAACAGTTCCCTCCTTCATCAGGTAGGACATGGACTGTGAGCCCCGTGGGGACGCCCCCGTTTCCTCTCCCTTGAACTCTTGCACCAGCTCGGACGTGCGTGGCAGGGTTGGTTAGTTTGCCTGTAAACACGTGTCCAGCTTTGTGGTCTCCTTTCAAAAAGGAAGCGTTCACGGCCATGTGAAGGTAAAACAGTGTATCTACCAGAATTTCTCATGACTTGGAAGATGCTCCTGGGTAAGGAAACCACGAAGTGTGTTTTAGCAGATAGGGCTGCAGAAGCTGCCCAGCCTGCAGGACGGCAGCGTCCCCTCCGCAGCCGGTGAGCGCAGCCCTGAGGGGCACGTCCCGTGCCGCTGCCTGGGGAGGAAGGCAGGCCATGTCTTCCTGGAGAGTGCGTCTCTAGTTTGTTCCTCTGGAGAAAGCTGACCTGCAGTCACACTGGTCTAGAAAGGGATGGTTTAAATTTTAAAGACCTTTTAATAATTTTCCCATCAAAGAATTTCTCATTCTCTGGTTGACTCTGTCCTTATGTTCCCTCACGGTTTTCCAGGGAGGCAGGAAAACAGTAAGTGTGGGTAGAGACAAAGACTAAAATCTCAAATATAAGAGCTTAAAAAGAGACATGAACGTGGCCCATTTGTACAGCAGTGGCTCCCTGGGTGTCCGGTTCATATGGAACTGTGACTTTCTCTCGTGCGTTCTTTGTTCCCACTCTCCTACCTGTTGCTGGTTTCCCCTGACCCTCTTCCCCCTGGAGCCCCTTCCTCCAGCGTCCTTGGCTCTGAGTCCCAATCTCTCCTCTCATTTCTTCACTCATCAGCAGATCTCCTCTCCTTGCTGTCGAGCAGGAATTTCAGCAACATCACCCCGGAGCCCTGATTTGCAGTGTGGGGGCTGCTTTGATTTGTTTCGTTTTTCATCTTCAGAACTTAACTCAAATGGCAGGTTAGGACTTCTCCAGAATATACTGGGAAGCTTCTTTCTGTGATAGATTTCCCTCCAATATCTGCGTGAATTAATACCCAGCGCCAAAGGTACAGGGAACATAATTATCGGTGAATTTAAATAGCAACTGCTTAAATTTTTCTCTATGAGCCTCAAGTCTATAGGGGTTGTTGGTATGTTGCTTGGCTCTTTGAGCAAGGGGTCCCTGGACATGTGAAAATGGGCTTTTACTTCTTGGTTTGTAGTTACTCATCATAGTTTATGAGCATAAAAATTCAGCGCGAACACTGCAGGAAGTAGTATAGTCATCTTTTAAAAACCCCCTTCCGAGTGTAGTTTCCTGATTCTGTGTGAACCTGGAGGAGGGATGTCCCGTTTTGCTGTGATGCCCAGTACATTACGTTACTGAGTGCGTCTGTCTTCACATAGACATCGCTGTGGCCTCAGTACCCCTCAGGTGACAGGAGGGGAAGAGACTGGTGGGCACAGCAGTGCCTGTGGAAAATGAGGAAGTAGGACTCCCATCCACACAGAGCAGAAGCTCCCAGAAACTGGTTACTGATTTCAAAGAAACTGCAGATTTGGACTTGCATGAGAAGTTTGACCACTTTTACAAGTTATGCAATACTTTTCTTTTGTTTTTTAACCTGGTATAGCCCACACATCTGCCCAAGTACGGCTCTTAGCGGTTTGCCGCCTCTGATGTCCACCATCTGTGAGGGCTCTGTCCCACTAGGACAGGCTGAGTTTGGGGTATCAAAATTTGTTTCAACTTAAGTTTGTATTTGAGAAAGATTTCCTCTGTGTAGTGGAAAACTTTTTTATTACGCTGCACAAAGCTTCGGGTGGCCCATGACTAGAGATTGGAGGATCGGTAAAACCCCAGAAACGTGTTGCATGATTTTTATGTCTGTGCTCATTTATATCTGCAGAAGGGATCCTATAGCTTGCATCAGAATCTTAAAGGTACCCATGATTCCAAAATGCTTTAAAGAATACTCCTCTCAGAAAAGTAGGAACCTCAAATCTGTTTATTGTGGAGCTGATTTTAAAATGGGTAACTGAGCTGGTTGAAGCCCTCTATGCCAGGGAATGCCGGGGGACATACTGGGAAGCCTGGCAGGTGGGGCCTGGCAGCTTCCCCTGAGCCCTTAGTGTGCTCACGGCTTCTGCAGCCAAGGGCTTACGGTGGGAGAGTGGGGATCTGAGTTCCCGCTCCCCGGGCAAGGGCACTGCGTTGGGTATGAGTTTGCACACCTGTGTGTGCTAGCCCACGTGACCTTGTTCAGTTCTCAGCTGACAACCTGGAATACCTTCAAGGAAATGAAATCAGTAGATAAAACCAAAAGGCAAACATGAGAGAGCCTTTTCTCTCGGCTAGAAACCTGGCCTGCATCTCTTCTAGACGATTTTCTAAAACTTAGTCTTCTAGAATGATTGTGCCCAAGGGTGATGAAGGCTTTTGAAAGCTCAGGCCCAGTTCTATAGCTGACTGCCCCTGACATCTGGAGATTTTAGTGGCGCGTGGCCTTTGGAATATTCGTGTTGAGCATCGGGGCAGTGCCGCGTACAGCTGCTTACTTACCTTTTCATTGTTTCCCCACCCCCTCTTCTTTGAAAGCCAAAGGCACGTCCCTGACAGCTGAACATGGCACGGGGAGGAATAATCTGGACACTTTTGACGACAAGTTACACCTCCACTCAGCACTATGGACTCCACGATGCCTTTGAGTCTGTTTTCCCAACCTCCTGTGGGCCTCGAGGGTAGAAATCTGCCGGGCTGTTGTTGTAACGAGGATTTCCCTGAAGCTATGTCAGTAGCAGTGAGTACTCGTAAAGGACACTGGATCAAGTTCAGCCACCGAAATTGCTTTTATCAGTGTTAAAGTGGTCTGGACTGCTTGCTACCAATCTGTGAGAAGTTTTTGCTTTGTTTTTTAACTTGCAGCACATCATGGAGCCGCTCTTTGAGTAGATTGGCTGGGGGAGAGCATGTCTTGGCAAAAGCATTACTGTAGACTTTCTCCTTTCCTCCTCTCCCCGTCCCAGGTGTTTTTCTTACACTGTCTTCTGTGGGTCCCTCTCCAGCAGTTAGGTACCCCAGCTGGAGACGCCTTCCGGAGGAGGGCAGAGCTGCCCCCTGCGCAGCCCTTCGCAGAAGGGCTCGGTCGTTAGGTTCTTACAGCAACGCTCCAGGATTGGAATACGGACGTTAGCGTGAGGCACCGGGACAAAATAGCCTGTGTTTTCCCCCAGCCTTTTGCAGGTGATTTGGGATAGAAGCTGTCAAGAGTTTCTAACTTACAAACTGGTTTAAAGCCATTGATGCCCAGAAAGCGAGTATATGACATTTTAGAGGCTTACTTTTCATGGTACAAAAGCAATTCTATGTGATTTTTTTTTAAGAAAATGCAAATGCAAACTAGTTTTGATAATGGAAAGCCAAATTTTGGTTGGGGAAGGGGGGGGTGGATGAAATCACTATGGGGGGAATGTTTTTCCAAGATTTCCAAAGAGATGGAATTTTTTATCCTTCAAGTTTTCATGTTAAACAGTATGGTAGATTGGGCTGGCTGTCCTGCTCAGTCTCCCATTTTTAAAAAATTGCCTTTGTAAAGTGAAATTATTAGGATGCAGCAGAAACTGTCATTCACTAAGTCATTAATATACTTAATGTTTCCAGGGCACTCTGTGCATTACCCTCAGTCTCTGTGGATACTGTCCTGGGACTCTGTAAATTTCTGTGTCGAGTGCTCCCCATATTGTGTGTGTATCTGCACTCCCCTTCCTGTCCACGTGTTCATTTGGATGCCAGTGGGTGGGGAGCAGGCACCCAGGGAGGGGAGTAGGCAGAGGTGTACGTGTGCCCATGCACAGATGCTGTGACGCATATAATAGTGTCTCCCCGACCAGACCCTCCTTTCTGGGGATTAATGCCAGCCATCTTCCTGAGAGAGATTTGGAGACCTTCGTGGTTATTCGTTTATTTTTTTTGAATACCCCATCCCAAAAGACAGAGCTTAATGTGTTAAAACGTCATTGCTTAAGAAGGTATCATTGAATTTGGGGGATGAGCTGGGGCATTTTAACTGGTGATTCCACTCTCACAGCTCCTGAAACAATAAATAACCCAGGCACTTGTACTTAGAAGAACACACAAAGTTGCCGAACACCACAGGGTAAATTTCCCAAGGCTCTGATCATTGTTCTGGGCAGAGCCTGGACAGAGCAAATCAATGCATCCTTTTTTTCCCTACAGTTTTTGGGTTACAAACTTCAGTTTCAGGGAATTTCAAGTCAACAACACGTAGAATGAATAAATACTTGGTTACCAGCCTAATAATGTGAATTGCTACAGAATTACTCTTATTATGTAAGACAACAAAAACTTTATGCAGATACTTTAGCTATAAATTGATGTAAACTATTGATTTTTTTTTTTAAAGGAAAGGGAGAGGAGTATCTTGTTCACTTATTATGCAATCAGTAAATATTTTTTAAAAATGATACTATAGGAGAGCTTATTAAGGAGAGTGCGTGGATGGGCCAGTTTGGTGCAGTTAGGAGAAATCAGTCTGGTTGTTCCGTCCCAGTGGAGGGAGAGAACGGAGGTAAGGGGGAATCAAAACGTCTTTAGTTGATTCCTGGGTAACAAGTGCAATGGGGTATGGGTAGAATTTATTTTCAGAGCCAAGGGGACTTGATGGATATAAATAAAGTTGCTTTTAGCAATGGAATTTATAGACAGATCATGTTGTTCCGAAAGATGTGAATAGGACCCATGATAGCAAGTTGATTCAGAATTATGTAGATATTTAGATAAGCGAGTGTTGATCATTTGATTTCTTAGACTGAGGTTTTAATTGAATTTCATTATGTCTCCCGGTAGTACACAGATGATCGGGATTAGGAAATTAGCCATTTTGGATTCTGCCTGCCACAAACAGACCTATTCTAAACAGTGCTATTAAATTTTAGACTGTTCAAATATTTTATTTTCTCCTACAACTACTTTTTATTATAATGAACAATTAAGACCATTTAAAACACGGGAGTACAAGTATTTTTTTGAATTAAATTAACTTGCAAAAACCAAATTTGCAGTGGTTGGGTTGTTTCTAGACAGACTTTGGTATCAATTTAAAACCAAGATAATTTTTATATTCTTTCCAATAGAATTTCATGACAACTCCTGCAGTTTTCTTAACCTACAAAAAAAAAAAAAAAAAGTGCTGCAATGATGAACAAAGAATTCTACAAAACCTACTTTTGTATCTTTATTTTGGAATTTCTTGTTCTATTATAAATATGGAAGTATCCCTATTTCAGAAGACATATTTTGTTAAAAATGAATTGTACATATTTAAATATGTATTTTTGCACAGGTCTTTTTTTCTGATATCCTGTTTTGGTACAATTGAGATCATCTAGTATTTATTTATTAATTAATAAAAGTAAATACCTTTTTATAATTTGAAGTGGTTCACTGCCAAGCCAATAGTTCTAGAACCTGCCTCCTTTACAGTTTAAGGGATGCCTCTGTTCTGTGAAAGTCTTGTTGTCCCTTTTCATGTCTCGGGAGTGGATTCGTACAGACGAAGTGGGCATTGCTTCTCTCTAGTCGCCTGATTTCCCGATAGACTACATGTAACTAAGTGACACACTGCTTTTCTTTCGTTAGTGTTTTGTGTGTGTGTGTGCGTGTGCGTGCGTGCGTGCCTGTGTGTGTGTATGTGTACGCTCTGAGCACATGTGTGTTAGTCTGTGATGTGGTTTCAAACTAACGGAAAAAGTGCCTGAACCTAGTTTTAAGCTTCGACAGATTCTTTAAAAAGACTTGAATGTTCAGTTGAAACCTTTGGAGTTTGCTTTTTCCACCTAAATATTGTTTCTAAAATTTTAGGGGAGGGGTTGAAAACCACCGATGCTGGTAATTTTATAAGGTATTTTAAAATTAAGGCCTTTTGGTTCACAGTAATTCAACTGGTGACGTATTGCCCGGTGGCAGCAAGGGTTACAAATCTGTTTTGTCAGCCAGCAACTTAGATGATATATCTGTTTTGTTATTCACTCATGAAATACAGAGTTTAAAATAGAATATTTAAAATATTTTCTATTCCAAAAATATAATACAAAGTACCTCTGAAAACATTGCAAAATGTATAATTTGAAAAATGTAACTTATAAAGGCAGCTGTCTTCCTGCGAGAGTTCTGTTGCCAAGGAATTTCTTACTGTCTCATTATGTCCGGGGTGGGGAAGGGGGGGGGGGGAGGGGGGGGGGCTTTGGAAATGATTGTGAAAAGTTTCATTGTTTAACAGAAAATAATCATTTTTACATTTTGTGCAAAACATTTTACATTTTCAGATCATTTAAATGAGCACTACATACTGTCAGTGTGAATGTAGGGCCTTGAAAAGCATTTTGCTGTTTTTTTTGAGCTTGGTTATAAAAGCAATCTCCTGTGTTGAAATGTGTGAATAGTGTGATAATTTGTACACATAATCAAGAGCATCTCAGCTGGACTTCGTGTTGGCTGCTGTATAGAAACATGAACAAATGTCAAGGGATAGAAAATTACTTTGGATATTTAAAAGAGAAGAAATATATAGTCTATTTGTTTTGTAACAAGTTTCTGTAAATAAAATAATTTATACTATTTATAAGAAAAGGTTGTGCTTTGCTTTATGAGAAATTAGTTTGTGGAACAAACATGTTACTAAATGGGCAATAAAATTAGGACTTCTCAATAAATAAGGCTGGCTGCATGAAATATTTTACATGTTTCTGCCTCGTGATCCTAAACCCCTTTCAATCCCGTCTGACTTGCATTCATTTTTGGCATCAGACCCCCTTGTGAAGCACCTATGTTTACCTTCCCTTCTGTATAAGCTGAGTACTTGTGAGGGCTGAGGATGTTTCATTCTTGGGCACAAAGCTTTGCTTCGGAGCAATTGATGACTGGGTAAACTGTGAACACTACTGCATTCTTGCCCTGCAGGTTTGTCAACAAAGGAAAGTCGATAGATTGGGAAACTCGTTCTCTTTGTGCTTGCTTTTGTGTAAATGTGATGGCGTGTGGCCGGTTTTCCGTTTGTATCCTGAGGTAAGTTTTGTATCCATGGCTAGTCCGATCTCTTCCTTGCTTTTACGTACTTCTTCCTTCACCGGCAGTGCAGGTACATTTTGGTATTATTCAGCGCACAACATAAACTTTTTGTCTCTAGAAATTGGACAAGTTTGACAATTTACAAATCATTCTAAAAAATTAAAAATTATTTTTGTTGCTTAAGATAACAAAGGAAGCAACTGATTTGTGTGTTGAAGAAAATGTCCAGATACTAAATGGAGTGAGGGTAGTTTCAACCCCCACCACACCATGGACTTCCCATTCCCTCCTTAGATCAACCAACTCCTAAATCATCCCTAAGAAGCTCCTTTTGCCTTGGGCGTCCTTCTTCAACTTTCTGGGAGGAGGTTCACTCAATTTTTTTTTTTTTTTTTTAAGTTTATTCACTTCGGGGAGTGGGAGGAGGATCTCAAGGAGGCTCTGCGAGGTCAGTGCAGAACCCGACGCAGGGCTCGAATTGGTGAACCACAAGATTATGACCCGAGCTGAAATCAAGAGTCGGACACTTAACCAACTGAGCCAGCCAGGTGTCCTGGTTCACTCAATTTCTTAACGCTTTTTTACTTCCCTTCCCTTGCAGGTAACCTGGCCGTGAATAGCAGGAGATGCTCCCAATGCAAGGAAGGGGGGTTGGCAGGAAGGCAGGGTAAGGTCATTCTCGGCAGAGGGAGCAAACTGGGCAAGCATAGGTGGGAAGAAATGTGGAAGAGAGATCCATTCTAGGTGAAGCTTCTGGAAAGGAGGGGCTGAAGGGTTGCAGAAGTTGGTACCACATTGTCAAGGACCTTAAATGTCATGGGGCCTTCATTCTCAGGGACATACTGTTTAACCAAATGTAGCTGTCGGCGCCCCGAGATTGTCAGGGCCCAGAGCCGGTGTGGTGCAAGTGCCAAAAGTCAAAGCCATTTCGATCTTTGCTGAAAATCCCTTTTTCTTGCACTTCCCTCTCTTTTGCCTTACACACCACCTCCTTTACACGTCTCTGCCTTGTCTCCTCCTCTCTGCCTCTGCCTATATATATATATATATATATATATATATATAAAATTTATTGGCAAATTGGTTTCCATACAACACCCAGTGCTCATCCCAACAGGTGCCCTCCTCAATGCCCGTCACCCACTTTTCCCTCTCCCTGACCCCCATCAACCCTCAGATTGTTCTCAGTGTTTAAGAGTCTCTTATGGTTTGGCTCCCTCCCTCTCTGTTATTTTGTTTTCCCCCTTCCCCTCCCCCATGGCCTTCTGTTAAGTTTCTCAGGATTCACATGTGAGTGAAAACATACGGCATCTGTCTTTCTCTGTATGACTTATTTCACTTGGCATAATACTCTCCAGTTCCATCCACGTTGCTACAAAAGGCCATATTTCATTCCTTCTCATTGCCAAGTAGTATTCCATTGGGTATATAAACCACAATTCCTTTATCCATTCATCCATTGATGGACATTTAGGCTCTTTACATAATTTGACTGTTGTTGAAAGTGCTGTTATTAACATTGGGGTACATGTGCCCCTGTGCATCAGCACTCCTGTGTCCCTTGGATAAATTCCTAGCAGTGCTATTGCTGGGTCATAGGGTAGATCTATTTTTAATGTTTTGAGGAACCTCCACCCCGTTTTCCAGAGCGGCTGCACCAGTTTGTATTCCCACCAACAGTGCAAGAGGGTTCCCGTTTCTCCACATCCTCGCCAGCGTCTATCATCTCCTGATTTGTTCATTTTGGCCACTCTGACTGGCGTGAGGTGATATCTGAGTGTGGTTTTGACTTGTATTTCCCTGATGAGGAGCAACTTTGAGTCTCTTTTCATGTGCCTCTTGGCCATCTGGATGTCTTCTTTGGGCCCCCCTCCTCATCCTAATCAAAGAATTCTCCTTTCAGCCAAACCTACAGTCTTCCCCACCTTACCCCACTGGCTACTCTGTCAGTCCTTTCCTTCAAGAAAGAAACTCTTGCTTCCGTTGCTAATGGGAGTTCTTTAAACTTGTCTTTCACCTTAGAAGGCTGTGATTTTTTTCTCAGATGGTAAATGAGGTCACGGGAGTATATGAGTTTACCTAAGAAAAATAGGCAGCTATTAGATTTGGCTCATTATTATATTAAAATAATGCCCATCTAGGGGCACCTGGGTGGCTCAGTCGGTTAAGCGTCCGACTTTGGCTCAGGTCATGATCTCGCGGTCCGTGAGTTCAAGCCCCGCGTCGGGCTCTGTGCTGACAGCTCAGAGCCTGGAGCCTGTTTCAGATTCTGTGTCTCCCTCTCTCTCTGACCCTCCCCGTTCATGCTCTGTCTCTCTCTGTCTCAAAAATAAATAAACGTTAAAAAAAAAAATTAAAAAAAATAATGCCCACCTAGTTGAATGCCTGAAATGCCCATCAAAGCATGTTGCAAACAGTATCACAAAGCCTCTCTAGAGTAGGAATTTTGATCCTGTTCATATGGATGTGAAACATCTACGAAGTTAAGTGTCTTGCCTACGGTTCCACAACTCCTGGTGACGTCGCCAGGCTGTGAATTCAGGCCTATCAGATTGTGGGTTCTTAATCTTTTTCTTTCTTTCACAGATTACAAGAATCGCATGAAAGGAGTTATGGATTCTCTCTGCCAGAGGCACAGACGCACCGCATTTTATGTTCCACTTCCAGAACTTCACAAACCTGAAGGCCGTCCTCCACAGCCCAGGGATAGAAGAAAGCCCACGATGAAACTTGGGAGAAAGAGTGTATTTTGGTGAAGACAGATCGGTAAAGAGTGAAGTAAGCAGCTCAGGGAAGGCAGGGGATGAGGTGGAAATGGTTTCGTTAGAAGTTTAGACAGACAGTTGACACCCCATCGTCATTAACCCCTTTGTCATTAACAACCCCGTAGTCAACCCACTCAGGTAAGGTTTGCATTTCCTCCTCCCTCTTTCTCCAGGATAATTGGAACAACAGGTACTGGTTGAGTGGAAAAGGTAGAACTTGAGCAGGGCGCTCAAGCAGGGAGCAAGGAATTTAAGGCCTGTGAGTGAGGGTCTGGCTCAGTCCATGATGATGGGCTTGATTGGGTATTCAAGGGATAGAACCGGAACCGTATTTGTAATCACCCTCCCGGTAAAGTCTCCTGATCCCCCTTCCAAGTAACTTGTCTGTGATGAGACAAGTTAAGTGATTTGTTCAAAGTCACAAAGCCAAGTCCACGTTTAATTTAGTGTGGCCGTTAACGGAAGAGGGGCTAACCAAAGCGGATCCGGATTAAAGAGTTAGGAGGGTGGCACAGCACCTTAAGGACAGGTCAGGGAACAGACGGGTCAGATGGTAGGGTCAGAATCGAATAGCAGGTTTCGGTTTTAACAACAGAGCTGTTCAGAGGTGCTTGTGATTCCTGCGTCCTGGGAGAGAGAGACTATGGCAGAGGACAGAAGTGGCAGGGGAGAGAGCCCTGGAGGAACCGTGAGGCGAGGCTCTCACTGCATAGGTTGCCAGTTTCAAAGTCGTTAGGGTTGAGAGGAAGACAGAGCCAGCTGCTCGGTCTGGCGTAAATAGGCTGGAGAGCTTGGAGGTCTAAAGGCAGTGAGCACAAGTGAGTCGGTGGCATTGTAGGTGGTGAACAGCTTCAAAGAGAAGCCATTTTGAATGAGGGTGGAAATCCTAGGGCCAGGAGAGAGCAACAGTCTAGCAAACAGTGGGCTGCGTGTTGGCCCCAAGTTCTGTGGTATATATGAGGGAACAGCCCTTAACAGAGGACTCCAAGAGAAGCAGAGTCCTCAGAAACCAAACGCAGAGTTTTATCAGCCTTGATGTTACACTAATTGCAGAGACCCTGGAAAAGCGGGCCTCTGGTGAACTCTTAAGGGGGTTGGCAAAGTTGCCAGGATGCCACGTAGTGGCAGTCCTGACGACGTGGTCACTTCCCTGAGGCGGTCTCAGGATTTAGAACTGCTGGACCGAGACTGATCACGGAGTGGCCCATTGCCCGCCCTTGACTTTTCACATGCAGTGTGTACTGGGAGGTTTATGGCAGAGCTTTCTGAGTGACAGGAGGTAATCCTCCCCCTTGACCGTGTACTTCCAGGTTACAGTGAGCTGGACCAAACTTCTACAATTCTTGGTATCCTTTGTAGGTCTTCAGAAACACAGTAATGCAAACCCGTGTTCTGTCTGTGCCTTTGGAACCCAGGCTAGTGGTTATCTAAGCTTTTCATGTTTTCCAAATAGGGATTTAACTTCATTCCCCCATGGCCATTGTGGAGGTGGTGGGTCTCCTACAACTTATAGTTTGTACAGCATGAGGAAGGTGAGAGATTACCTTATCCCCCTCTCCCCCCGACCCCCATCATGGAGGAAGCTAATATTTCAAGCATCAGCCATTAATCCTCTTTAAAAGATAGGTTGGTGTCACCTGGGTCGCTCAGTTGTGGCTCAGTCGGTTAAGCATCCGACTTCGGCTCAGGTCATGATCTCATGGTTCGTGAGTTCGAGCCCCACATTGGGGTCGGTGCTGGCAACTCCGAGCCTGGAGCGTGCTTCGGATTCTGTGTCTCCCTCTCTATCTCTGTCCCTCCCCCACTCGCGCTCTGTCTCTCTCTCAAACATTAAAAAAAAATTTTTGAGAGCTCGGTTAAAAACAGCACCAAGGATTAATTGAAAATTATACAGTTGGTTTGCTAATGATCAGTAACCTGATCCGTTAATGCTTGGTCAGGTTATTAAAGACTAAATGCATTCAATCATAAAGTGTGTACAGTATGGTGGGGGGGAGGGTAATGCAGGAAAAACAAATTCACATGCCACCAGGGCCGGCAAGCAGAAGGCAACAGGGAAGGCCAAGTGAACCAGGCCATGATGGAGAGTATGTGCTAACCATTTAGCTTGACTGGCAATATGAGACTGGAGTTAGCCTAATGTGTCCATTCTTCCAGAGAAGCTAGATAGGTGATTTCTGAATTATGTTTTCAATTTTTAGATGGTGACCATAAATTATTATTTTTTCTTGAAAACTTGGGGGGTGGGGGGGACAGCGGTAGCATCGCAGTTTGTAGGTGACCAGTATGCAAGTTTGTATCATCAGGAGGCATCTTTTGCCATCCTGATTGGCTTTGGTGTTTTTGAACTTTTTGATCCCCACCTGTGGGAAACATGAACTTGGACCTAAAATTTCCTCGGCAAGCTTTTTATCAGATTTAAAATACTCTGTCAATAAAGCAGACACTAGCAATCCACAGTCCTATTTGGTAACAGACGGAAGTGTGTTAAAAACATAAGTTTCGGGGCGCCTGGGTGGCTCAGTCTCTGTTAAGCGTCTGACTTCAGCTCGGGTCATGATCTCACGGTTCAAGAGTTCGAGCCCCACTTTGGGCTCTGTGCTGACAGCTCAGAGCCTGGAGCCTGCTTTGGATTCTATGTCTCCTCCTTTCTCTCTGCCCCTCCCCCGCTCACACTGTCTTTCTCAAAAGTGAATAAATGTTAAAAAAACATGTTTGGTGAGATCAAATACAAAAATCTCGCCAACTGTCTATCCTACAAAAGTTGGCTGAGGTACCTCAATTTATTCATCTTACATGATAACTTTCTACTAAACACTCAGATTACTGAGAAATGCATTTTAGTAAGTTGCTGTTGTGTTTAGTGCTGTAGTGGTGTTTTCACGTAGATGAGCCACGTAAGCCTGATTTCTCCTGCACTTTACAAATGAGGGGGAATAGGCTAGGAGAGATGAAGGAGGTTATTTCTCCCAACATCAGGTGGCCAGTGTGAGGGCAGCTGGGACCAGAATTGGCGTTTTCTAGCTTTAGTGTCAGTCCTGTTTCTCCCACAGCCTATGGCCTCTTAGAAAGAGACGGGTTGGATGCCAACTTTATTTTCACCTCCAGATTACTTTGAGGTATAATAGTATTCCACTGGGATTTGTAATTACACAGAATAACTTGTGAACATTATGTAACAAAGGGTCCAATTTTCTATTAAAAACTACACATACAGGGGATTAGAAATGGAGAGCATCAAAATGGTGACCGGAGCTGCCTCTCTAGGGTGTGGAATGACAAGGCAATCTGCTTTAGTATCTCCTTTTTTTTTTTTCAAGTTTATTTTGAGAGAGAGCACGTGTGCATGAGTGGGGGAGAAACAGAGAGGGAGAGAGGATTCCAAGCAGACTTCGTGCTATCAGCTCAAAGCCCAGGTCGGGGTTGGAACCCACCAACTGCAAGATCATGACCTGAGCTGAAATCAAGAGTCGGCGGACACAACCGAGCCACCCAGGAAGGTGCCCCCCCGCCCCACCTTGGTATCTTGAATTTTTTTTGCAATGAGCATATATTACCTTTTAGAAAAAGGAAAAAATGGACTCTTCACCTCAAAACTGTATTGTTTCCTTCATCTGTAAGGTAAGTTATTCTACTAGACAGTTATCAGCTACTAGAGTTGTGACTCTCCCTATCCTGAACTAGATGGCATGTTTCTTTTAGCTTAGCTTGTAAGTCATCCTCACCTCATTTTATGCAGTTGGGCTAAAATAGTGAAAAAAAAAATAAAATCAAGTACATTGAAACCAAGTGGGGAAAAAGAAAAGTGTTTTGGGAACTCCCTCTCTAGACCAGGGGTAAGTCTAAGCCTTGAATGAAAAGCCAGAACCACTCTGTGATCACGTCAGGCATGGCGATCTTAGAGGTGGGAGCGGAGGAAAAGGGCTATTTTAAGAAACTGACATTTCAATCCTTTTTTTTTTTTTTCCTTTAGCGTGCACTGCAGTGAGTCAGTTTGCTATGAACAGAATTCTCTTTAAATGGACACAAGGAACACAGTAAGTTCTCAGTGGGCTACAAGATGTTGGATTTCACAAATTGCCTGGATTTTCAGGATCCTGGGTTAAGAGTACAGTACTTCTATTCACGTTTTCTTCAAGAAATTATAGTGATCATTAAGGTTTTGTAAGTAAGCGTTTTTGGGAATCCGTTAAGTGGATATTCTCAAATGCGTGAGGCGTGTCCAGCAATTTACTAGCCTGCCACCCACCATACAGCGCCTGCAGGAAGTAGACTTCTGTCGGAGCACAGCTCTGGTCACGTCACCGGCCCCCTTTATTATCTGTAGTTTCCTTGCACGTTTATCATGAATGTTGATTTGTGTCAGTTACCATCAATTGAGATGTTTTCTCCTCTGTCACTGAATCATTCTGATCACAAAACACCACCGTGCAAACTAAAAAAGCATACTTCTCTCCCCGTTTACAGTAAAATGCTACTTCAACTCAAACGGCTGTTGTCAAACTCAGAATTTAAAAAAGCTTCAGATCAACCCGGACTCACTCTCTCCCCACATTTCTCATCTTTCAGCAAATTCGGCTCCCGCTATGGACCGTGACACTTAGAAGGTTAAGTCAAATGGGGTCATTCGCTGCTTAAAACCTCCAGTGACTTTCCATCTTTCTCCTAGATATATTTGCAGGTTCTTCCTCTTTCTTTAAATGTCACCTTAGAGGCCTTCTGTGACACCCCCTAGGAGAGCTCTTCACGCCCTAATTCACTGTCTCGTTTATCTGGTTTTAGATTTCGTTTTTCCTAGCACTTCTCCCCATCTGACTCACAGGGTTTATAGTCTAATTAAGAAAAAAAAAATAGAACATCTTTGTTTTCCTTACTGTGGTGGTTTGTTGGGGGAAAAACAGATCCCATTGCCAATATCGACATAGGTTGTTGGGTTTTTTTGATCAGTGTTCGATGAGAGTGGTATATTCTGGACTCGAGGGTTAGGCAGTTACTCCTTTGGAGGAGACTACCATGTCTTCTGTGAGGGAAAGCTTGAGATGCATTTCATTTATCTGCTGTCTTTGGTGTACTACATGGGACACGCGGTGTTTACTTATGGACCATATGGAATGTATTCTTATTTATTTTGATAGACTCCTAAGCAGCCCGTGCAGAGCCCAATGCTGGGGCTCGACTTCACAAAACCGCAAGATCATGACCTGAGCCGAAACCAAGAGTCGGTTGGTTAACCAACCGAGCCACCCAGGCGTCCCAAGTATGTACTCTTCTTCTAAAATTCAGGAGACTTTTGTATAAAGCTCAGATTTGAACTCCAGCTCTATCGTCTCTGATTATCAAAGTGGCATTATTTTAATATCACCAGCCTCCATTCTTTAAAAGTAGGTATTAATAAGAAAAAAGTAAATCGAAAGAAGCAACAATGCAGTGTTTATTTTATACAGTTGAACTGGGCACATAGTAAAGTAAGCTATAAAAATTCCAAATAGTTATCTCTAAAGGAAATCCTTGGTTTACATGGTTTTACATATTAATTACTCTGGAAAGTTTCTGAACTCTGTTTAGTAGCAGATCTCCTTTCTTGATAGTTTCTTGGTACTGCCAGTTCTTGCTATCAGGTCTATAAATAAATTCAAGAAAAAGATGGCATTATTTACCAGTCACATTACTCCACAACAGTAGTCGGCCTGCTTTTAAAAGAATGCCCCTTATTCTGATACACAGTGATACACAAACTTAACAGTACCTGTTGGTTTCCACTATTTCATTTACTTTATCTATTTTGCAGTGTAGTCTCCCTGCAGCAATAAATCTGGAGAGTTCCCTATAATCAAGAGGGGGTGGGGGGAAAAGGCATTAGTGTTAGCCTTATACAGAATTCTTAAAAAACATAAACTGCCCTAAATACATGTCTCCACTCTCTCTCAAGGGGACATTTAGTTTGCTTCCAGGCTGAGCTACTGAATATGCAGTAGCCGAGAAGATCTTGGCATACTGCAGGCTCCTCTGCTGAGTACGAAATTTCCTATTTAGTGAATGAAATTATTCGTAAGCACATCTTTAAAGCTCCAAAGAAAAGCCTGGAGGGACAGAGGCACGTGATACAACAAGAGCAGATCATGCTCTGGATTTTCAAAATCCCTTCTGAGCATGGAGGTGGAAAAAAAAAAGCTGGCAAATTATTTTTAAGACCTAAGAAGATGCCAGGCTAAATTAGGATCAGGAATGAACAGATGATATTAGTCTGTTGTGAAAAAGGTCTTTCGGAATACCTATACAGTCATGACCCCAAACCTCAAACTGAAGCTATCTAGAACATGGTCAGACAGGACTAGCATTACCAGAGATCGTCTACCAACACAGAGGGAAAAGTAAATGCTTACAGATGTACAAAAGCTGAAGACTTTGCAATGCTACCCAAGAGAATAAATGGAAAGATGACTTCTTTAAAATAATCTACTTGTAATAGAACAGCTCAATTTAAATACAAAGTATATGACATATTACTTTCCCAGACGCTAAAACATCCTGATCCTAGCATATGAACACCAACAAAGAGACTGAATCTTAACAAATCTCTGACAAAAGTGCTGAGAATGGTATTAAGGCAACTAATTGTGACAAATCCCAGAAACTCTATTTAAAAACCCCCTGATAAACCTGGTTATGTAAAGAGAATTTCTACATAGGATACCATCACCAAAACCAAGTCACAAACTAAATGACAACATGGACAGAAGATGTTGGCAGTGTAAATTACAAAAAAGAAAAACCAAAAAAACCCACAGATCAAATGGCTCATGAAAATGTGGGCAAAGTTATATACACAAGGAAGATCCATTTTACTCATTAAAAATGCAAATCAAAGCTGTAATGCCATCATACTGGGGAGAAGAAAGTAATGTCTCCCACTTACAGAAGAGCGAGTGATATAATAAGATGCAAAGGAACTAAACGTTATTATTGAATCTTGGTATTAAGAGTGAGAAAGAATTAGCATTTTTAATAAGGAAATGTATAATTTCGGAAAATCTGGTTATGAGCTTCAAAGAGCTTGAAAGCTGAAAAAGCTATGCTATTGGGAGACAGATACACAGGTGGCACACTTACCCTCAAAAATCTATCTAATCCAACCACTGGTCTTTTTCAACTTTTTTGGGTTGTCTAAACTCACTTGTGTTCGTTTTGCAAAGACTGAAATAGTTCCATTTCCAGAGGCAGCTGCTAACCCATTTACAACTACTACTCTGGCACTGAGGTTCACACAGAAAATTACACCAAATGTAACCACCGGCAGCCTTAATGGTTGCACCCAGATCCGGGAACCTCTGAAAGCAGCTCTGACTTACACACAAGCTCTAGACACAAACTCCAGAATGCCCTCTGCTGAGGTTAGGACAGACTGCTCAACCCCAGAGCCTGACCGTGGATGCCCAAGGTGCTTGTCACTCCCAGCACCCCCAGATTTCAGAGCCTCACTTACCTGTGCCTGGACTGGTGGGGCAGACTCCTCAGTCTGGCATTCAGAACCCTGCTTGTCTGTTTCTGAACAGACACACCCTCCTAACACACCACACCCTCCTACATTTTTTGTGCTGCTGCTTCCACCGAGAAAGCCCCCTATTCCTTCTTAGGGAAATCTTAAAAATGCAATGACCTCAAGTCTAAAGGTGCACAAGGAGCCATCTGTGTCCGTTTCTCAGGCACTTGAATTACACATACTGACTCCCAGGTATGCTCATTCTGAACTCTACACCCCAAGAATAATCTGGGCGCAGCTTCCCTGCTGTTTAACTGGTAAGTCCCCAGGTTTGCATGCAGGTCCCATTTCCCTGCTTTAGATCCAAACCACCTGTCCTCTCCTCTGTGCCAACCGAACACATCCCACGTTTGCTCGTCCTGCCAGCAGGGAGTATTTTCCCAAGCCTGCAGCATGGTGCCACACACACAGAAAGTATGCAGCAAGGATGAACGGAGTACTTACTGAACAAATAACCTAAAAACCAGATTTGCATCCCAGGTTTCAAGCAGAAGACCTACCAACACAAAATGGTGTAATGCAGATCACGGGTAACCTTAAACCTGTCAAGAGAGTAGTGTTTACTCAAGTAATGGCTCCTTCCCATTCTCCAACAATATCTAAGGAAGTGGAAGAGTGATGGAGAATTATGTTCAAAATTACTAATTCAGACCCTTCTTAAAGGGAGGAATAAAAAGGATCCAGGAAGGGGTGCCTGGGTGGCTCAGTCCGTCAAACCTCCGACTTCGGCTCAGGTCGTCATCTCGCGGCTTGTGGGTTCAAGCCCCGCCTCCAGCTCTGTGCTGACACCTCAGAGCCTGAAGCCTGCTTCAGATTCTGTGTCTCCCGCTCTCTCTGCCCCTCCCCCGCTTGTACTCAGTCTCTCCCTCTCTCTTAAAAATAAACATTAAAAAAAAAAAGGGATCCAGGAAAAACCCAGATGTGAATTGGGTGTCAGAAATTTATTTCTAGGTAACAACTAGAGCTCTGTGTGTACATACAACTTTTGCCTTTAGAGCCGGCCTGCAACCATGAAGGAAAAAAAGTCACATACCATCTGAAATACACCATCCAGAACTCAGGTCATCATAGTAAGTTGAACACTGCAGTATGTCTAATGGCACATTCCTGCTGTTCTGCACCTTATCCACAATGTCATTTTGAGCCTCAAATAGCCCCCAAGTAGCGAAGGCTGGATCACCTCCGTGGCACAGTTAAGAAACTGAGGAAGGGACAGAATCAGACCAAGGCCACATAGCTATTCAGTGAGAAAGCTAGAAGCAGCCAGGCCAGCCCTGGTTTTGCATGCACTACTCACCACAGTAAGCCACCCCTTCCAGTGAGTCCTTAACAATCACATTCTTAACGGACACCCCCCATTCCAGGAACCAACTCTGCTGGGCAGTAGTTACCAGATTGGAATTTCACAGACTAGTTCAATTCAGAACTAAAACCAACCTAGGCATACCAGCCTTCTATTTTGGTAACAATAATTTTTAAAATGCAAACAAAACAATCACTGCCTTTTTTCTTTCAAAGGAAGAGTATAAGGGGATTTCTGATAGTGACAGCTCAATAGAGGAGCTCAGGTCCTACTGAAGATCTGTGTCTCTCACCCAGATGTAAACATTACCTCCAAACAAGCCTATAAGCAAATATGCATGCTGAAGCAAGTAGGGATGGAATGTACGGGTGGCTAAACTTTACTTTGAAATGTTTGAAACCTAGGATATACAGATACAGAGTAAACCAGATACAACAAAATGTTAACGATACAATCAACACCGTAACCCCTTAGCATTTCCTACAGATTTGAAATTTTTCGTAATAAACCAGAAAAATCCAACCCCTAAAATGAGAATGTTCTTTTTTTAAATGAAATATAGCATGATTTAACTTTACCATCTTGTTCATTGTGGGCCACTGAAAACTATCACCAACGTTTATAAGACCTGTATTTGGGAAGCACTGATCCAGATACTCTAAGGACAGCACATATTCTGAATGTGTACTCCTCCCACACCCTTGTCCAGGCCACCACCTATTTCCTCCATGAGCTACTGTACTGAACGGCCAGCTCAACTAGTCTCCCTGTCCCCTTGCAGTCTAAGACACAGCATGAAAACGTATCACTCTCATGCGTAACATCCTCCAGGGGCTTTCCACAGGGCCTAGATTAAAACCAAAGCTCCATACCATGGCCTACCAGGCCCTGCACAAACAAACACGTATCTGCCTGACTCTCCCACAGCTCCCCCACCCCACCCCACCCCACCCCCAACACTACCAATACACTGCAGCCAAACACATCTTTCTGTTCCATTGTCTCCACAGATTCATTTCTATCTCAATTTACCTTATGTATTGATTTGCCTACCAGCTAACTCTCCCCATATAAAGAGTATTAAAGCCCATAACGACAAGGACCTGGAACAGTGCCAACCACAGCATAAAGGCTTAGCAAGTATTTGATGAATCACTGATTCAAGGGCTAAAAGTCCCATTTTTAACAACTAATGTGACCGGAATAGCAGCAGTAGCCAAAAAACCTGAGGCATTACCAGAGACAGTAGGATCTTAATGTGAGGTCTAAGAAAGGCATCAGAGTCATTACTATAGCAGCAATGTAGTCCACAGAGAAGGAACACGATACTATTGTAGTAGTAACTGGTCCTAACAACCTTTTCGCAAAATCACTTAACCTCTCCACAACTTGATACCCCATCTGTTACTAAAAGGGGCATGTCATGAAGGCAGAAATGACAGATGACTGTTTTGATAATATTTAGAGAAAAACTCACTTTTTTTTTTTTACAATTGAGGGAAGCAATGTCCATTGAGAAAATGTACAAGTTGACACATAACTTCAAGGGATCTACATTAACATAATTGTTAAACTTACTGATCAATGAATTCCACACCAACACCAAAGGCTTCTGCCATATAGCCAAGAGTTAATGACCTATAGGATTCCAGCAGCTGGCTGTATGCATGAATTCTCATTTCTCTTACATAGTATCGATAATGAGGAGCAAAAAGCCAGTCCTTTTTCATTTCCTGTTCCACAACAGCTGCAACAAATAAGATGACAAATTGTAAGAGAGAAATCAGAGACCATGTTTATAACATAAGAATTAATAGCTTTGATTCTAAGGAGCTCTTAGAAGTCACTAAAAGTGGTTAAAATATATATATGGGATATTAACGAACAATCCACACAAATTATTTTACTACATAACTACTATGCATCACTGCTCTGAAGAGTAAGGACACGGCAGTAAACCAAAAAGCCAAGACCCTGCTACCACAGAAACTAAGTTTTCAAAGAAAAGAGATAAATGAATATACAAGACATTCTTAGTAATAAATTCTGTGTAGAAAACAGAAGAGCGACGTAACAGTGACTAGGAGGCCTTCCTGTGGTTTGGGGTGGACAGGGAACCCCTCTGAGGAAGTGGCCAAACAGCAGGAGGCACAGAGCAATGCAAATAATGCAGAAGTCCCAAGGCAGGAAGAGCCCAGCTCGGCCCAGAATAGAAAGGAGGACAGATTCAAAACACAGCAACACAGAGACAGATATGGGGAGAAGGAAGGTAACCAAGACCAAAAAAATAAAAAATATACTTATGTTTCTGGCTTTAACAAGATGCAAATCCCTGGAGAAGGAGAACTGTTTTGTTTTGTTTCTTGGTTTGGGAGGTTTTTTGGAGGCAGGGAAAGGGAGATTCACAGTGTTCATGTGGATTCCCCTTTTAGACATCCAAGTGAAGATATTAAGGAGACATTCAGGCATGGGTCTGGCGCTCACTGGAAAGTTTGAGGCTGGAGACATGAATTTGGAAATCACTGCCATCCAGATGTACTTGACAGAATGAAGACGGGGACAAGAGCAATGACCAAGTCTGAGGCAGTCACTAAGAGGTCTGACAAAGGATAAGGTGGTAGGTCTGGGGAAAACAAAGGTGTGTTATCGTTCAAGAGAACAAAGATGCGGGCATGATGCAAAGGCTGGTCAACATCAAAGGAGAGAAGGCTGAGTGAAGCAATGCGTGGTTTAGCAACATGGAAACCAATGGCCCTATAACAAGATAATGCTTATTCACATGAATAAAATAAATGCATAAATATCAAGTCATTATGTTGTATAGCTTAAACTTACACAATATGTCCTATCTCCATAAAACTGGAAAATACAGCAAGAAAACCCAGGGAGGAGACAGGGAATCTAACTGTTGGTCAGGATGGGTCATATCCATAAGCCTAACATAAAACATCTTCTGTCATTTATGTGCCATTTAAAAGAACACTGAAGAGTTAAATATAAACCATCCCTGGAAACAAGAAATGAATAAAATATCAACATAATTATTTTCCTCCTCTCAGACTGGTTAGCAGTACGGGGGCAAGGGGCCAGGCTCTCTTAAAATGATTTGAGAGTAGAAATGGTTTATACATAAAATAAATCCATGGGGACACAGAATATAGTCAATAATGTATTAACTTTGTATGGTGACAGATGGTAACAAGATTTATATGGTGATCATTTCACAATGTATATAAACATCAAATCACCATGTTGTCCACCTGAAACTGACATTGCATTTCAGTTATACTTCAATAAAAAAGTGTAAATGTAAATTGGCAGAGTATTTCTGGAGGGCAACAGTGATCAAGATGTATTGTGTTTATACTTTGTAAAATTCACTTTCTTGGGTTTCTTCCTAAGGAAATAAGTGGAAATAGAAAAAATGAATTATAAGAGAATGTTCAAAACAAAGTTGTTCACAATAGGAGAAAACTGTAAACAGCGTAATTTTTCATCAGTAGAGGATGGATTATGGCACATCCAACACGCTGAAACAGAAGGTCTTTTAAGAGGGTAACCAGAGGGGCGCCTGGGTGGCTCAGTCGGTTAAGCGTCCGACTTCAGCTCAGGTCACGATCTCGCGGTCCGTGAGTTTGAGCCCCGCGTCGGGCTCTGGGCTGATGGCTCAGAGCCTGGAGCCTGTTTCCAATTCTGTGTCTCCCTCTCTCTCTGCCCCTCCCCCGTTCATGCTCTGTCTCTCTCTGTCTCAAAAATAAATAAAACCTTAAAAAAAATTAAAAAAAAAAAAAAAAAAAAAAAAAGAGGGTAACCAGAACGTCCAAGCAGCTCCGCGTGTTTGATTTGCCACCACATATGCAGTGTCTGATACGTGACAGCTGCTTACAAATACTAACTCAATGACCAACTATTTTTATAGAGACATGAAAAGATATTCACGTTATACTGAGAAGAGAAAAAAAAGCGACTTAGGAAACAGCATGTAAAATACACCCACATATGTTTAACGATGGTGTTACATGCTTGTATCTGTGGACACAAATGTCCCTGAAGGACACATTTGAAACTTGAGAGCAGTAAACACCTCTAGAGAAAGGACCCTGGCAAGCATCAGTTAGGGAGACCCATTTTCTTCTTTAAATAACATTCTTTGAAATTTCTCCATGCGTACGTACAACCTTGGGTTTTTTGTTATGTTGTTTTCCATTTCTTCAAGTATGTTTGAATGAATAAAAGATTTGGAAAGATCTATAAAATGGTTCTCTCTGGAAGAATTTGATGAGTGAACACAGGTATGGATGTGGGAATAGGATTTTCTCTATTTTTAATTTTAAAAACAATCATATTACCTAGAAAAAGATGCAGTTTCCTTTTTCAAATGAAATATTTTAAAGCACACTCTATAACCATCTGGAGAAGCAAAAAAGGCTCATAAAACCCAATAAACCCTACATGTCTCACTATACTAGAGAAGAAATGATACAAATAATGACTTTGTCATCAAAAAAATTTAACCATTCTGTCTTCTGCATCCAAAGTATCTGGGCAACATATTAATCTGGTAGAGATAAAAACTGTTATCCACAATGTTTAAATAAAAGACTGATTAGGGATGGGGAGCATAGGAGGAGGTTAATACCTTAACCAGTTTCCAAAGCCATCAATTTCATATACGATAGTATTTTTTCCTCACTTTTCTTTTAAGTTATTGATTTAATTAACGCAACAGACATTTGTACAGAGCACTTACTAATATACAGGCAATGTACTGGTAGTCAAGTTCATTACAAAGATTAAAAAAAAAAAAAAAACTCCCAACAATTCTAGTTGGAAGAGACAAACTAAGAAAGAACCACAAAGTCATGTGCTCTTGTAAAAATGGGTCGTATGACCAATAAGCACACAAGAGGTTCAACATCAGACAGATCAGAGTCAGAGAAATGTCAAAACCACCAGATAGCACTTCACACCCACTAAGATGTCTATAATCACAAAGACACAGTAACAAGTACTGGACATGAGGAAACAAACTTGCACACGCGGCTGGTAGAGACTTGAAATGATACAGCTGCTTTGGAAAACAGCTTAGCAGTTCCTGAAATATTAATCAAAGAATTACCACATGATCCAGGAGTTTCACTACTAAGTACATATACACATGAGAGAAATGAAAACAAAGGTCTGCACGAAACACACACAAATGCCCATCACAGCCAAAAAGGAGAGACAACCCAATGTTCATCAACTGATGAAGGGGTTTTAAAAGTGTAGTATATCCATACAATGGAGTATCATTCAGCCATAAAACTAAATGCAGCACTGGTAGATGTCACAACAAGATGACCGATGAAATGGGCAACAGAAACCAGGCACAAAGTGCCACATATATGTGACGCCATTTATAGGAAATGTCAGAGTAAAAATATGCAAATCCATGGAGATAGAAAGATTAGTGGTAGCTGGGGGAAGAATGGGAAGTGACAGCTCAATGCTTCCAGATTTCCTTTCAGGGTGAAGATATTTAGGAATTCATGACGACTGCACAACTTTGTCCAATAAGGCCACCAAATTTTACACTTGAAACAGGTGAACTTTATGGTATGTAATTTATTTCTCAGTAAAAAAAGAGGAAGGGGCATGAAATAAGAGCTCCTCAGGAATGCAGGGGAGGGATTCATTCTGAAGAGGGGAAAGGCCCCACATTTGAGCGCAGTAATGACCAGGAGACCCACAAGCATAAAAAAGGAAGAACGATAATTCTGCAATACAATCCTGTGTGCAAACACATCTGAGTATGCACAAGAAGATGAAGCCAAGCAGGAAACGCATCATGGTAACGGCCCTGTTCCCACGTCACGTTAGGTAAGTGACATCAATTCTCAAAAAGCAGCCTAACTTTTAGTGCATAGAGAAAGCACTCCACAAACATCAGGCCAAAACCCACTTCAAAAATCGAACAAGCATTAGAGTCCCATCCCCACCCTTAACAATTCTCGTGAAAGCTATCTATTGAAGCAAATACTTTCTGGAATTTGCTGCATAAGCAAGAAAATGTATCAATGCCAAGTTCTTCAAGTTTCAGGAAGATCATTTAGGAAGGACCTTTGGGTTGACTTGATGCAAGGCAATTTTTTTATCATCTTAGTATTTGTGCTCAACAACAGAAAACCAAATGACCACAAAGGAATGGGGACGACAGGAAAATCAAGCAGATTTGGGTAGGATCATTTAACTACTTTTGGAGGGATACCACAAGTACTTTCACGAAATTATTTTCTCAACTCACAGCCCTTG
The DNA here is from genome assembly GCF_023721935.1 of Panthera uncia. Classification (NCBI taxonomy): domain Eukaryota; kingdom Metazoa; phylum Chordata; class Mammalia; order Carnivora; family Felidae; genus Panthera; species Panthera uncia. The sequence goes on from NC_064816.1 coordinate 30,164,461, forward strand.
AAAATGATTTGCAAATCAGCCAAAGATTTACATACTGCATAAAGAATGACTCACAGTTGAATTCAAGGCTCAATTAACATTAACCCAACAGGAAATGAAGGATTCCCTCACATCTTTCCCCATAAAACTCAATACTTGTAACTGACTATGTGCTCACTTCTGACTTCTACCCCCTTAAGACTCTCAATCAGGGAGTCTACCAAACTTCCTCATCAGAGGGCCAGACGGTAAACATTTTGAAGCCACTGACAGGCACAAAGCCCTCTGTCACATATTCTTCTCAGTTCTTTAAAAAAAAAACAACAACATTTTGTTATTTTTTTAGTTCTTTAAAAAAAATTTTAAACGGGTATCTGGGTTGCTCAGTTGGTTAAGCACGTGATTCAACTCTGGCTCGGGTCATGATCTCACAGAGATGGAGACCCGCATCAGGCTCTGTGCTGAGCTGATACCAAGGCTGCTTGGTATTCTCTCTCCCCCTCCTGCTTGCACATGGGCACTCTCTCAAGATAAATGAACTTAAAAAAAAAGCTTTTTTCAAACAAACCTTTAACGGTGTGAACATCAATCTTGCCTACTGGGCTATACAAAAACAGGTCACAGCCTGCTCACCCCACTCCCTAAACAAAAGGGGCAAAACATTAGCCGCACCGATCAAAGACCAGCAGCTACCTGCTCAGTGTTTTTCACATATATAAAAAGTCACCTTAGTTATCTGCACACCGAATCAGGATTAAGACGAAGACAGACAACCAACATGAGCAACTGAACTCTATCCTTACCTAACGACTGGAAGAAAACCGAGTAACGACATTCATAGAGGGAAAACAGATACTGCCGAACTGCCGGAAGGCTGTGCAACACCTCCAGGATCTCTGCTCCTTTAATCACCTACAAATTAAAAAGAAACAAACACAAATGTGTGCTTTCGTGAGTACTTAAGTTAGAAAAGCAGTGAGTAGTTTTTAAATAGGAGTATTAAAGATGCAGTCGTTACCTTTTCCCGGAGATCAGGTCTTTCTAAGGCAATCATGCTGACATAGACAGTGTAAGTCACAAAGGTTTTATAATCCATAAGTTCATAGGATGTAAATGTTGAAACTGTGTCAAGGAAGAGTTCAGCTGCCTGTTTGAAATCACGAATAGCCACACAGTAAAGACCTTGATATACTTTTAGGCGGTTTCTCCTGTCCCAATCTCCTCCTTCCTCTATTAAGCTATAAATAAAAAATAGTAAGGTCACAATCTGGAAATAGACAAGGCCACTTTTTATCAATTTTGTGTTATTTTCAAAGAGAAAACAACAACTTGAATCAAAAAATATTTAAAGAAGATATTTTACTAAATAAGTACTTGAATTATTTGACCAATTTATTAGTTGTAAATAAAAGAGGCAAATTTCTTACATCGGTTTCTTATTTATAGCATAATTGAGAGAGAATATATCCCCAGCATTAAAGAGTACCTTTTGGCCTTCTCTGTGTTTCGTGTGATGAGATCATTATCCATATAAAATAAGCCAATCCTAAGAAGATAAAACACAATATCCAGTCGGTGACCCAAGGCCACGGTTTTGTCATATGTCTTGCGAAAGGCTGTCAGAGCACCCTCCTGTCAAGAAAAGCAAGGCAACAGGTGAGAAAAGTTGAAAGTTTCAAAAACTATCAGCTGTCTGGAATTTTCTTAACAATGGGTAGAAGGAACAGGTAGGAGCAGGGATAAAATAACTTAGGCATAAACTGATAATTGTCGAAAGTGGGTGATAACTACATGAAGGTTCATTGTACTTTTCTCTCCACTTGTACAAAAAATACATCAAATATGCCTAAACATATATTCAACATTCTAAAAAATAATGTAAGAAAAATATTCACAATTTATTCACAATTATTTCAATATTCTTTGCTCCACATTTTCAGTACTTTTCCTCTTAATTATACTATACTTTATTGTAAATGATCACACTACTTAAAAGGTTAATAGAAACTTTCCCTAAATCATTGTCTATGAAAGTACAAAGGAATGTTTATTTAATTTTATGTTAAAGCACTGTGGGATGAGATTTTTTTTTTAAGTTTATGTACTTTGAGAGAAAGCATGAGCTGGGGAAGGATGGGGGAGTGGAGGGAGAAGGGGAGAGAGGGGGAGAGGGGGAGAGGGGGGGAGGGGGGGGGGAGAGAGGGAAAGACAGAATGAATGAATGAATATCCCAAGCAGGCTCCACTGCCAGCTGGAAACCCAACGCAAGGCTCAAATTCACTCACCGTGCGATCACGACCTGAACTGAAATCTAGGGCCAGAGACTTAACTGACTGATCCATACAGGTGCCCCTAAGATGTTTCTACTGCTTTAAAAATACCAACGTAAATACAATCATTTGTCTATACTTGGTACTTCTTTTTTTTCTAGTGTTTATTTTTGAGAGAGAGAGAGCATGAGCATGTGCACAAGACGGGGAGGGATCCCAATGAGGCTCTGCGCTGACAGCAGAGTCCGATGTGGGGCTCAAACTCATGAACCCTGAGATCATGACCTCAACCGAAGACAGGGGCTTAACCCATTGAGCCACCCAGACACCCCTATACTTGGTACTTCTTAGTATGTGTCTGGCCTTGTTTTATGTGATTATAAATTACACCTCTTAAATTAATAATAGGGGCTAGCAAGACAATGGGCACAGCCAGCACTCAGATCTTGGTTTCTAAGTACAACTCCCTTCCCACCCTGAGAAACAGATGATTCCAGGTTTGGAGAGTAAAAATAACAGGTGAGCCTGTAACATCCTCTCATATGAGAAAATAAGGATGACCAATGAGATGTCAAACAAAAAAAACCTTCTTGAAGGAGTTTCCACTAACCCATCTGTAACAAAATGAGCACCATGAAGAATAAGGACTGTAGTCAATGGTAACACAGTGAATAAAAATCCATTAAGTAAGAGTAAATAACATATTAAAAATGAGAGTAGGGGCGCCTAGGTGGCTCAGTTAAGTGACCGACTCATGATTTCGGCTCAGGTCATGACCTCAAGGTTCCTGAGTTCAAGGCCCGAGTCGGGCTCTATGCTGGCAGTGCAGAGCCTGCTTAGGATTCTCTCTCCCTCTCTCTTTGCCCCTCCCCTGCTCACGCTCCCCCCCCCCCCCCAAATAAGCAAAAACACATTTTTTAAAAATCAGAGTAAATGGGAGGGAAAAAATGAAAAGTTACTTAATAAGCATGGAAAATGATAGGAGCACATCACCAAGGGATAACCCCTGATGTTGACTCAACCGTGTCCTTGTTGAAACTCAAATCCAGAATCAACAGCTTTAAGTTGCTCACTCACGCGTAATAACGTACCCTCTTTAAAACCAAAGCACATCACACAACTGGGAAAACCACACAAACTATCAGCTATTTTTACACTCTTCTGATTTTTCCAAATTTTTAGTGACCACATATTACATGTACAAGAAGAAAAAACTTGTTTTAAGCCTAAAATAACAATAACTCTTGTCATTAACATTTAAGCACTCTTTGCCGGGTACGAAGCTAAGCTCTCTGCCCCCATCTTTAACCCTAAGTACGAACTGTCATTATCCCTATTTTACAGATGAGGAAATGGAGGGTCCAGTAAATCATAATTACTGAAACCAGAACTCTAACCCGGCCCATCTGATCCAAGAATCCACACTATTACACTTTTTTATACTGATGCCACGACATCTGTCATCTAAATACTTCAGGAGGCACAACTTAAAATTAATGACATTCAAAGCCCATCCTCTTACCCACTATTAACACAGCTGCTAAATTAAAAATTCAAAAGATCTAACACCTGTAGGTATTTCCTCTCGTGCACTGACGGGAAAGAAACCAGGTTGCCTGATATGTGGAAGAATCGGCCATATATATGAAGTTACAAAAATCCTTCCCTGTCCCAGCAAAGTCATTTCCCAGAATACTCTCGAGAGAACATGAGCATACATACACAAGGAAGCCCACTGAAGCAACCAGCACAAACAGCTGAAAAGAACATACACGTCCACTATTGGCTGAAGGGCCAAGGAAACAGCCCTACAGTGGACTACTAGCTAGGAATTACCCAGAATGAGCGAGAGTTATGTACGTTAACATGGAAAGATCACGACGTAATGCTGAATGAAAAAGTAAACAAACAACATGGGTGCCCTAACGTCCCACTTATTTAAAACAATTTTTTTAAGTAGTCTCTACGGGGGCTCAAACTCACCACCCTGAGACCAAGGGTCAACATGCTCCACGGAGCCAGCCAGAAGCCCCTAAAAAGTTTTTTTTTTGGAAACACTATCCTACCTAGTTTCTACAGGTACATTTACATGCCTGTAATAAAAGAAGTAAAAAGGTTACCTTTCAGGAGGCAGGGAACAAAGAAAAATCAAATAGAACTTCAGCATTAACTGTCATGTTCGGTGTCTTAGAAGGCGACTCTTACTTCCATAAAGAGTAATTTTTTAACTCCACCAAAAGAGCCGATGCTTTCCAAGCAAGGTGAGAAAGAAAGGTGCACTACTGGGAATGATCCCGTGGTTGTCGAAGCCGTACACAACAACGTCTGCACCTGCACTTCCGTGTTTAATGGCACTCCTGACAGAGTAGAGCAACAGAACTTTCTCTTTACTCACTTTTGTGCTCATTCACGAGGCCAGGTAAGCACATTACCCTTGTCTTTTAAGAAGGATGTTAATTTTTTACGTGAGACGTTATTAACCTAGAAAAGTGCTTATCTGCGGCTATACAAGGGGGGGGGGGGCGGGGGGACCACCTCGGCTCACCTTGTCACCTATCCGGCACAGGTACTCGGCCTTCGCCATCATGGCATCCCGGATTTCGCTCTCTCCCAGATTCTTCTCTGCATCTTCCAGCTCCTCGTCCAAACGTTTCAACTCTTCCTCATTCGCCTTCTTCATCTTACTGAGCAGGTCTGTATCCATATGCCAGTCGAGGGATTTGCACAGGGCTTCGTAATAAGGAGCCATGTCTGCGAGCCAAAGAGAGGGCCGTGACTTTCGAGCGGGCGCCCCTGGTACCCTCAGGTCCGTGCCCACCCCCCTCTTCGTCTCGCACGAGCCGCTGTCCTCCCCGTCACCGGGAAGGAACGGGACAGAGGCCGGCGAAGGGCCTGGCGAAACGTAAAAGCCTGCTGCTGGGAGGTTAGCATCGAAGCCAGTCCTGGCTGGGGACGGGGCAATCCTGTTTGCCTCCGGCCGGCTTCTGTTCCAAAAAACCCTTCAAGCAGTGGAAAGAAGCCAGTTTGTGCACACGCGCCGCCAGGCCTGTTCAAGGATACAGAGCCCCCCAGTGCCTGCGACGCACGACTCCGCGACCCCAGACTTGCCCTCCGTGCGGACAGCTGGCCCCTCTTACAGGACCGCCCCCGCCCAGGCCTAGCCGCTGAGGACGGCAGGTCCCGAGGCTTTCTTCTGTGCCGGCCACGCAGCTCGGCACCTCGGCACTCCCGCCCAAGCCGCCTTCAGAGGGGAAGGGCCGCCACACACGCAGACCCCTCTGACGGCACGGCGCCAGGGCCCCGAGGGCACCCCTAAGGGAGGGAAGGTCCTGAGAGCCCGAGAAGGCGAGCCTGGTCTCCGGGGGCCCGTCACGGGGCGCCCCGAGCCCCTGCGGGGAAAATGCCCGCGGGCTCCGGGACGCGGGGCCAGCCCGGGCCTAGGCCGCTGACTCGGCGCTCGCGCGGGCCTCACTATTATCCCGGACGGCCGCCATCAGCTCGTCGCGCACGGCCGCGTCTCCGCGGTGCTCGGGCAGGCTGAGCAGGAAACGCAGCTGCGCGATGCGCAGGTCGGGGTTCTTGGGCAGACCCTCCTCCTCGAGGTTCTCCAGCGGCATCTCGGCGGCGGCGGCGGCGGCGGCAGCGGTAGCGGCTGAGGGCGAACGGCAACTCGACGCTGATCCGCGGCGGCTACGGCAGCGGAAGCGGGAGGAGTCGGCGAGCGCGCCCGGCAGCCTCCGGCCCGGCTTCCGGTCCCGGGTCAGCCTCCGCCAGCGGCGTCCTCTGCTGGACGCGCTACGGAACACCTCGCCCGGCATGAGCGCCGGCGCCCCCGTGTGGTCCCAAACGGCTTTCCCTCGCTCTAGGCCCCCTAGAGTCCCTGTATGCTAGAGGCCCAACTCCCAAGTTCGATTTTCCAAAAGTCTCCCTCCCTCGCTTTTTATTTAGCTAGTGTACTTTTCATTCCGTTCCTAAGTGACAGGAGCTGGCAAAGTTTTTGAAAATATCACCACCACCACCACCATCATCATCGTCAATAACAGCAACAATAAAAACAGGCACCAAAATTTGTGGCATCCGTACTCTGCCCGAGCAAGGCCGTGTTATCAGCTATTCAGCAATGCCAGGGGAATAACCTCTGTCCACAGCTGCAAAACCCACGTTCTTTCCTCTAGTCTAAGGAAATGGCACCCCGAATTCCAGCCTTAATACAACAACATTAACATTTTGTTTATGCATCATTTAAACCATTGCACGCCCGCATTTTCAGCCTTTTTGTTCATGTTGCTATAGGGTCTTCAGACTCGGTACTAGTTACATGAAATTCCATCTGGTGAATTTGCCATAATTTACTTTTACTCTTCCCTCCATGAGAGGTACCTTTAGGTCGGCCATGGTTATTGTTTTCCTACTATAAAAACTGAGATGAGGCACCTGGGTGGCTCCGTGGGTTAAGCTTTTGGCTCAGGTAATGATCTCACGGTCCATGAGTTCGAGCCCGACATCAGGCTCTGTGCTGACAGCTCAGAGCCGGGAGCCTGCTTTGGATTCTGTGTCTCCCTCTCTCTCTGCCCCTCCCCCACTCGTGTGTGTGTGTGTGTGTGTGTGTGTGTGCGCGCGCGCGCGCGCTCTCTCTCTCTCTCTCAAAAATAAATATTAAAAAAAAAATGAAAAAAACAACTGGGATGAACATCCTTGGGTGCGTACATCATTTGATATTTTGCGGTTATTTCCCTTAGCATGCATTCCCATGCAGGATTAACAGACAAAGGGAAAGAACGTTCTATGAGTTTTAAAAATGTAATGTCACATGGTTTTCCAGAGGAGTTGAGCCAGTTTATATAGGCAGTGAAAATTTGGGACAGCAGTAGGCATCATACCACACATTTTTAAATTATTTACTTGTTTTGGTAAAAATAAGCATTTTGAGGACCCCTCAGATGACAGAGCAAATATAAAGAACACAGAAAAAAATTACTAGCACTCCATCATGTTAAGCTTTCAGTGAAGAACTTTCTAAACCATCTTTCATTCATTCACTCATTCAACAAATATTATTGCATGGTTGCAAAGTACCAGGTGCTATGAACAGAGAGAGAGAGAGAGAGAGAGAGAGAGAAGGAGAAAGAGAGAGAGAGGGAGAGGGAATCCCAAGCAGGCTCCACACTCAGTCTGCTCCCAATTCAGGGGTTGATCCCATGACAGTGGGATCATGACCTGAGCCAAAATCAAGAGTCAGACGATCAAGTGACTGAGTCATCCAGGTACCCATTTAAAAAAATTTTTTGTTTTAGATTTGTTTTCATGTACCAACTTTTATTCCATCAATCCTTAATTGCTATCAATTTGGATAATTTTTATTTCCTCAGTCTTATAAATACCATACTACTGATCATGTATGTGTATAAATTTACATATTTATACAATTATTCCTTAATCCAAATCTCTAAAAGTGTAATTTCTGAATAAGAGAGTCTAAGCATTTTATATTTCGACATACTGTGTAAGAATTATATAAATTAGTTTTCAGAAAAATGACAGAGCAATTTACGGTCTCACCAGTATTAAACAGAGGACCCATCTCCCTCTTTATCAGTACACTTCTGTCAACCATTTTAAGCTTTGGCAACAATAGCAATGTTGCTTTTCATTTACATTTATTTTATTATCATAAGGTTGAATTCTTTTCACATTTCTACTACTATATGTATTTCCTATGTATTTCCTCTTATGAAATGCCTCTTTTGCTTTGTCAATTCTTCTATGGAATTTTCTTATTAATTTGTAAGCACTCTTCATATCTTAAGGATCTTAACTGTCAAGTGTTCCAAATTTCCCTATTGTTTTACATTTTTCTGGAATCTTCTCAACATAAAAGTTTACCATGTTTATATAGTTAAATTTATCAATCTTTTCCTTTATGGTCTCTGTTCTCACAGTCAGGTCTTAGTAAGAGCTTTCCAACATCATGGTTTGGAAAGTATTAACCCACGTTTCCTCAAATATATTGCTGTTTCTTTCTTTGTTTCTTTCTTTCAGTGCTTTAGTCTTTGATCCATCTGGAACATAAGTCTAAAAATACATAAAATATTTTCATAATTTACTAGGCAAAAAATATACATATATTATGATCATATTTTTCTAATCCAGAACTCATGACTTGACCTAAGACTTGACAGCAAAGAATATTTGCAGTTAGCTCTATCTTAACAAAATAGGCCTGTTCTCAAACGTCTACCCTCCTGCTGATGGAACTCCTGGGAGTGGCTGCTGTGTCACATGACCCAGAACTGATTAGACCAAGTGAAGCCAAAGGAAACCAATTCATTGTCTGGTTGGCAGTTCATGACTAATCTGGCTTATCTCAACTAGATGAGCTGGTTGGGTGAATTCTGTTCTGTTCAGGAGAATTTGAACTAGGAAATTCCCTGGTGGTGTACAGAAAGAAGCAGTCCAGAAAAGCCAATATCTGAGTAAGAATTCTAGAAAGAATAGAGAAACCTGAGAAGACAGACATCCTAGAACTGAAGGAGATGGCATTTCAAGTTTCAAAGAATCCATTGCACAGCCAGCAATGTGGATTTTTTTTTTTAGGATACTTCACTGTGCAAACTTAAAACACTGGGTTCAAGGAGAAAATTCTGAAGGTTTTCAAAGAGAAGAAATAAGGTCACCTGGACAGGAATAAGAATCAGAATGACAGGTAGCTTCTGAAATGCAACACTGGTGACCAGAAGTCAATGGGACAAGGCCCTCAAGATTGAAGTAAAATGGTTTCCAGCCTAGAACTCCAGACTCAACTCTTATTCTACGATGAATATAGGGATTTTAAGACCTGCAACATCTCAAAAACTTACCTCCCGTGCACCCATTCCTAGGAAGGAAGTCACAGAGGATGAACTCCCCCCAGAAAATGGGAAATCCCACCCACGAGAAGAAGTATCTCTGGGAGGGTATAAAGGTACATCTCAGGATGACAACCTTGCAGGTGACCTAGAGAGCAGCTCATCAAAATTGGAGTAAGGGTAGGTTTTCCTTGACAAGTCTCTCTCTCTCTCTCTCTCTCTCTCTCTCTCACACACACACACACACACACACACACACGCACGCATACACGCACACACACATACACACATGCTCAGTCCACCAGGAAATCTTACTCTAACTCCAAAATCTATCCAGACTCTGACCACTTTCTACTATCCCTATTGTCACCTGGTCCTGCCCACCATGATCTCTTACCTGGATCACTGTGGTCTCCTAACCGGTCTCCCCGCTTCTCCCCTTGCGATCTTCTTGACAAAGCAACCAGCAAGGCATCAGCCTTTCAAAATTTAAGTTCCCCATTTTACTTGCGAAATCAAGTCCCCGCAGTGGCCTGCAGGCCCTGCAAGATGGCACTTGCCAAAGTCCCTGGTCTTCTTCTCCATGTTTCCCTTCACTCACTCTGCTGCAGGCCCTGCCTCCTAAGCCCTTGCCTGCACATACCTGGCATCTACTCCTTGCAGGCCTCTGCCCTGACTATTCCCTCTGCCTGGAATATGCTGCCCCAAGACACTCTCATTCCACTCAAGGCTACTCAAATGTTACCTCTCAGGGGGGCCATACCTACCTGCCTCTTTATTTAATTTTTTAATTAATTATTTTTGTAATTTACATCCAAGTTAGTTAGCATATAGTGCAACAATGATTTCAGGGGTAGATTCCTTAATGCTCCTTACCCATTTAGCCCACCCCCATTCCCACAACCCCTCCAGTAACCCTCTGTTTGTTCTCCATATTTAAGGCTCCCTTATGTTTTGTCCCCCTTTTATATTATTTTTGCTTCCCTTCCCTTATGTTCATCTGTTTTGTATCTTAAACTCCTTATATGAGTGAAGTCCTATGATACTTGTCTATCTCTGACTAATTTCGCTTAGCATCATACCCTCTAGTTCCATCCACATAGTTGCAAATGGCAAGATTTCATTCTTTTTGATTGCCAAATAATACTCCATTGTATATATATATACCACATCTTCTTTATCCATTCATCTATTGGTGGACATTTGGGCTCTTTCCATACTTTGGCTTTTGTTGATAGTGCTGCTATAAACATGGGGGTGCATGTGTCCCTTCGAAGCAGCACACCTGTATCCCTTGGATAAATAACCTAGTAGTGCAATTGCTGGGTCATAGGGTAGTTCTATTTTTAGCTTTTTGAGGAACCTTCTGACTGTTTTCCAGAGTGGCTGCACCAGCTTGCATTCCCACCAACAATGCAGAAGAGATCCTCTTTCTCCGCATCCTCGCCAACATCTGCTATTGCCTGAGTTGTTAATGTTAGCCATTCTGACAGGTGTGAGGTGATATCTCATTGTGGTTTTGATTTGTATTTCCCTGATGATGAGTGATATTGAGCATTTTTTCATGTGTCGGTTGGCCCTCTGGAAGTCTTCTTTGGAGAAGAGTCTATTCATGTCTTTTGCCCATTTCTTCACTGCATTATTTGTTTTTTGGGTGTTAAGTTCAATAAGCTCTTTATAGATTTTCAGTACTAACCCTTTATCTGATATGTCATTTGCAAATATCTTCTCCCATTTCATCGGTTGCCTTTTAGTTTTGCTGATTGTTTCCTTCACTGTGCAGAAGATTTTATTTTGATGAGGTCCCAGTAGTTCATTTTTGCTTTTGTTTTCCTGGCCTCTGGAGACGAGTAAGAAGTTGCTGTGGCCAAGGTCAAAGAGGTTTTTGCCTGATTTCTCCTCTAGGATTTTGATGGCTTTCTGTCTGACATTTAGGTCTTTCATCCATTTTAAGCTTATTTTTGTGTGTGGTGTTAGAAAGTGGTCCAGGGTCATTCTTTTGCATGTCGCTGTCCAGTTTCCCCAACACCATTTGCTGAAGAGACTGTCTTTATTTCAGTGGATATTCTTTCCTGCTTTGTCAAAGATTAGCAGGCCATACGTTTGTGGGTCCATTTTGGGGTTCTCTGTTCTGTTCCATTGATCTGAGTGTCTGTTTTTGTGCCAATATCATACTGTCTTGGTGATCAGAGCTTTGTAATACAGCTCGAAGTCCGGGATTGTGATGCCTCCAGCTTTGGTTTTCTTTTTCAATGTTACTTTGGGTATTTGGGGTCTTTTCTGGTTCCATACATATTTTAGGATTGTTTATTCTCGCTCCGCGAAGAATGCTGGCGTTATTTTGATAGGGACCCACCTGTCTCTTTAGAATTTCATTATGTCTCGCTGCCTGCCTTCCCAATCCATTTTACCAAGCTCATTCTTTTTCCCATGAAAGAGACTATCTTCTAAAATAATACTTTTTAGTATACTTATTCCTTATTCATGTCTCCCCCAACACCAGGATAAACTCCACAAGGGCAAGATTTCTGTCATGTGTACTGCTATGTCCAATGCCTAGAACAGGGCCTGGTGCTTAGCAAGCACCCACAGATATTTCCTGAATGAAGGAGTGAATAAATGGGGGTGGAGCTCCAGAAAGGAGTTTCCAAGAAGAAGGAACAGATCAAATATATAATGAGGTTTTTTAAAAATTTTTTTTAATGTTTATTTTTTTTGAGAGAGAGAGGCACAGCACGAGTGGGGGAGGGCCAGAGAGAGAGAGAGGGAGACACAGAATCCGAAGCAGGCTCCAGGCTCTGAGCTGTCAGCACAGAACCCGATGGGGGACTCGACCTAATGAACTGTGAGATCATGACCTGAGCCGAAGTCAGACGCTTAACCGACTGAGCCACCCAGGCGCCCCCATGAGGAGCTTGAAAATAGTGAGAACACATTTATACTCTTGCCTAAAAGTTCAGGGGTGAGGCAGTCATAGGAGTTTGGAAAACCATGCCAAAACACATGCAGACACACACACACACACACACGACAATTATTAATTCCAATTGTACCAAAGTTGTACAAGAAAAATGAAATGTAATTCTAAAATACTCCACCATGAGTGACATTTATATAGTTACAACAAGGTAGGCACCGGGCAAGAATGGAAGGGAAACGATGGTAGGAACAGACTGGTGAGGGTGGTGGTTGGTGGGACTGATGAAGGGGAGGCCAGCCATTGAGAACGGGGCAGACTGCTGTTCTCTTCATCCGCACAGATCCCCTTTTGTTTTCGTCCTGATTTTTTTTTCTCCCACCTGAGAAAGGACTTCAACGACTTCCATTTTGACCTCAGTCAGTACTTTCTAATTGATTAAGTTTGTCTTTTCAGCTTATCTCTTAACTCAGGCAAAAGACCCAGGAGGGCCAAGCATCCAGGGCTGGGGACAGATATGACCCCTCCAACACTAGGGACCACCCAGGCGCCAGGAGGACCCTGCGTGATTGACCCCAGGACAGTGACCCGCCTGACCTTTCCTGCCCACCTGCACGTACCTACCGGCCGTGGCCCCGCAGTCTCCTTTTATATAAACCGAAAATTATTTTCAGCTCTTTTGGAGACAGTCTTTGAGACACGAGTCTACTGTCTTCCCGGTGTTGGCCTCACTGAAATAAATTCCTTTCTTGTTTCCCCACCACTTGTCACTCTACCTTTGGCTTTTGTCACTGGTGAGTGGTGGAAGCAGGTCTATTCGGGCCCCTGGGTCCACATACTCCAGCACCCCTGTGCCTGGTAACAAGCCCAGGACCGAACCTACCCTCAGAGAGTCTGAGAACATGTACGTCTGGGCGGGGCTCTATCTTCCCTAGCGGGGACTTAAAAGTTACTATTTACAACTGGAAAAGAAGAAGATGTAGCAAAAGCAAATTGCTTAGAAATATGGGGGCCAACCCCCCAAAACACAAGGTGAGAAGTGATGCTCTCCAGATGGCAGGATTCTATTAGGGAGAAGCTGTCATCCAGCCCTGTGGTTTTGTTTGGTTTTTCAAGATCAATCTTTACAAGCCATATAGGACTTGAATAATTTGAAGAACATATTTAAATATTTGAGAAAAGAAGACGAGGCTCTGCTTTTTTGTTTTACTGCCCTCTTTTGAACTCAGAATTGTGAAGACTTTATATCTGCAACTCTTATGTTTCTTCACAGTTATATTACGAGGGTGTTTTTGTAAATGCGTTATTGACTGTGGACACTTCTAGAAACCTGTGTTTCTGGTGGAGGCTCTCCATTGGAGGAATGACTTCAACCCCACGGTCAGAGAGGTGGATTCCAATAGCAATGAGCACTTTTTTTTCTCGAAGTTTATTTATTTTGAGGGGGAAGGGGCCGAGAGAGAGAAAGAGAGAGGATCCCAAGCAGGTTCTAAGCTGTCAGCAAAGAGTCCCACTTGGGGCTCGAACTCACAAACCATGACATCATGACCCAAGCCGAAGTCTGATACTTAACTACCTGAGCCACCCAGGCGCCCCTGCAATCAGCATTCCTGAATGAAAATAATGCACAGATTACAGCAAATGCAGACGACATTTTGGCATTTATATTTGGCACGCTTTTAGTGCTCATTTATTGTACCTCTCACCTCAGTTTTCATGGTTTCCTGTGAAGATATATCTCTTGGGTAATTTGTGTGAAAATATTCATTTCTGTAATTTGATGATTTCAGGTGAACCCCAGTTTTAAACAAAACCCAGCGTAAATATTGCCTAATGTTATAAAACTTAGAGCAAAAACAAGAACTATTTCCATTCAAAGAGAGGAATGGATTAACTCAAGTTCATCAGCGAAGAATTAAAAAAAAAAGTCATCAGAGATTCAGATTTGTGATAAGAGCCGGATATATGATCAAAAATTCGTTACTGAGTTAAAGGGGAAAACCTGCGTATATCGTCATTAATACAGAGAAGGCAGTTTCAGTGAGATATGACTAATATATTTTGGGTTCCAATTCTTCCTACAACAGATTCTTTTTTTTTTAATGCTTATTTATGTTTGAGAGAGAGAAATAGAGCACGAGCAGAGAGAGAGGAGACATAGAATCCAAAGCAGGCTCCAGGCTGTCAGCACAGAGCCTGAGGCGGGGCTCGAACTCTCGAACCACGGGATCATGCCCTGAGCTGAGGTCGGAAGCTTAACCAACTGAGCCACCCAGGCGCCTCCTTAGTACAGATTCTTAACCACACTGAAATGGCCAGAGGATCAGAATTACAGAGGATTCTGTGACTCATGCCATGCCAGGTGCCAAGGCCCTCCAAACCACACGCATAGTCCTGCTCTGCACTCAGCACACAGGAGACAAATTTCCAGTCAAATCTGTCTTTTTCCTTGCTTTTTAGCACCATTACCACTAATTGCTAAGAAATCAATCGAACCCTGAACTGTTGCTATGAGTTCGTTGACCACGGCAGCTCTTTGCCCCTTATCGACAACTCATTATTGGACACTAAATCACCCATTCCGTGAATCTCTCTGCAGCCATTAACTCGATTTGACGGCATTAACTCGTTTTACAGAGAGCCTTCTCTAAGCTTGAAGTTTGGGAATCTTTGTACTCTCACAGAGGGAAAATAAATAGGCATCTTCTTTTAGAATCCTGCTCCGCAGAAATTAGAATGTTTAATCGAAACAGGCTACGGTGAGCCGAGGGCACGTATGCCTTCTTTATTTGCACTGCTTCTGGGGCTTATTTTTAAATCATACTTTCTTCATTTATTATCAGGATCACAAGCGCTTTTCTAGTCGGGCCTGGTTTTATTTAGAGAGCCTAGGAAGCAAGCCCTCCTCCTCCTTCACAGCCTTTGTACTGCGCCTTTATGTGAGAGCATTTGGCTCTGAAAAAGATGTTGTGTTTCAGGGCACTGGATTCTTTCATTCTGAGCAGACCGTCACCTGCTCCCTGTACCAGCCCTGCTGGCTGTTCTTGTGATGAGTGCCATACCCACTGCAAAAAAAAAAAAAAAAAAAAAAAAGTTCCTCGTACTGTATAATTAACTTTACCTGCTCGGCTGTGTTGGTACTCACTTTTGATTACATGCACTTTGGGGTTTTTCACTGAATTTCAAAGACTTGATGTGAGAGGCCCTGGTCACAACTCCCCTGCCTACGTCCGGGATGGGTTTGCGTGCACGATGATCTTTGCTCCTGCCAGCGTCTTTCCTGCTGGCCAGTTATTAAAGACGCCTTATGGGGTGTGTTCTTTACAGAAAGCATCTGCTTGGAGCACACAGGATGTCAGTGTGATTGCAGTATAACGATCAGCCGATCCAGTGTGCTCATTTCTTCCTCACTAATTACACCTTTCCAGAGGAGCATTTTGGAGCCCGAAGAGGGCTTAGAAAGTGCTCTCCTTCCTGGATCCAGTTAACAAGCTTGAGTAATTGATGTCATCAATATCAGTTAGGTTTTCTTTTTTTTTTTTTGGATTACAAGAAGACACTTGCGCAGAGCATGAAGTGGCAAACGTGTGGGCACAGCATGACACAAGCACGCAACGCCACGGTTAGTATACTGATGTTCTCAACAAGTCTCTGCTGGGCTGCTGCTGTATGCCTAACTGTGGCTCATGCCAAATCGTGTGCCAGGTGGGGCTGTACTAATGTAGTCTGGATTCCAGGGTGCAGAATAGGCCAGTGGGCACCAGGTTCACGGGGCTCACATTCTGGTAGGGGAGAGATGGGGAAAGACACACAAAGAGGGAACCACTAAGTACACGGTTCAGACAGTGGCAAGAACCGCGATGACATGAACACGTTAGTGGAACAGAGATGCCAAGGAAAGGCTCTTTGGTGAGTTGACAGGGCAAGACAAAAAGGATGGGCTTGGTTTGGGATCCCCCTTAAAGGAAGTTACCTAGTATCAAGTTTCTTGATTCCGTGAGTAATTACCTCCCTTCATACACAGAATAAGTAGTAATGAAAAGGTTTTAAAGCTTTTCCTCCCTTCACTGTTCAAAAACAAGACAGCGACGGGAAAGAGCAGGGACTTGCAACGGCCTTGTACAGCCATTGGGAACATACCAGGTGAGGTCCGAAATGAAGCGTGGCCACTGTTCCATTCCTGGTAAATTGCTACCTTGCACCTGTCAGTCATGTTACCTGTCATAGCTCCAGTCCCACCCATAGCCCCCCTGGGTGGGGCTGATCTTGTAGACGCAGGACCCTGGGTGCCGTACTGTGAACTGCAGGTGGACGTCTACCTCTGGCCGAGGAGAGGTCCTGGCATGAGAAGTTCTGAGCTGAAGGAAAGATACGGGACACTCAGACTTGCGCTTTTCAGACCTGGAATTCGAAATGGGTGAGTGGCCAGAGAAACCGGTGTCATGGAAGAGAGAGGATGTGGGGACAGAGCAGCCCTAAGTTCAGAGCAAGCTGAAATCATGAGCAAGGAGGAAGGAGCAGGAGGAAGGGGTTTGTGTCTGTAGAGCAAGGACGTCAGGTGGTGACCTTGGGAAGAGCACAGGGACGGCAGGGAGTGGCTTCACGCCTTTATGTGAGAGCATTTGGCTCTGAAAACGATGTTCTGTTTCATGGCCCTGGATTCTTTCATTCGGAGCAGACCGTCACCTGCTCCCTATACCAGCCCTGCTGGCTGTTGAATGAATATTCATCAGCCCCGTGTTGAGAAGGGACCCAGGGTGCTTTAGGTCCAGAACCAGCAGCAAACCTATGAGGGCAAGCTGTGTTACTGCTTCTGACCTTCCAAGGAGTTCTAGGTGCAAGCCTTGCCCTACTGCACCAACCAGCCTCTTTTCTGGAGGACTCAGGAGACAGGACCACATGGCTAGTATTCCAGTCTTCCTCCCTCCCTCCCTCCCTTCCTTCCTTCCTTCCTTCCTTCCTTCCTTCCTTCCTCATCACAAGTATCCTTACAATAGATGCTAGTCACTAACAGTCAGAGTGTATCTCTGCCCCCAGGAAGAGCCATTGGGTAAAAGTGAACAAAACTGTGAACACCCTCACCGTTTCGTCTAGCAATCACTTCTAGCAGCCTGCCCTGAAGACAAACCTCCAGGAACACAAAAACACGTATGCACATGGTTCTACACATGTTATAGATGACAGCACTATTTGAAATTGTACGATATCGGAAACAATTTCAATGCCCAAATATAGGAAATGGGCTGAACAAACTATAGCCTATAATGCACTATGAAATACTGCACAGCAGTGAAAAAATAATAAAGAAGATCTTTATGGGCTCTTATGGAGTGATTTCCAGAAACCAAATGTTATTTAATAACAAAAACGATAAAGGGAACAAAGGCGGAAAGGCAATACAAAAGGTATAAAGCTGGGCGCCTGGGTGACTTGGTGGGTTGAGCATCCGACGTTGGCTTAGGTCATGATCTCAGGGTTGGGGGGTTCAAGCCCCGCATAAGCCTCACTACTGTCAGCACAGAGCCTGCCTTGGATCCTCTGTCTCCCTCTCTCTCTGCCCCTCCCCCGCCAGTGCTCTCTCTCAAAAATAAATACACATTTTTTAAAAAGGTATAAATTAAAAAAAAAAAAAGGTATAAATTCAGAGGTAACTGCTAGGACACAAAATAGCCAAAGAGAAAAAGAAAAAGAGTGAGTGTCCGATTGTGGTCATCAGAAGAGTGAAGGACACAACCACAGAGCATGACTGTCACAGGGTGCTGCCACCAGTCTAGAGGGACATGCCCCATGCGAATTCTTATTTCTCAAGATAAACTTGAAAAACCTACGCGGGACCCCTTGAAATGGCATTGTTTCCACCAGCAGCAGATTCAGCAACCCAAAGGCAGGAGAAAGTAAACTTTGGGAAGGAATTAAATAATAAACTTTTAAACAAGATCTGTGGTCTAATCATGGCATAAATCACAACCGTATTGGACTTCCTATTTCTCATTCATACTACTTAGTACTGCTTTATTTGGAGCTTTTCCTGGCAGGGCGCACGGGGTAGGCGGGGAGTTGGAGGGTTTCAGAGGTATTCAGCTCCTTTCTTCTGAAAATCAGCCGGGTGGAGGGTAGGGAGTGCGCTGTTTCTCGAGACTCCCAGCAGAGGGCAGCAGTGCCCACTGAGTCGCACAGAGCCCCAAGTGTGGAGTCCTCTATCCCGGGCTCCAGGCCCACCGGGCAAGGTGGGTCAGGCGGGCCGCCCAGGGCAAGGGGGTAATGGGTGCAGGCACTCGATATTAAGAAGAGCGAATGTGGGCTTCTTCCTAATTTCACAGGAGAAAAATCATAGGAAAATCCACTTATTTAAAAGTTGGATGTGACCTTTGAAACCCTGCCCCTGATTTTAGTTACAACGAAGCAAAAGATACAACGGAACACATGAATAACTTAGTATATTCTTCATGTAGTCAATCATGTATTGCTTCAGCCCCTACTATGGGCTCAACTCATCATCGCATGTGGTAGGCAAGCAGAACAAAATAACCCGAAGAGGTAGACCCCGGCGGTGGGGACAAACCAAAACTCCATTAAGAAAAAAATACTTGGGGTCCCTGGATGGCTCAGGCTGTTAAGGGTGGGACTCTTGGTTTTGACTCAGGTCATGATCTCATGGTTTGTGGGTTCCAGCCCCGCAGTGGGCTCTGTGCTGACAGTGCAAGCCTGCTTGGGATTCTCCCTCTCCCTCTCTCTCTCTGCCCTTCCCCAGATCTCTTTCTCTCTCTTTCTCTAAATAAATAAAGAAACAAACTTAAACAAATTCCAAACGAAAGAATTTTTTAAAGTGACTTATGATGATCCCAATTGTGTATTTTTAAGATAACGTTTAACCCAAAGGAGAGTAATTCGCATTGACCTGGAGGCTAGTGTCCTTGAAGGGTCAACTCAAACCACGGAGAGTAGACCCTTTCACCGTGGCTGCTTTCTAAGACTTTGTGATTTCTTCATTTCTGATTTTCTTGGTAAATTAAATTGTTCAAACTTACAGGGAAACCTTTATTTTGCTTTATATTTTAAATTGCCTTAAAAATACTAATAATGGCACCAAACTCATACGGCATTTACCATGTGCTGGGTACTTCGTTAAACACTGGGCGAATATTAAGTCAACAAGTATAATGAGATAAATGCTATCATTTGCCCATATTACAGACATTCAGAGAGGTTAAGTACCTTGACCAAGGCCACACAGCTAGTCCATGACACTGTAGGATTTGAACTTAGGAAGTCTGGATCAGACCGCGTGCTCCCAGCCATGATATCACACTGCCCGGTGTCGAAGATTAACAACACCATACTCCCCCACCAGCATGGAACCTCCATATGGAATTGCCTCCCTCTCCTTCCCCTGAATTCTGACCTTCAGTCTCCCTAGACTGATTGATGACCCCAGGCTTGTGTACCTCTTTCCCTTCTGCAAAGTGCCATGTTCACGTGAACCTTGACACAGAAGAGAAGAGAATTCTCTTGTCGTCTGACGTGGGTTTTACTAATTCTGAACTTGGGCTCGTACTCTGTGTTGATCATTTAAATGACTGTTTCTGTGTCTTTTAAGTAGCAGCCCAACTTCAAATGTATAGTTTAAAAATTAGTTAATAAAAAAAAAAATGAATCACCTGAGTTATATCCAGACTCAAAACAGCTGCCCTCTTCCCTTCCCGTATCCCCAAGGCAATTTTGCCAGGCCGTGCAATGGCTTCCCTTATATGTTCCCCCAAACGCCTCTTAAATCTTCTTTTCCATTTCAGTAGCAGTACAAATTCTCCCCCCCCCCCCCCCCCCCAGCCTGGGCCTTTATAACAGCCTCTCAACTGGTCTCCAGACCCCCATTTGTCTCCCAAACTTCTGCCAGATGAAGCTTCTGAAAGCAACATTCTGATCAGGCCATATTTCTTGCCCTGCACTCTTACATGGCTTCCCTTGTCTGCACAATTAAGTACTGAATCCATTAAGGATTGGTCTTTTCACCCAGGCTCCAACTTTTTACTACTCCCCAGTCCAAAGAATATTTCATTCTATAGGCAAATTCATAAAGAGAGCAAGTTGAATAGAGGTTCTCGGGGACCAAAGGTGGGGGGGTGGTTAGTGCTTCATCATCGCAAGGTTACTGTTTTGGCAGATGAAAACATTTTGGACATAGTGTGAAGGTTGCACAACACTGTGAATGTAATTCATGCCACTGAATGAAACACTTAAAAATGGTTAACGTGTCCAATTTTCTGTTATATATATTTTACAATTTAAAAAATTCAAAAATATACTTTATTGTAGTCCAAGAGACCAATTGCTTCTTTTTCTTTGAACCCCACTCCCCCCCCCCCCTTATTTTTTAGCTTTTTACAAGACACAAAACAGTTGTGTCTCCATATAGTCAACTATTTCTGTCTGTCTCTGTCTTTTTTTAATATAAGTTGTTGTCAAATTGGTTAACATACAGTGTGTAAAGTGTGCTCTTGGTTTTGGGGGTAGATTCCCGTGGTTCATCACTTACATACAACACCCAGGGCTCACCCCAACAAGTGCTCTCCTCGACGCCCATCACCCACTTTCCCCTCTCCTCCACCCTCTGATCAACCCTCAGTTTGTTCTCTGTATTTAAGAGTCTCTTATGGGTTTGCCTCCTTCTCTGTTTGTAAGTATTTCTTTTCCCTTTCCCTCCCCCCATGGTCTTCTCTTACGTTTCTCAAGATCCACATATGAGTGAAAACATATGATATCTGTCTTTCTCTGAGTTAGTCAACTATTTCTTGAATCTTGCAAGGTTTCCTCCTTCCCCCTTTCCTACCTCTGATCAGCTATATATTAGAATACAACTTTCAGAAGGTCTCTAAGAGGCTTTTATTGCTTTTCTGTCACCAGTTGATAACAGTCTTTTCTTTCTTCTTAGTGAGCACAGGCCTTACAAAAGGATGCAGAAATAGCCAAACAAGTTTATTTCATGGATTCTGCTTTCTAATCAGATGGTCTCTTGTGGGATATTTTCTCTAAGGAGGTCACCAATGCTCTGGACTGTCACCCCATGCACTGTGGGCTCTTCCCTTTTCAAAAGGAATCTGGCTGGTAGATTTCCTGGACCACATACAAGCCAAATGTCTGAAATTTTTAGCGCTCTTCTTTTTTTAAGTTTATTTATTTTGAGAGAGAGAGGAGGGGGGGTGGGAGGAGCAGAGAGAGAGGGAAAGAGAGAATCCCAAGCAGGTTCCATGCTGTCAGCCCAGCCTGACGTAGGGCTCGACCTCACAAGTGATGAGATTGCAACCTGAGCCGAAATCAAGAGTCAGGTGCCCAACAAACTGAGCCACCCAAGTGCCTCCCATTCTTTTTTTTTTTTTTTTAATGTTTTTTTTTTTTTGAGAGAGAGAGAGAGAGAGAGAGAGAGAGAGAGAGAAAGAGCACAAGCAAAGGAGGGGCAGAGAGAGAGGGAGACACAGAATCTGAAGCAGGCTCCAGGCTCTGAGCTGTCAACACAGACCCTGACGCTGAGCTGTAAGAGGACGACCTGAGCCAAAGTTGAACACTTAAACACTTAACTGACTGAGCCACCCAGGCGCCCCATATATACATTTTTAAGGAGAACACTGATTCCATGCATTCAGCTTTATTTTAGGGAAACATTTAGCACCTAATCTGTTTAAAAGGATGCTCCGGCTACTGTGTAACAGCTTTGTCATTACTGAGAGATCTCTAAATATGGAGAGTACACATCTCGAGTGA
Source organism: Panthera uncia (assembly GCF_023721935.1). Lineage (NCBI taxonomy): Eukaryota > Metazoa > Chordata > Mammalia > Carnivora > Felidae > Panthera > Panthera uncia. The sequence goes on from NC_064816.1 coordinate 30,186,228, forward strand.
GCCTCGCTCCAAGAGCCCTGTGCTGAGAGGGATGAGGAGGATTCTGGGAACATGGAAGACAGCAACTCCTTTTGTGTTCATGCTCACTCCATCTCTCTGCATCTCGTGGGGTCCTCCTGCCAAAGTCTAAGGGCAGTGGGGTTCGTGTGAAGCCTTCAGCTCTGAGGACTGTCTGGTGGAGAAACCTGTGGACATATTTCCCCCCATGCACTGGGTGAGTACAAGAGAGTGGCAGATGCTGGGAAGAGCTTGACTCACAGACCTGTGTTTCTTGTGAGGACAGTGGACAGGGCTGGTGCCTCCTGGAATTCTGAATGGTGGCATCACTGGTTGATACTCTTTCCTCCTCCTCCTCTCAGATTGCACCTCCTTCCCCAACATGCACATGGAGAAAAACTCATCAGGAGGGCCTATGACTTGTCACCTGCGACACTGACATCTCAAAGAGCGGAACTGCAGCCTAAGATTCCTGTACCCAGCCATCTCCCATTGGGCAGGTTGAAAGAACGATCTCTGGAGATAAGCAAAGGGCCAGCAACTCTGATACCCAAACACCCCTTTCCAAGGCTGTAACTGAGACTCAACGTCAACACAGATGAACCAGAAGAAAGATCTCCAGGTGGAAAAAGATGAATGGAAAGGTCACAACCCTTCAACAGGATGTCCGCGCCATTTTGTAACCACAAAGCTGACATTTGTTAAACCTATATAACAGACACAGCACGTATGTACCAAACTCTAGAAGCTAAAAGCATAAACCAAAAATGATTACAAATTCAAGAGGAACTTAACAAAATCACTATTATCATCAGAGACTTGTAGGATGCCCCCTTAGAAAGCATATCCAGCATGAAATTTAAGAACATAGAGGAATTAAAAAAAATACAATCAATAAACCAGAGGTAACGGGGACTTAGAGAAACTTGCATCCATTGAGGAGGGAATACACATTATTTTCAAAGGGACAGGAATATCCTAGAGATATTAGAGATGATATCCTAGCATAGAGAAAGAGAAGTGATATAAGTCCACAGTTAAAACTTTAAAAATTCAAAAGCAATGAGATTTTTTCAAAGTTTATTCATTTATTTTGAGAGAGAGAGCATGTGTGTGCATGTTCACAGAAAGTGGGGGAGGGGCAGAGAGAGAGAGAGAGAGAGAGAGAGAGAGAGAGAGAGAGAATCCCACAGGCCCCACACTACCAGAGCAGAGTCCAATGATCTCATGAATCGGGAGATCATGACCTGAACCTGAACCAGGAGTTGGACACTTAACCGACTGAGCCACCCAAGTGCCCCCACTGAGATCTTATAAGACACACTTTCCCGAGTGACAATCCAATAAAATCAGACATAAGTAACTTAAAAATGACTGAAAATATTTCCCATTTGGAAACTCAAAGGGGGCTGCTGCTAACGTTGGATTAAAAAAGAAATCAAAAAGAAAAGTTATTCGCTATCTAGAAAGCGACAGAGAGCAGTACGGAGCTTACAAAACCTTTATGACACAGGGTGACCTATCCTGAGAGCCCAAGGTCTTGGACGCCTTCCTGGCTAAAGACAAAAGACCAAGAGGCATTAAAAACTTACAATTTCCTAAGAGGCGCAACAAAATAAATCCAAAGAAACTAGAAAGAGAGATAAAATAAAGGTAAAACCCTGACGTAATAAGATAATAGAGGTAATAATTAGATGGCAGAGAGGATAAATAAATCCAAAAGCTACTTCTTGGCAAAGACTAGCGAAATTAAAAAACCCTTTAAAATCCTGATTAAGAAACCTCAAGAGAGGTAAAGAGAGAAGATAAGCAGAAGTAGGTCAGATGAGAAAGGAGAAAAGAGAAGAAATTTTTAAACATTTTTTTAAAAAAGGAGAAAGAGGGGCGCCTGGGTGGCTCAGTCGGTTGGGCGTCCGACTTTGGCTCAGGTCACGATCTCGCGGTCCGTGAGTTCGAGCCCCGCATCGGGCTCTGGGCTGATGGCTCAGAGCCTGGAGCCTGCTTCCGATTCTGTGTCTCCCTCTCTCTCTGCCCCTCCCCCGTTCATGCTCTGTCTCTCTCTGTCTCAAAAATAAATAAACGTTAAAAAATAAATAAATAAAAAAGGAGAAAGGAGTAACCACAGAGACAGAAGTAACTAAAATGAATTCAGAGATTGAATAATCATTTTTACAGTAACAGTTTTAAAAACTTGGAAGGATGAATTCCTAGTGATATGATCAATTACGGAAATTGACCAAGGAAAAAAGTTTAAACTTTTGAATTATCCAAGAGTAGCTGGAGACATTGATAAAAGGTCTATCGCATGTTTAAAAAAACTAGAGATATTTGGGAGACGTTAGAGATATTTGAATATGGACTATATATTCAATGGCATTACCACTAATTGTCTTTGCTGTCACAAGTATGGCAACACCCTTGTTCTTAAGACTTTTGTGCTGAAGTATTTAGGGATGAATCGTTAGGATATATGCAATCTACATACACACACACGACTACAGCAATATCGTTATACAACTACAGTAACCAAAACCGCATGGCACTGGTATAAAGACAGACAAAGCAAGTGAAGGAACAGACCAGACGGTCCCTATTTACCGCCCCCGCCCCCCACCATGGACAACTGATTTTTGACAAAGAGACAAAGGCAATACAAAGAATGGTCACTTGTCTGCAAATGAAGCTAGAACTGGATATACATATGTAAAAAAGTGAACTCGGATCTCTACCTTTCAGCCCATTACAACCTAAGTCTATACCACTCCCACAAGAGAACAGGAGAAAATCGTTGACTAAACAAAGGTTTATTAGATATAACACCCGAATCCATTAAAAAACAAATGTATACATTGGATTTTATGAAAATGTACAATCTCTGTTCCTCAAAAGATACTGATAAGAGAATAAAAAGAAAAGCCACAGGGAGAAACTCTCTGGAAAGTGTGTATCTGATCAAAGACTTGTATCCAGATTATATAAAGAAATCTCAAAACTCAACAACAAGAAAGCAAACGACCCAATAAAAATGAGCAAAAGACGTGAACAGACACAACACCGAAGAAGATATATACAGAAGGCCAATGAGCTCTTGAAGAAATGCTCAACACCATTAGTCATTGGGGGAAGGGGGATTAAGACCTCAAGAGACAGCCACTGTTAGAAAGTCCGCACATGCCGCAGGGTGGCAAGAATGTGAAGGAACTGGGACTCTAACCCACTGCTGGTAGGAACGCAGATGTCAGGACACCTTGGCAAACAGTATGGCACATTCTGGAAAGCTAAACATATGATCCAGCAATTCTACTTCTAGTCATTCACTCAAGGGGACGGGAAATAAACATCCGTTCTGAAATGTGTATACAACTATTCCTGTAAGCTTTATTTGTAATAGCCCCAAACTGGAAATGGCCCAAATGTACATCAAGAGATGAATGGATAAACAAACTTTAGTGCGTCCATACAATGGAATATGGCTCATCAGTAAAAAGGAAGGTATACAAACAACATGGATGAATTTCCACATAATCATGCCGAGTGAGAGAAGTCACTCACAAAAGACCACATATTATGTGATTCCATTTATATGAAATGTCCAGAACATGTCCATATGTAGAGACGGAAAATGGATTAGTGATGCTTCGGGCTGGGGGTGGGCGGCGGGGGATAGGGAAGTTGGAGGTTGGTAGATAGACTCTGAGGTATTGTTTTGGGGTGATAAAAAGGTATTAAGATCGACCGTGGTGATGGTCACCCAGCCCTAGGACTTTACTAGAAATGAATGCATTGCACTTTGAAGGAGTGAAATGCATAGAAATTGATGTATCTCAATTAAACTGATACACAAATAAACGTTGCCCTCTATTGTCTTAACAGGTACAAAGGGACAACATTGTATAATCCCGAGGTCTCAGCTTGTTTGTTTGAAATTATGCTGGAATTCAACTCCACAAGTGCAGGGATTTTTCGTGGCTTATCAGCTGCTGATAACCAGGTTATCCAGGTTCTGAAACCTAATAGGTATTCAATAGGTATTTATTGAAAGAATAAGGAAATGAATTAGAAGCACTCCTTCTAGCAAACGGCTCTGAAATAAAGCCCACTTTTGGTTGCAAGGGACAATCGTGGTTTCAGCTCTAGGGTCAGTGGCCAACTGGAATCTCAAAATTCTTTTTTTTTTTAAATTTATTTATTTAACAAAATTTTTTTTTAACATTTATTCACTTTTTGAGAGGCAGAGACAGAGTGTGAACAGGGCAGGGGCAGAGAGAGAGGGAGACACAGAATCCGAAGGAGGCTCTAGGCTCTGAGCTGTCAGCATAGAGCCCGACCTGGGGCTCGGACCCACAAACCCTGAGATCACAGCCTGAGTGGAAGTTGGACACTTAACCGACTGAGCCACCCAGGCGCCCCTGGAATCTCAAAGTTCTTGTGTTTAAATTCAGCATACTGACCCACCGATGAAGGCAATGGGCGCCCGAAATTTTCAATAAACAACAGGCTATGACGTCCCCCAAATTTTGGTGATCACGATCTACTGTTTTGGTCTTAACCTCCAGGGTCCGTCTTCACAGTCACTGTACTAACTCAGGCTTTGTGGTTGTAAGGCACAGAAACAGACTCTGGGGGACTTAAGCAAAAGAGGAAACTCATCTGAAGGAGGTGTGGACCCCTGAGGGAGGCCAGAGAAGCCTGAGGAACTGGTTTCTGGTTTCATTACTGGAGCTCTGGCCAGTTACTCCAGAGAGTAAAAGTTGGGATGAATTAATTGATCGTCTGCTCTTCCTCAGATTACTTCTCTCAAGATTCAAAAGGGGGAGAATCCAAACGGGTCCCACTGGTCCCAATCTTGTCCCCGGCAAACTATCATCCTGACTCCTCCAGGACCACGCACTTTTGGGGAAAGTCATTCTTCAAAAAGGTAGCAAGGTGCATCACTAGTGGAAGAAGGGGACAGTGCGGGACAGGGGAGGGCAGTGGTAGTCATTGCTGTCAGCTCCCTGTTTGGGGCCTTTTCAAGGTGATCAGTCCGTGTGTATGGGGTATGACTTCACTCATGTTCTACTCAGCAAGCTTGGGTGTGAAAATTGCCTCATTACGTTGTGAACTCATAGTAATAGCCAAATTATAAATAATGCCCGCCTCGGAAGGAGGCACTATCTGACGGATATGGCAGGATTTCAACTAAGCCATATTGGGCACAAGAGTACAGGGTGGTGAAAAGACTGGGGCCCCAGTATCTAGGCCTTCTCCTCCTGGCGCCAGGTGCCCTGCTGGTCTGGGGGAATCTTTTCCCCTCAGGTTTCCTCACTTCTGCCCTCCACCCTTCCATTCCTGTCAAGAAATTCAACTTCCTTCCTTTCTCCTAAGGTAATTTCTAAATAAGCTTAAGCTTTGGGGGAAAAAAACTAACAGGGAGGAGGCTGTTTTCAGTGACTTGCTACTTAAGACTCTGAAAACAGACCTCTTTGATCCCTGGCTTGGTTTTCTAGGGCTGTCATAACAAACTACGGCAGACAAGGTGGCTCAAATAACAGAGATGCACTCGGTCTGCGTTCTGGAGCCTGCAAGTTTGAGGCGGAGGTGTCGGCAGGGTTAATGACTTCTGAGTCCCTTCTACTTGGCTTGTGGAGGGCTCTCTTCAGTCTCCTCATGGTCTCTCCTCTCTGTGTCTGTGTCCTAAACTCATAGGGACACAGGTTTTCATTGGAGGGCCACATGACCTCCTTTTACCTTAATAACCTCTTGAAAGGCCTATCATCAAATATAGTTACATTCTGAAGTCATGTAGGGGGTGAGGACTTGACCATATGAATTCTCAGGGGACTAATTCAATGGAAACACACGGCGAGAACCTTGTTGGTGCAGGGATGGAAGAAACACAGTGAGGGCAATGTGCAAACGCATATGCCTCCAGGAGTCAGCTGGGGACACGCTGTTAGAAAGGCAACGGTCACTTGGCCCCCCGACCTCTGTTTCATCCTGGTGCTGCTTTTCTGTGTTATCAGCCAAGTCAGGGGGCTGCACGTGTGTGTGATGTGGTTGATGCCTGTGGGCTGTGAATTTAGAGGAGGGTGTGGCAGGGGGGTTGAGACTGGGTTGTCCTCCCAATGCACCAGAGTCGTTATGCCCGAAAGCCTCACAGAAACGATTTGCAAGTCTGTCCAAAGCCCCATTCACTGATTTAACCAGAGAGACTCTAGGGCACTTGGGTTGGCTGGCCTCCACCCATGGCCCGTTTTGTGGAGCAAACTGTTACAGACACGGGGCCTGAGCTCAGATGGCTTGCATCTGAACCCTGGCTCTGGTGCTAATGGACTGCGTAGCCTTGGAAAAATTACCTCTTTATGCTCCTGACTTCCTATCTATAAAATGGGCAACAAAAGCCCTGCCCGACCCTAGTGCCACCGCGCTGACCCCTAGTGATGTCGGACGAAAAAGGCTTAGAACGGGGCCTGGTACCTACTAAGCGCCCAGCAAACGTCAGCTATTGTAAGTTCTGGGGCAGCCAAACAACTGTGAAATCCTACCTTAAAAATTCATCAGTGGATGATGTGGGGAACGGTTTTATCCTCAAAGTTGCTATACAGAAAGAAATGAATATCTCTTTAGCTAGCTGAACCCCAGATCTGTGAGGACCCAACCCATTTAAAATTAGAGTCCTTGGAGGGGCGCCTGGGTGGCTCAGTCGGTTGAGCGTCTGACTTCGTCTCAGGTCATGATCTCACACTCAGTGAGTTCAAGCCCCGCATCAGGCTCTGTGCTGACAGCTTGGAGCCTGGAGCCTGCTCCAGATTCTGTGTCTCCCTCTCTTTCTTTGCCTCTCCCCTGCTCATGCTCTGTCTCTCTCTGTCTCAAAAATAAATAAAAACAATTAAAAAAAATTAAAAAGAAAAAAAATTAGAGTCCTTGGAGCGGCCCCAACAGCAGGCACAAGGCTGGTACTTTATAACACACAACGGTCCAGGACCATCGCTTTGCCCCTATAGACTCTTGCTTTACACACATTTCTAGCAACCTTGCTGCTCGGGTGTTTCAGAAGTAGCCAATTAGAAAGTAAAGCAGGGAAATGCTTAGAAGCAGGCACACTGACAGTAGTGAGAAGTGACAGCTGACAGTTTGTCAGCTGGGGTAGAAGCAAGAAAATTAAAAAGCAGACCAAAGAGTCCAGCACGGCTCAATAACCCCCAGGGGCTTCGGAGCACAGCACGGTGATTGATGTTCTCAAGGATGACCCAGGGACCTGAGTTCCTTGCTGTGGTAATGGTCTCTGCATCCACTGGGCTGCCTGAGCCAGAAAAATCAGAACGGTCCTCAGCTCCTCCGTCTCTCTTTTCTCCTAGATCTGCTCCGTCACCAAGTCCTATGTTCCCTCTTAAATGGGTCTGGAGGCTCCGGTGCTGGACCAAAGGAGGGCTGAGGTCCTGGGATATTAACACATGGTTCCCCATGCTCTGCGGCTGAACTCCAAGAGAGCCCTCTACACCAAGGTCACAAAGACCTTAAGATCCGCAGCCTAAGAGAATCCCTATTCTTTTCCTTTCATTCTAACTCTGAACCGAATGCAAATGTATTAGCGCCTTTAATGTAGGCATCGCTAATGACCAGCATCCTCCTGATGACTAGGTTGATAAAGTGCCTTCCAATTATGAATCTTCAATAGAGCATTTTTGCCTCTGCTCTGAAGCAATTTGCCTTTTAGCTCAAAAAAACCTTCGAATACGGTGATTAGTTGACCCCATTTAGGTATGCACTTGTTCTGGCAGCTCCAGAGAGGGCCCTTTGTTAACAACTGCCAGTTGTTTGCAAAATATGACTGCCAACACACTTGTCATCACTTCTGTCGCCGGCGCACAGACTTCTATCTTTGGTTTTCCTGCTCTGACCGTGGGTGCTGGGAAGTTTCCTGCATTTGCTCAGCTCCTCCCTGATCTCAGGGCTCGTGCCCTTAGATCAATAGTGCTGGGTGTTTGTGTTCTGAGACTCCCTCGGTCCCCAGGTGGCACCTTGGAAGGCCGTGTCGCACTGCCCTTACACTGTGACATTTTCCCTGCCATATCTCAGAGCCTCGAGGCACATGTCATGGAATGTCACAGAGCCACGTGAGAGCACAGCTTCCCCGCCAAAGCAGAGCAGAGGGTGGGCACGCTTCCACGGGCAAGGCAGCAAACAAGAAGAGGAGATTTTATTCTTTTTTACAAAATTTTTTTAACGTTTATTATTTTTGAGAGAGAGCGAGTGAACAGGGGAGGGACAGAGAGAGAGGAAAACAGAATCTGAAGCAGGCTTCCAGGCTCTGAACTGTCAGCATGGAGCCCAACATGGGGCTCAAACGCCCGAACTGCGAGATCATGACCTGAGCCAAAGTCAGACGCTTAACCGACTAAGACACCCAGGCGCCCCAATATTTTATTCTTAATGTCTATTCACCCACCGCCCACTCTCTGCCTTGCCTTGATTTCCCAGGATGACGCCTAGTGAAACTCGAACCATATTCTGTTTTATTTTCATCTATGATGTGCTCACATTCGGAGCAAGAGACGGAGAGAATGAGAATGATTTTCTTTCTTTCTTTCTTTCTTTCTTTCTTTCTTTCTTTCTTTCTTTTTTTTTTTCCAACCGTTTGGGCCAGTTTTACATTTATGTGGAGTAGAAATCAATGCAAATAGAATACTTTTGCTTGGTGAGGGGATTAAGATTACAAACTTCCCGTTAAAAATAAGTAAGTCCCAGGGATGAAAAGCACAACCTTGGGAATATAGTCAAACTTTGGTGACATAAGGTAAGTACACTTACCGTGATAAGCATTGCATAATGTATTTGTCAAGTCACTATGTGGTACACCTGAAATTAATATAACATTGCATGTCAATTACACTTCAAAAAAAAAATGGAAAAAACTTTTGCTTTGAATTGCCAGTGTTTTTTTTTTTTTTAAGTGTGGCTTTTGACCTAAATTGGTTGAGTAATTGCATAGACCCAGCTTAAATCACGTTCAAACTTTGCAGACAGTTATAATATAACTAGTTTTTGCGTGTCGCCATGCATAATTTTTTTTTACCCCTCTCTTCCCTCTTTTTGCTGAATTTTCTTTTCTGATGCTTTTATAAACAATCTAGAACACATGTGAGCGATGCCCGAGAAATACGCACTCTGCCTCCTCTGAATGCTTGGGAACACAAGGGAAATAGACTCTTTTTATAATGTATTCCAAAATATATTTAAAAAGTAAAACATGTTTTAAAAAACATTTACTTTTTTCATTAGACTTCTTGCCATTATCCGAGAGAAGGAGATTAAAATTGTCTGTAGTTCTATCTTCCAGAGATAATCACTTTCACCATGTTGTTGTAGGGCAATATAATCTCTTACAAACAGAGAGTTTGGTAAAAAGTTTCTGCAAATTTTTAAAGTCAAATTTAATGGTAAAATGAAGTCCAGATTTGGTAGCAGATTGGCACCGTTCCAGCAAGCGTTCCGATGATAATATTATTATTATTATTATTAATAAATTAACTCAAACTGATTTCTGAAAAGCTGAGGCCAGTTCTGATGGAGCTGTCTGGGAGGATTACCTAAATACACAATTCCAAGTGGCTAATTACTGCGTTTATGCTAAGTGTTCTGTAATGAAGGTGGGAAAGCTTAACCTCAAAAGAGCAAGCTAAGAAACAGGCAAGACGACTGGATTTGTATAACAGAAGCAGAAACTGATGTTCTCTAAGAAATGGTCCTTAGGGAAGTGTTTTAAAAGATCCTTCTTCAACGATTGTCAGAATGCATTTTCTTTCATATTTTTGGTGGATGCTTTCCTTAAGAGTAAATATAATGCCCTCTTGGGAAGGGTGTACACATCACCTTTCCTTTGAACAACTAGAGAATGTCAGCTTTCCTTTCTTGGTGCAATTAAGGCAGCATCTTGCAAAGCTGAACCCTTGGCCATAATGTGATAGGAAGAGAGCTGGCCTTTTTCCATTTTGTGCAGCCAGGGTGCATACATACCTCCTATGATGGGGGCTTTTGCAAATAAAACCAGAGGTGTCAGGAGAGGTTTGCGGACCAGAGACCGTTCACCAATATCTTTTGATGGAATTCAGTAGCCCAGTCGGGAAAAGAATGCTGGCATTTTACCTATGTTTTCTATCTTAGTTCACAATGCCACCCTTAGTTTATGGGGAAAAAGAATAAACACGACGAATATTGTTGCCCTGGACTTAACCCCCAAATAATGTGCCCCTGGGTCAGTGTCTAGGTCAAGATTGTGACTCAGGACTGGCTCCATTTGGGAAGCTAGGAGACACAGCCCCCGTTACTACAAAGAGGAAATTGAAGGGGCCTGTGGGCTCTCTGAACTGTGCCCGTGCCTGATTATGTCACACGTTTATAGACACCAACATTGCTGCCTCTGTGTAATAGCTACTCTCTTACCAGGTGCTCCAGTGAAGCAACTCTCAGCATCCCACAGAACAAGAGCACCCAAGAATTTGAGTGTGAACCCAACTGACTAGCTTCAGCAGCACATAACACGAGCATAAGTGGGATCTCACACAGCTGGGGCTCTGGGCAGTGTCAAAGAAACAGCAGTCTACCAGAAAATGCACATCAAAAGCCAATAAATCTTGCTCAGGCTCACAAGAAAACACTGAATAGCACGTTTCCCTTAAAAAGCCTCTTGAGGGGCGCCTAGGTGGCTCAGTCGGTTAAGCGGCCGACTTCGGCTCAGGTCATGATCTCGTGGTCTGTGAGTTTGAGCCCCGCGTCGAGCTCTGTGCTGACAGCTCAGAGCCTGGAGCCTGTTTCAGATTCTGTGTCTCCCTCTCTCTCTGCCCCTCCCCTGCTCATGCTCTGTCTCTCTGTCTCAAAAATAAATAAGAACATTAAAAAAACTTAAGAAATAAATAAAAAATAAAAAGCCTCTTGAGACGACACTCCTGCCGGTGACATCTACCGAACACTGTCTTCTCTCTCTCCTCTTCCGAAGAACCTTCTGCCCACATCCAGACCCAGAGGATTCTTCTACCTCAGCTGTCCCTATCCTCACTCCCTGCCTTATTTCTTCATTATCTGGACCCGCTTATCCTCTCTTGCTTTATTATTTCTTGGTTTTCAACTCTCCCACGGAGAGGATTCTGCACAACACTGTAGAGTCCGAAAACCTGTGACCAGCCAATGAAGAATTCAAGAAAAACTTTCCATTCTGATGGAATTAGTACGGACAAAATTATCAGCTTATGGAATTCTGGGCACGCCTGCCTCCTGTAATTGTTTGACAAAGCCAACATTCTTTTCTCCCGTCTCCTTGCTCCCAAGACTCCAAGACCCAAAATGCCATATTTTGCTTCACATGCGTTCATCCTTCATGTTCCACCTGATGCATCCAATAAGCATCGTGTGCCATGTGCTGGGTTACCAAGATGCATAAGGCACATGCTACGATGGTAACATACACAAACAGCTAATAGAATCTGTACTATGTTCACCTTTATACACGGAGGATAGGGTTAAAATACGGTATAAATTACTCAGATGTGGAGAAGCTTCCTAAAGAAGGAATCGGAGTTAGAACACAAAGAACACGGGAGGAAAAGTTGTCCTAGAGAGAAGGAACGGCATTTGCAAAAAGCTCTCTTCTATAATCTAAGAAGAACAAAGAGGGACAGGATAATTATCTTCAGATGTTTGGTGGGTACCCATGTGGAAGGCAGAATAGCCTTGGTTTGACTTATTTCAGAGCTGAGAAATGGGATAAGCAGGAATCAGAGAAGCCAAATTCACTCAATCTGAAACAGAATTTTCTTATACATGCAACAACCTTACAGCAGTGATAATAATAGCAAATACTTATATGATATATATTATATAGCAGGTAGTGTTCTAAGTGATAAATATCCTTTATGAATAATTACAGACATATGTAAAATTAATTCCCATAACTACCCTCTGCTATCACCAGCCTCGATTTATGGCTACAAAACCTGAGGCACAGAATGTCAGGTATCGTATGTAAGGTGCCCCAACCGGGCAGGGGAGGGGAATGTCAGGTATCTTACGTAAGGTGCCCTCCCCGGGCAGGGGAGGTGGTGGCCCCTGGGTTTGGACCTAGGCCGTCTGGCTCTAACATCTGTACTCTCAGCCACTTTTCTACACTGCCAATGCAAGACCAAGTTCCTATCACCAGAAGCTTCCAAGTAAGGGTTGGGTGGCCCTTCTGCAGGCGTGCCCTAAAAGAGTTTCCCGCATCGAATGGGAGGCTAATCTCCATCGCTTCAAATGCCCCTTTCTCCTGGCACTCTGTGAGGCTGGTAACTCATCCCAAATCTTCCTGATAGACTCCTAACTCCTAACCATACTTCTCACAGCCTCCTTTTTCTCTTCCCCAATTCAAGAGCCAGACCTATCAAATCATACAGCTCCCTCAGTCTTAGCTGCATGACTTTCCCCCCATACTCTCTTGTTCGCTCCCAAATCTTGGTTACACAGATCAACTTAGAGTTTCTGGAAAAGCCTTTCCACCTCACTTCCTGCCTCTCAGCTTCTTTCATGTATATCCTCTCCCTGTCTCCCCAACACCCTTCTTTAACCGCATCACCAAGATCCGGAAATTCATGTGGTGAGGACGGCATAGGACTCTGAGACTGTGAAGGGGAGAAGTTGGGCCGGGGGCTGGGGGACATGGCCAGCCATGCCTGCAGGAGTGTGACCCTTTCCACGGCAGTATCTCTTTGTGGACATTGTACCGTTGTGACTAAAAGCTCCTCAGGTTTTGAGAGCAAAGCAAGAGGACAGAGGAAGAGGAAAACGTGACCTCTGTGTGCCAAGCTTGGCCACTCAGGCCTGAAGAGCTTTTCACTGAAGGGTCTCTCAGATTTGACTCGAAAAGGGGGAGCCATTTTGCCTGTCTCCACAGAACCGGAAGAGACTTCAGATATTTCTGTTTGTCTTATGAACAGCTGGTGGCTCCTATATGAATCTAATTAAGCATCTTCCTGGCTGCAAACACTTCAAGTTCTATTTTTAAGATAAAGAATGTTTCCCAAAATGTATCTCACAGACGACTGACTGGCTTCCGACATTTTATCCCCAACACACCATTCTGTGGCACAGGCTAAATCGCATTATAGAGATTACTCCAACCTGAAGCTTGGCCAAGTCAATAATATTGATTGATGAACTTAGGATGTCAACCGTCTGAATACAATGCTTCAGTCCAGACTCATTGTCCTTTAACCTTGTCATACTTGTGGCTAATGCCCCTTCCCCTGACAGCCCTTCCCCCAAATAATAAATGTCAGAGAAAATGAAAACTGACTGTATTTGCCTCAGTCAAATATGGCAAGATACAGCTGTGTCTCCATCTGGAGCCTATGCTGGAATCAATTCTGTCACTGGAACCAGGATGGGGTTGGTCGGTCACTTGTGTGCTCCCCTCCCCAAGCACCTAACACGGCTCTGCTCGGTCCCTTCTGCTGAGACCTGCAGCGTGACACTTCAAGCAAAAGGGGCGTGCAGGTCACAGGATGCCTAATTGTGGAAAGTACAATTGTCAAAGAAAGACAATTACTGTGAGGGAAATTCCAGGGCTCCTGGTGAATCTGTCTTTATGCTCAAAAATATACTGTGTACCTAAATCAAGAGGTCCCTCTAGAACTCTGAATAAGTCTCCTCATTTCTTCTGCTACTATCATTGAAGGGTATAATCAGGTGATAGGGGTGCCTGGGTGGCTGAGTGGGTTCAGGTCTGATTCTCAATTTCGGCTCAGGTCATAATCTTGGAATTCGTGAGTTCGAGCCCTGCGTCAGCCTCTGCTGATGCCAGCGTGGGGCCTGCTTGGGATTCTCTCTCTCTGCCCCTTCCCCGCTAGCTCTCTCTCAAAATAAACAAACCTAAAAATGTTTTTTTTAAAAAGGTGTAATCAGGTGAGAACCTCCCCTTCCCCAGAAAAGGGAGCAGAAATCAAAGCTAGAGAGATCGATACCTACCAATAAATGTTTCCACCTCCCAAAAAGGGGGGGGGGGCGGGAATAAAATAGTAAAGCAAAGGCTATATAGTAATATACATATATATTATAGAGTATTATATTAAGAGTATTAATATAGTCATTTTTTTGTCCCCCAAAGGGAAAGAATTTCAGCCAATTCAGAGTGGAAGGCTGCATATTAGAGATCTCGCGTTCATCCAAACGGAGGGTGGCAGGGGTGAGGGGCAGGGGTCAGGGACACAGCCCTAACACTGAGAAAAGAAAGCAAAATGAGGGCCCAGAGCCAGACTACAAGACAAAGGGAAATAGTAAAAGAGCCTGAAATTCTTCCTTAAGAATTCTTTCTTTTCAGCTGAGTGGAGCCAGGATTTCCTGTAATTATCCAGTCACAGGCTGGTGTGGATATTAAGTGGGGCTTCTCCGAAAAGAAAGAAACGGAGAAGGGTGCTGGGCCGTAGTTGGGTCCTGTCTTGCCAGTGAGATAATTTCACCAGATCTCACAAGCAGCTCCCCCAGGGCCGGGATGGGCCAGCCTCAGAGCTCCTCCATTACTGCCCGCAACTTCCCAGTGGGCAAAAACGGTCTTCTAGGACCTTGCCAGTCCATAAACCAGAACGATTAGTGTGCAATGCTCACAAGTCGGCTCTGCTTTGGGTTGACATGGCAACACAGCCTTAGCTTCTCTCTGTTTTCCAAGTTTCTGTGCTAATCTGTGAAAAGGAGCAGCTCTCGTATGTACAAGAAGGGGTGAAAAACGGAGACAATCTTTCTTCAGCTATAATGGAAGCAGAATGAGAGTAGGAGAGGGAGAGGAAGCAACATGGGCCAAAGAAGAGGAGATCTAAATAAAACCCAGGGTCCAGTAAGGCCACCTCAAGAAGATGGCAAGAGATATAAACATGGGTGAAAAGGATCGGAGACACTGAAAACCAAAGGAAGAGCAACCACAGTGAGGAAGAGGCTCAAGGTGCTGTCATAAGTGTTCCGGACCTCCTGGAATTGATGGTTTGGCACGATGAAGTCAGGGGCCAAACCGGTGGCCAAAAGTGTTGACAACAGTATTATTCCTGGGTTTCCACCAGCTCATGGGATTCATGTTACAAAGCATCCAACCACACACTCCAACTTCCTGCCCAGTAGGGAACATGCCCACCTGCCAACTGCCCACCGTTGTAGTAAGAAAGGCCTTCACCCATGCATTTCTCTCACTCCTTCTACCTCCCGATCAATCCCGGGGCTTCCCCAGGCGGCCCTGCATGGGGTGGTATGGCCCCTTCTCTTGAGAAAAGTGAGTAATAAATTCTTTCCAAGGCGGTTATCTCTGTGTCTGTCATTGTATCATCCCCGATGAAAACAAAATGAGGGTATATCTAAAATAGCTACAAAACATCATCCTGGATCCTCAATAGCGTGTGTGCTTCTAAACTGTGCTGGCACCACAGTGGGCTGTGAGATAGACTTTGCGCTCCCACCCTATGTGATTTTGAAGGCAAAGTGTACAAACCAGCTAATTGTGATAACAGCCAACCTTGTCTGATGACCTGCAAACAATGAGTGCTTCACATGACTCCGCTCATTTCGCCCTCAACCAGCTCTACGCGGTAAGTACCATCATCACTCCCTTTTTACACAGGAGCAAACTGACTCAGAGAGGGTGAGGAAGGAGTTCAAGATGATTCAGCTCGTGGGCAACAGAGCTCAGAGGCAGTGTGGCTCCAGTGGCTGGGTTTTTAATGTTATGTTTGTATTATATTAGCTGTTCCCTCAATCCCACCTGCTACACCTTTACATCTTGACCGCCAGCTAGTCATGGGCGTCAACAGATATTTGCCGAGGACCAAATGCATACAGTGCATGACCCCAGGCACCAGCAGTACCCGACTAGAAGAAAAATAAGCCCTGCCAGCTCTTGGGGAACAAAATGAAAATACAACAGTCCAAGGGAGCTTCCGGTAAGAACCCGGTAATGGACAACAGGAAGATGAGGGGGTGGGGGAATTCCAGGCTTTGTGAGGAGCTGAAGGAAGGCACACGGGGCAACAGAGGAGATGGGAGAAGGCTGGGGCCATTGAGCACGTTATTCCACGGGGTCTCAGAGTCTAGTGTCCCAGGATGGATGGAGGGCTCTCTGGTCAGGATTAACGGTGTTAGAGAAATAGCATAAAGGCACTGGTGAAGTTCTTGCCCTCCGTCTTTATTCCAAGTCCTAGTAGGGGTTTTAGAAACTGCTGTTATGTAGTGAGTTTTTAATGATTTGGATTACTAACACTATGTGCTAGTGTTCTATTTGTCAGTATACCTTTTATTTTAAGCAATTTTACTGTTAATTTTCAGGTTTTACTGGGAGAATAAAAAATATTGAAGAAAATAGAAAATATGTACAGGTATTAAAAAGGAATATTCTAGGGGTGCCTCAGTGACTCAGTTGGTTGAGCGTCCAACTCTTGGTTTCAGCTTAGGTCATGATCTCATGGTTCATGGATTGAGCCCCGGGTTGGGCTCCATGCAGACAGCATGGAGCCTGCTTGGGATTCTCTCTCTTTTCTCTCTCTTTCAAGTAAGTAAGTAAATAAATGAACTCTAAAAAAAAAAGGAATATTCTAAATGACATATAAGCCTACCAGCTGGAGATAATGATTTTTTTTTTTTTTTGGTATAAGCTAGCCTTGCAGATGTTTACACATACACACACACACACACGTATATAATATACTTATATCGTAAGTATATTTTTATACACGTGTATACTCATTTAAGCATTTAGGTGTGTGTACTTACATGAGGGTACTCATATTATATATAATTCATTTACCAGCAGATTGTTTCTATGCCAATAAATTTTATATACACACATATAAAAATGGTTTTGACTTACAGCTATATGATTATACCATGATTTTTTGGATAGTTTACTTGCTTTCTGTTTTTAGG
The DNA here is from genome assembly GCF_023721935.1 of Panthera uncia. NCBI lineage: Eukaryota > Metazoa > Chordata > Mammalia > Carnivora > Felidae > Panthera > Panthera uncia. The sequence continues at coordinate 30,203,133 of NC_064816.1, forward strand.
TATTATAAGCAATTAACATTTTTGGACATATTTCTGAGCCCTTGTCTGATTATTCAGTAGATTTTATAATTAGATGAAAAATGTTCCTCAGACTTCTTTTTTCTTTGTTATTTTCAATACTTCCTCTTCGTCTCTACACATCTGTTGAGCATAATTTTCTCTTTGGCCAATTTTCTTTTACAGTCTCACTTGAAAAATGACTTTACAATTCTCCCACGAAGAAGGACTCCAAATAATTTATGTAGACATTCTGCCCTCAAGGAGGGAGAGCAGGACTCCCCACTCCTTAAATGTGGGCTGTATACAGGGGGTTCCCTCTGAAAAGCGCTGTATGGAAAAGTGGGGCCAAGAGGAACCTAAAGAGATATGTAACTAAATGTCATCTGCTGTCCTGGAACTTTAGGTAAAACGAAGACAATCTGAATAAAGTAAAGACATTAGGTTAAGAAAAAAAAAAAAAGACAGGGGTGCCTGTGTGGCTCCGTTAAGCATCCGACTCTTGATTTTGGCTCAGGTTACAACCTCATGGTTCGTGATACTGACAGTGCAGAGCCTGCTTGGGATTCTTTCTCCCTCTCTCTCTCTCTCTCTGCACCCTCCCCCTCTCTAAGAGAAAGAAATAAACTTTTAAAAAAAGACAGAGCGAGACATTAGCAAAAACTAAGACAATAGGAATAGAGTACGGACTTTAGTTAATTACAATACATCAATATTGATTCATTAGCTGTAATAAATGCACCATACTAATTAAAATATTAGCAAATGGGAGACTTGGCACCTGGTATATCAGAACCCTCTGTTCTATCTGTTCCATTTGTCTGTTAAAAAAAAAAAGCTTTCTAAATATAAAGTCTATTAAAAATGAGCGGAAGTGCACTCTCTACATGGCTAGAGAACAGTGTTATTTCAAAGCTGTCTAAAAACCCAAAAGTAGAAATGTGGACTGAACCTCAGGCTACCAGAGGCCTCCTTGGGCCCTCCCGGGGTGGTTCTGTAGGGAAGGGACGTGCTGAGGCCAGTCCTCGACCCAGAGGGAGAGCTCAAGGTACAGGAGCCACTCCCTCTTTCTTAACTTTACTTCATTCCATTACCTTTTCCCGAGTCCAGATTTTGTTAAGATTAGAGGTATGTGTGTAACTTCTGAGATACCAATAAACTGAAGAAAGGCTCACCACCGCAACCCCTGTCATCATCAACCACCACTTAAGTTCAAAACAAGCACCCCTACAAATCATCTTCCCTGGAGAGAGCCTTTTCTGAACTTCCAACCCTGCTTGAATCATACGTATCCATTCTAGAAGCTCCACATTCTTTCTGGTGACACCAACAACGAAAAGAATTTTCAAAACAGAGTCAAACACCACCATCCGGACCACTGCCAACAATTCCAAAGAGTCACCACCCTGCACCAGGTTTCTCTGTGTTGATTTTACCAGCTCCTTCAGAAGCTTAAGCCTTTAAGGGTGGAATGTCCCCCTGAGCGGCTAACTGTGCAAAAGAAAATCTTGAACCAGGGGCGCCTGGGTGGCTCAGCTGGTTAAGCGTGTGCTTCAGCTCAGGTCATGATCCCCAAGTTCACGGGTTTGAGCCCTGTGTCGGGCTCTGTGCTGACAGCTCGGAGCCTGGAGCCTGCTTTGGATTCTGTGTCTCCCTCTCTCTCCGCCCCTTCCCTGCTTGTGTTCTCTCCCTTTCTCAAAAATAAATAAATACTAAAAAGAAAAAGAAAACCTTGGAACCAGATTCAACTCTCAGAGGGGTGAAAGCAGAGAATACCACAGTAGAAAGACACCATTTATTCTCGCTCTCCTGTCACAGCAAATGACAGCAAGAGGCTACCTATTACCATTACTAATTGGTACACTATACAAAGCACACCAGTAAGTGAAATGCTTTTTCTTTGCAGGGAAGTCAATTTTTTAAAATATCGGTCATTTAGACTACTTCTAATAAAACTGGCTAATATCTACTGAGCACTTACTATGTGGCAGGCTCTAAGCATGAAGTGTTTATTAACTCGTTAATTACCACGCAGGTCTATGACACGGTTGCTACTCTTATTCCCATTTTACAGATGGAACTGAGAGGCAGAGAAGTAACTTACACGAAGTCACACGGGAGGGAGAAATCACACCGTGACAGTTTAATTCCAGACCCCATCCTCTTTACCTCTGTACCGTATAATACCCATGTATCCTTACACACAATTATGTGTACGTATGCACCTGTACATATAAGCATATATGTGCATACGTTTGTATGAATACACAGATGCCTACCTTTACTGTAAAACACTGAAATTAATACACTGTTAAATTTTTCATTAGAACAAGTTCTGTTTCAACTGCTCCTCAAATGAAAATCATTGATTTTTAAAGGGTTAGAATGACATTTGTAGGTAATGCTGTATATCCAAGACAAAGGAAAAAAAAAGGTTTGGCACTTAAAGATGATTTCTTAAGTAAAATGCAATTTTCATATCAGTTTTAGCAGATAGAAGCCTTTGAAGATTTTTTAAATGTTATTTGGAAGAAGGGACCTCTCCCTTAGGACAACTATTACCAGAGATACAATATTTAAGTACCCTTGGAAAATTTGAAATCCCTTTGGAGTTGGAGCAAAATGGGTTTCTCTAATGAATGCTATTTCTGATTCTTCCAAGAAAAATAATAAAGGCCAGATTGATTTTCTTTTGCAGGGACCGAGTAGGCTTTCTTCAACCTCACACACAGGTAGCAGACCTTTGACTTGGTATTTCGAGTCTGTAGGTCACAGACACGTCATTTTCATGAGTGCATGCATAAGTAACCCGAGAAATGGATGTTGCTGGCATTTTGAAGCCTCTTTTTAAAGATTAGTTCTAAAATGACATATAATTTCAAATAACTTTAAAGTCCAGCAGAATTATTTTATTTCTGTACCACAATCCCCTAAGTGAGGACAGGCCCCACTTGCAGTGGTCAAAAGAACCTTAGAGAGAACCATTTTCCCCCTGGAAATTAGAACCACGGCCAAGCACGAGAGCTGGAGTGCTGTGGTCCTAGGAGAAGGCTGATTGAAAGAACAGATATGACGAAGATTAGAGAGAGTCTGAGATAAACAGAGCCCGTGAGGTTATTGGAGGGTCATAGGCTGAAATGGTCCCAGGGTGGCTGAAATCCTCCTGAGGGGTGCCTATCACAAAACCTCAGGTTTCCCCTCCATGATTAGGAGGACGGCTTTTGTTCATGTTACCATGGTGATGCCAAGACTGATTCAAAGGGAGTTTTCTGAAGTGCTGTGTGTTCTGTATCTGTGTTTTTCTCTATGTGTGTGGATCCGGGGTGATGCACACGCGTGCACGCATGCACATACAAGCCAAGTCCAATCACAGATTCTTTTGCTGGGTAGAAATTTCACTCTATTGTTGACCTAATTTGAATCTTTCTTCTTGTGACAGGGTCATGAGTTGGAGGAAGGAAGATTTTCTGTGACACAGAAATTGTCATTGTAACTATAGGCCTCCCCGAGGCAAAGTTCCCTCTTCCAAGACTAGAGGTGAAATACAGGGTGGAGAGAGGTGCGAGGTGAAATAGAGAACCAACTTAAGGCATTTTCTTTTTCCCTTTTTTTTTGGTTGGGGGTAAAGTCCATTGGAAGTTGAGTAAGTCACAGACATCCTTCAATTTCTGGGTAAGTGTTCCTAAAAGGAAATATAAAGAGGTGGATGAGATCCATCCACTCTTAATTTCTCTTTTGGTTAATGGAATCATCCAGTTGCCTAACTGAAATCCTCGTGTATTTTGCCTTTGTCCCTGCTCCCATCCCCAGTATTACCAGCCAGCCAGATGCTCAAATAAACCCTGGTTATTCTTGCCTCCTCCCCTTATCTAGCTTCAATATACGTTCAGTCTCTAAGTCCAGGGTAGTTTCTTGTCATAGCCTCTTAATTCAAACTTCTCTACATTCTCATAATCAGAGCATTACTGCAAATCCTCATCAACTCTACTAGGACTACTGCAGTGGCCTCTCCATGAACTTCTGTACTCCTGCTATTCCCTAAGCCGTCACTCACATGGCCACTAGATATACTGTTCTGAAAGAGATACAGTCTTGTCACTACTTTACAACATCCTTGGTGGAACATTCGAGGCCCTCCACCATCACAGTCTGGGGCGTTTCTCCAATTATAATGGAGAGGCCAGCTGAGGTCAACATGCCACTTTGAGACTTAGCCAAAATTTAGCTTGAGGCCCTATCCTGGTTTATGAGGAAGGTTTACAATTCTCCCTAAGATTTTTCCAAATTTCTAGGGCTTCTATTCTCTTGGTCTGGACTCCTTATAGCTGATTCATGACATTAACGCATCATACTGAGAGCTTATTTTGTGGGAGGCACCACAGTAAATATTTTACACACATTTTTTCATCTAACACTCACAACAACCCAATGAGGTTGTAGCTGCTATTCATCATGTTTTCTGGACAAGGACACTGAGGTTTGGGAAGAAACATGTCCAAAGGTACCAAGACAATAAGTGAAAAGAAAGTGGGCAGTCAGGTGTATCTGACTCTACCATTACTCTACGTTCTTTCTTCATATTTTGACCATTCACGTATTCAATGAGTGCCTCTTGCATCAGGTACCATGCTACGAATGGGGGCAGATGTTGGGAAGAGTAAAAAATGAACCTGCTCCTAGAAGGAAACAGGATTCAGCAGGATATTACAGCATCTCAAGAGCAAAGGGAGCCCCAAATGCAAACTGCTCTGAGCCAGCGTCGCCCAGCTCCAGAGTCTTAGGCTCCTCCCTGTTCTTCCCTTGGCAGCCACAATCTCTCCTAATGCCCCATCTTCTCTCCATGTTCATCCAGCTTTCTCTTCCAATACACCAGCAACTGTACTCCACCTTAGGTGGGCCGGTTTGTCCTGCAAATCTGCCAGAACATTCCCACCTGTCTGGCTGTAATTGCCCTGATATGTCCCTGCTTAGAATATTTCCTGCCTCCCTCGGTTCTATTCTTCAGCACCCATCTCCAATCCCACCTCCTCCAAGAAGCCTTTCTAGATGATTCCTGACGTCAATGATCTCTCCTGTTCAGGTATTGACTTAACACATTTTGTTTAATCCATTTTGGCTGCCTGTTATTTTCTATTTGGCCTCCAACCCACTGCTTTGTTGTCAGGCCTTTTCCTGACAGGCCTTTTCCTCCTTGGGACCCTCTGCAAAATTTCACCCCTTTTCGGTGGGAAGACAGCTCAGCACCTCACTCAACAGGGGAGGCTGTTCAGCTGAACAAGGCCAAATCTGAATCCCAATATCCCTATTAGCTGTGTGTCTTGGAACGTTTAGGCAACGTCACCAAGTCTCAGTTTCTTTATCTCTAAAATGATGATAGTAATGGAGTCTACCTCTTAGAGCTGACATGTAGATTAATGTGTGTAAAACGTGAGAGCAAGTTAAGAGACACACATACTGGATACACAAAGGATGGACTCATGGTATGAGATGATAATCACTATGTGTACGTTGCAGAGAAAGTCATGAAAAAATAAAGCCCAAGTTACATCACGATCTGGAGTGAGAGATCTCCAAACATAGAAGCAAAGGAAAACATGTGACCATGAGCAAAATTCCGTTGTTTGGATTCATAATCATTTGAAAGGCTCAGATGAGCTATGCACAAAATACAGGGGTCACCTGGGCTCCCTTGTTTGAGCCACGTGCGCTTCTCACAGATTCCGAGAAGTCCACTGCTGTCCCCGAGACTTCTCTCAGTTCCTCGGGGACTTAGGTGTTCGTGAATCACCATGGCCCTGAATTCCCAGGTCTGGATCAATCTTCTGCCACCTCAGTTCCCATGCCTTCTCGGTGTTTTCTTAATTTCCTTTGAATGAATCTCTTACACAACCAGGGCACTTACTGAAAGTCTTGAAGAAGATGTGTACAGAGATAGACGTAATAGAAGATTTCTATCGCTGAAATTCAAACCACTAAAAACCTAACACTAGAAAATCCTATTCTTTTTTTTTTTAAGTTTATTTATTTTGAGAAAGAGAGTGGGAGAGAGAGCATGAGTGGGGGAGGGGCAGAGAGAAAGAGAGAGGGAGAGAGAGACTACCAAGTAGGCTCCATGCTGTCAGCACAGAGCCCAACATGGGGTTTGGAACTCACAAACTATGAGAACACGACCTGAGCCAAAATCAACAGTCAAATGCTCACCCAGCTGAGCCACCCAGGTGCCCCAGCCTTATCTTTTCCTTTGTAAACTCATCAAGGTATTTTTTTTTCAAACAGAGACAGTTATCTTTCTAAGAGGAACTCCGGTCCCTGATACTACTCCATTTATTAAAACTTACCACATCTAAACGATTGAAGTTATCCATCCTAATCAAACACTGACATTTCTGCTACTAACTGTCATTTGGGACACAACTAGGCCACTTTTGACATATCTATAAAATGAGGTGACTGAGGGGCGCCTGGGTGACTCAGTCAGTGAGCATCTGACTCTTGATTTTGGCTCAGGTCATGATCCCAGGGTTGTCGGATCAAGCCTCATGTTGGGCTCTGTGCTGAGCAGGGAGCTTACCTAAGATTCTCTCTCTCTCTTCTCTCTCTCTTTCCTTCTGCCCCTCTCATCCACGCATGCTCTCTCTCTTTTTCTCTCTAAAAAATAAAAACAAAATAAAACAAGCTGATAGAGAGGATAGCTGGTGTCTACCCCATCACAGGTGGCAAGGACACAGCTGAATGATCTGAAAGTGACTACGTCTGAACAAAAGCAGCTGGGGAGCCCACATCTCCCTCAAATATAGAATCATGAAGGTACACAATTCTTCACAGTAAGTCAGAAACAAGCCCAAGGTTTAAATTCGTAGACAACCCACTCAAGAGGAATGTGCTCTTATCTAGCCCTCAAGAGAAAAGTTATCAATGAAGTGATCTCAGCAGTTAGATCAACACATTTTTATGATGTCATGAAGTTTCTTTGGAAGAGGGAGTGGCTGAGCTCACCAGTTCGACCTCAGTCTCTCCTGAGGATGTTGGACGGAAGTCATCTGAAGGCTTGGCTGTGGTGGGAGGGCCTGCTTCCAAGATGGCTCCTTCATGTGGCTACTGGCCATAGGACTCAGTTCCTTGCAGGTTCTTGGTAGAAGTCCCTCACCACACAGACTCCTTCATAGGACCACTTAAGTGTTCTCTTGATATGGCTATTGACTTCCCTGAGACTGAGGGACAAGAGGGGGTAGGGGAACTATAACTTTCCTGATTTAGTTTCAAAAGTCTCATGCCATATTTCATTAGTTAGAATCAAGTCACCTAATCCAACCCACACTCAAGGGAGTGGGAATTAGGCTCCATTTTTTAAAGTGAATTTAGGGAGTATGGGCATATTTAAAAGCACTGTGAGAAGGATACCTTTAACCTCATAGGACCACCTAGAGATAACTTCAGGTGAAAACTGCATCATATACTACAAAATTTAGGGAGGACTCCTTCTCTTCTCTCTCTCTCATGAGTCTTTGAGGAATCCTGTCCTCGTTCTATAGGGAAAAATCTGACAGAGATGGATAGGAGACAGGATGGAGGAGAATGTGAATATGGGGCATGCTGATTTTTACTATTCTATGCCATCCAGAATTATGTCAGAGCAGAGTGAGATTAATTGGGGAATTAAATCTCTTTTCTTGTTCTACTCTTCCCTCCACCCCCCAAACCCTTCTCCTTAGCCATGGAGGCTATCAACTGACACACAGTGTTTTTTCCTCCATTATTCTTCACGCTAAGGACCCATTAAGCAGTATCGATGCTTCCAGGGATCAAACAATCAATCATTTCTTTCTCTGAAACGGGGCCAGAGTGATCACACGTTTTGCTCTGCTTGATAAAGGCTATGGCTGGGGAGCTATAGTACACACATGATAAAAATACTTTCCAATGGATACACAGCTATTATTAGAGCTGGTATTTACTTAAATGGTTTGTGTTACCATATTGCATTTACTGTATTGAGTCAAAGAAGGAATGTTTAGTTCCAAAAACAGATTTCTTTTTTTGAGGCTGGTAAGCTGCTCTGATTTACATCTATAGTTTACAGTCACTGTTTCCTCCTCCTAGAAAAAAAATATTCCTCCCTTGATTTGTTTCACGTATTCATTTAAAGCAAAGAATTCTAGTTTTCAACAAAGACCTAAAATCAGAACTCTACATGTTAAAAAAAAAAAAAAAGGATCTAGCCTAATAGGTTAATTCATAGATGTTTGCCAAAGACCTTAAGTATTTCATGAAATAAGGTCTCCAATTAGATGCGGCTGGCCAAAGGAATTTTTTTCCAGAGCAGTGATGGCTAGATCAGATTCAGTCATGATTTCAAGGATGAACCAAGAGACAGAGGACCCAGACTTAGGAAGGTAATGCTGACCTTTCTTATGGGAATTGCGTCAGGTTTCTGCTCTCACTTCCAACTACTGCATTTAATACCATTTTTAAAACGAAGTAGGTCACTTTCTAAGCCAAAGGGTCTTCATGTTGTTTCATATGTGAAATCTCATTTATGTTAATAGGGACTGAAGCTATCAACCTAGCTCCAGATGTGGAGCAAAAGAAGGAAGGAAAGAATGGAAGAGCATGGAAGGACTTGTGGAATCTGTCTGGACCCCTTTGACGACTGTAGCCCCTGAGATAGAAGTCTAGAGGGGGAGTGAGGGTAATGGGGCACTCCAATGAACGAAGACCACCCAAAGATGATAGTGTCCTTCAAATAGCACCATCACCATATCTGGTGTGAAGGGGAGACTCATTATGTATTTTGTGAGCAACATAACTTAGATCAGTTTGGGAGGAATTAAGAGGATATTTGAGCTAGGTCCCAAAAGATAAATGTATTACTCCCCAAGCATAAGTTAGGTACCTTGGAGAAACCTCAGCTATTCTAGGAATTAGGAGTAGACGTCATTCCTGCAGGAAAAATAACAACATTTTGGAATTTCATAGAGTTACCCCTACCCCCACCCCACCGCACACATCCCTCACCAAATTTCAACCCTGTAAAAACGTTTATTATTTAAGGATAACAACCCTGCAGAGGCTCTTGAGAGAGAATATGACAAAGACAGAAAAATAGGAAGAAAACCAAAAACAACCATAAGGACTTTACCTAGGAACGGACATTATAAACATTTTGCCTTATTTCCCCCCGGTTCTTTTTTAAAGCACCTTGTTACACAGCAAGGACAACACTACAAGTAAGCCATTGCCTCCTGCTTTTTACAATTAAAAAAAAATTTACACTTTATCCTGACTAAAAAGCGGATACACGTTCCCTGTAGAAGATCTGAAAACCACTAGAGAAACACAAAGAAGTGAAAAATCACTAGGAATTTTCTTGCCTTGCATCATCACTGTTAATATTGTGGTGGCCTTCCAGGATTTTATTTTTTTCTGGTCCTTAACAAACCCGTAGATTCACATAAGAGAGTGGGGTCATTCCTTAAGGGTTCAAGTACCATTTACCCAAGGTGTGAGTGCAAACCCCCTGGAAAAGTCAAGTAGTTTTAGTGCAGTGGAGTGGCTTTCTTGGCGGGGATGTGAAGTATTATCTGGGAACAAAGATGTCTCTAGACTTGCAACCTGTCTGCTCCTCCCAGGTGAGATCCTTTGTGTCCCCACTTTGAGAGAAGGGCTGGGCCAAGGACAGGACAGTGGAACAGAAGAGACAATGCAGGAATGAACATGCGAGGCTAAGAGGCAGCTTGAAGTGCCATGAGGGCTGCTGTCACTAATTCTCATTCGATGCCTCTGCTACCAAAAATTCTATTTAGCTAATAAAGTTTATATTGAACAACAGCAAAATTACACTGACCAACGGCTCCTGCTTTTCTCCCAGGGGACCCTCCCTATTTCTCCAAGCGAGGATCACACAGATTATTGCCAGGAGGAATTTGACGCAAAGGTCTCACAAGAGCAGAAATAGAAACCAAATGCTGATTAATCTGGATTTCACGTTTCACCGAAATACAGTTGTATTACGATAGTTTCCAGGAGGCGTGGCAGTGCAGAAAAGGCACCATTGCAACTCTCCCATGCGTTTTCTGTGACCATGGGAAAGTCGCTTGCTCGTCCGGCGGTCTGGATTTATCTCAGTAGAGCCACGGCTGCTGATGCCTTCTCTGCATGTACCTATGGCTCAGAGCGGCTGACCATGCAAAGAGCCTTTCACACACAAGGGTATTAATGTTTGTTCATTCCTTGTTTTACATTCACGGACTGCCTCGCACAAGAGCAGGTGTGATGTGCCGTGGGGTCATGTGCACCTGTGTCACCGCGGGTTAGTTTTAACATGGAGAACAATTATGGTCTTTTTCGCTCATTGCCGGTCTACAGAATTGGAGACAGAAGGAAAAAAGGGATTTAAGGTAGGGAAGATGTTTTAGCTATTTATATTCAGTGAAAGAAAATTTGAACTGGGGGGGGGATGGGTGACAGGCATGAAAGGGATTAAGAGTACACTCATTGTGATGCGCACAGAGGAATATACAGAACTATTAAATCACTATCTTTTACGCCTGCATGTTCACAATCCTGGAGTTAAAACTAAAAACTTAATAAAAAAAGAAAAGAAAAACAAGAAAACCTGATTACAGATGTAACGAACCTTTGTCATTACAAAGTAAAAGAATACATAAGTATGTGAAATAAATGGCAAAGCTGGTCCCATCCGTCATCACCTCCACCTTTCCAGAAGGGACCGCTGTTACCAGTTGTGTGAACGTGCTTCCAGCACGCTTTCTAGTCATCACAGGTGCATCAATACACACGCTGGTGTTTTCACATGTTCTGTGCCGCACTGTGGGACATCCTTGGGCTCCTGGCCCACGGCGGCATCTCGTTTTTTCTAAACAACAGTGATAGCTTTCCCTCAGTCAGATGAACAGTAATGGGACCGACCAGTCCGAGGCGAGAAAAACATGCAGGGGCCAGGGCCTCACCTTCTATCAGAGGAACTAGAAGCAAATAAACGTATGAAGCTCTTGCAAGACTGATTAACTTCATCTGCAAAATGGGCAAAAGAAGGCCCCCTCCCCCTCCCGCCATGGCATTTCCATGAAGCCCAGTGAGTTAATATACATCAAAGTGTCTCACAAACTGTAAAGCAAAACCCGGCACTGCCTTCTACGTAGCCCCGTGCGTGCGTGTGTGCGTGCGTGCGGGAGGGGTAAGGCAGGGAAAGAGGAGGGCTGATATTAAAGCAGGCACATTGTAACTGTTTAGATGCCACATGGTAATGTTTACCGCCAAAGTTGTGGGCGATTCCGTGATGAAAAAGTCATGACAACTCGGTCTATACCAAAACTGATTGCCTTAGTATTTCACATTTAGTCAGCTCCATATTGATAGAACTTCAAAGACCTTTGTTCTATTTTTTAGGATGGTCTGTTGCTCATGTAGGCAGAAAGCATGGGGTTTAGAAGGCTCTTCTTTATTAATCAAGAGGAAACAGCAAAAGGCTATTTTCCTGTCTGCCTTATGGAGATAAGACTGAAACGAAGCTGGGGTCTTTTTTCAGTACCCTTCAGAGAGGTGGGCTGGCAAAGGACCCAGATAACTAAATAAATGGTTAACGCCAGTGAGAGGGGGGAAGATAAGAGCCTGAAGGAAAAGTCATCTGTAGGTCAGATTAATAAGGGCCCTATCTGTGCTCTCTCATGCAATAGTGACCGAGGCATCAAGCTTCTTATTAAGACAAGGCTGGGGTGCCTGGGTGGCTCAGCTGGTTAAGCTTCTGACTCTTAGTTTCAGCTCAGGTCATGATCTCGTGGTTTCACGGGTTTGAGCCTCGCATCGGGCTCCACACTTACAGCGCAGAGCCTGCTTGGAATTCTCTGTCTCCCTTCCTCTCTACCCCTCTTCCACTCGCGCTGTCTCTGTCTCTCTCAAAATAAATAAATAAATAAAAATTTTAAAAAAATCCTTTGAAAAGCTGGGATTTCCAGCTTTTCTTTAAAGAAAAAAAAAAGACCAGGCTATTCCAAGATAGATTTGACTTTGCCTTCAGAATGGCCTACACCCCTATTTCCAGGTCATGGGCTCATTTGCCCATGACACCTGCCAATATTTCCTCAGACTTTATATTGAATTCGGCATTGAAAAAAAGACCAAGATAGGAGCGCCTGGCTGGCACAGTGGGTGAAGTTTGTGACTCTTGATCTCAGGGTCATGAATTCGAGCCCCACGTTGGGCATACAGATTACTAACAGAGTAATAACAACAATAATAAGACCAGGACACAAAACTAGGGCCTTTGAACTTCAGGAGGGAAGAAAGGAATCAGGGTGGCTTCAGTGTCCCAAGTTATTAAGGAGACGTGTTTCACATCCCACCAGGTACCAGTGTGGCTCCAGTGTCACCAGAAGGGATAGTTACTGTCACTGAGACAAACGTAATGCAATGCTGCAGAAGCACAGTGTCCACAGACACCCTCTAGGGACCTCAACTGCAGGCCAAACTAAAGGTCAGGTTAGTGTACTTGGAGATGAGCAGAGGGAATTTAGTCATCAGACAGACTGTTGGTCACGAGGTTAGTTGTCTTTGCAGTCCATTAAGGAAATTTTCAACTTTTTTGATTCTATCCTTGGAAATCAATCTTATCATATAATAACTCACTGGGTCTTTAAAAAAAATTTTTTTTTTAATTTTGAAAAAGAGAGCGTGCATATACAAGCGGGCGAGGGGCAGAGAGAGAGAATTATTATTATTATTATTGATCAGAATGTGGTAATTGCAGGGAAATTTAACACTCCACTTACAGAAATGGATAGATCATCTAGACACACGGTCAATAAAGAAACAAGGGCCCTGAATGATACATTGGATCAGATGGACTTGACAGATATATTTAGAACTCTGCATCCCAAAGCAACAGAATATACTTTCTTCTCGAGTGCACATGGAACATTCTCCAAGATAGATCATATACTGGGTCACAAAAAAGCCCTTCATAAGTATACAAGAATTGAAATTATACCATGCATACTTTCGGACCACAATGCTATGAAGTTTGAAATCAACCACAGGAAAAAGTCTGGAAAACTTCCAAAAGCATGGAGGTTAAAGAACACCCTACTAACGAATGAGTGGGTAAACCAGGCAATTAGAGAAGAAATTAAAAAATATATGGAAACAAACGAAAATGAAAATACAACAATCCAAACGCTTTGGGACGCAGCGAAGGCAGTCCTGAGAGGAAAATACATTGCAATCCAGGCCTATCTCAAGAAACAAGAAAAATCCCAAATACAAAATCTAACAGCACACCTAAAGGAAATAGAAGCAGAACAGCAAAGGCAGCCTAAACCCAGCAGAAGAAGAGAAATAATAAAGATCAGAGCAGAAATAAACAATATAGAATCTAAAAAAACTGTAGAGCAGATCAACGAAACCAAGAGTTGGTTTTTTGAAAAAATAAACAAAATTGACAAACCTCTAGCCGGGCTTCTCAAAAAGAAAAGGGAGATGACCCATATAGATAAAATCATGAATGAAAATGGAATTATCACAACCAATCCCTCAGAGATACAAACAATTATCAGGGAATACTATGAAAAATTATATGCCAACAAACTGGACAACCTGGAAGAAATGGACAAGTTCCTAAACACCCACACGCTTCCAAAACTCAATCAGGAGGAAATAGAAAGCTTGAACAGACCCATAACCAGCGAAGAAATTGAATCGGTTATCAAAAATCTCCCAACAAATAAGAGTCCAGGACCAGATGGCTTCCCAGGGGAGTTCTACCAGACGTTTAAAACAGAGATAATACCTATCCTTCTCAAGCTATTCCAAGAAATAGAAAGGGAAGGAAAACTTCCAGACTCATTCTATGAAGCCAGTATTACTTTGATTCCTAAACCAGACAGAGACCCAGTGATAAAAGAGAACTACAGGTCAATATCCCTCATGAATATGGATGCAAAAATTCTCAATAAGATACTAGCAAATCGAATTCAACAGCATATAAAAAGAATTATTCACCATGATCAAGTGGGATTCATTCCTGGGATGCAGGGCTGGTTCAACATTCGCAAATCGATCAATGTGATACATCACATTAATAAAAGAAAAGATAAGAACCATATGATCCTGTCAATCGATGCAGAAAAGGCCTTTGACAAAATTCAGCACACTTTCTTAATAAAAACCCTTGAGAAATTCGGGATAGAAGGAACATACTTAAACATCATAAAAGCCATTTATGAAAAGCCCACAGCTAACATCATCCTCAATGGGGAAAAACTGAGAGCTTTTTCCCTGAGATCAGGAACACGACAGGGATGCCCACTCTCACCGCTGTTGTTTACCATAGTGTTGGAAGTTCTAGCATCAGCAATCAGACAACAAAAGGAAATCAAAAGCATCAAAATTGGCGAAGATGAAGTCAAGCTTTCACTTTTTGCAGATGACATGATACTATACATGGAAAATCTGATACTCCACCAAAAGTCTGCTAGAACTGATACATGATTCAGCAAAGTTGCAGGATACAAAATCAATGTACAGAAGTCAGTTGCATTCTTATACACTAACAATGAAGCAATAGAAAGACAAATAAAGAAACTGATCCTATTCACAATTGCACCAAGAAGCATAAAATACCTAGGAATAAACCTAACCAAAGATGTAACAGATCTGTATGCTGAAAACTATAGAAAGCTTATGAAGGAAATTGAAGAAGATATAAAGAAATGGAAAGACATTCCCTGCTCATGGATTGGAAGAATAAATATTGTCAAAATGTCCATAGTACCCAAAGCTATCTACACATTCAATGCAATCCCAATCAAAATTGCACCAACATTCTTCTCGAAACTAGAACAAGCAATCCTAAAATTCATATGGAACCACAAAAGGCCCCGAATAGCCAAAGTAATTTTGAAGAAGAAGACCAAAGCAGGAGGCATCACAATCCCAGACTTCAGCCTCTACTACAAAGCTGTCATCATCAAGACAGCATGGTATTGGCACAAAAACAGACACATAGACCAATGGAATAGAATAGAAACCCCAGAACTAGACCCACAAACGTATGGCCAACTCATCTTTGACAAAGCAGGAAAGAACATCCAATGGAAAAAAGACAGTCTCTTTAACAAATGGTGCTGGGAGAACTGGACAGCAACATGCAGAAGATTGAAACTAGACCACTTTCTCACACCATTCACAAAAATAAACTCAAAATGGATAAAGGACCTGAATGTGAGACAGGAAACCATCAAAACCTTAGAGGAGAAGGCAGGAAAAGACCTCTCTGACCTCAGCCGTAGCAATCTCTTACTCGACACATCCCCAAAGGCAAGGGAATTAAAAGCAAAAATGAATTACTGGGACCTTATGAAGATAAAAAGCTTCTGCACAGCAAAGGAAACAACCAACAAAACTAAAAGGCAACCAACGGAATGGGAAAAGATATTTGCAAATGACACATCGGACAAAGGGCTAGTATCCAAAATCTATAAAGAGCTCATCAAACTCCACACCCGAAAAACAAATAACCCAGTGAAGAAATGGGCAGAAAACATGAATAGACACTTCTCTAAAGAAGATATCCGGATGGCCAACAGGCACATGAAAAGATGCTCAACGTCGCTCCTTATCAGGAAAATACAAATCAAAACCACACTGAGATATCACCTCACGCCAGTCAGAGTGGCCAAAATGAACAAATCAGGAGACTATAGATGCTGGCGAGGCTGTGGAGAAATGGGAACCCTCTTGCACTGTTGGTGGGAATACAAATTGGTGTAGCCACTCTGGAAAACAGTGTGGACGTTCCTCAGAAAATTAAAAATAGACCTACCCTATGACCCAGCAATAGCACTGCTGGGAATTTACCCAAGGGATACAGGAGTACTGATGCATAGGGGCACTTGTACCCCAATGTTTATAGCAGCACTCTCAACAATAGCCAAATTATGGAAAGAGCCTCAATGTCCATCAACTGATGAATGGATAAAGAAATTGTGGTTTATATACACAATGGAGTACTACGTGGCCATGAGAAAGAACGAAATATGGCCCTTTGTAGCAACGTGGATGGAACTGGAGAGTGTGATGCTAAGCGAAATAAGCCATGCAGAGAAAGACAGATACCATATGGTTTCACTCTTATGTGGATCCTGAGAAACTTAACAGAAACCCATAGGGGAGGGGAAGGAAAAAAAAAAAAGAGGTTACAGTGGGAGAGAGCCAAAGCATAAGAGACTTAAAAACTGAGAACAAACTGAGGGTTGATGGGGGGTGGGAGAGAGGGGAGGGTGGGTGATGGGTATTGAGGAGGGCACCTTTTGGGATGAGCACTGGGTGGTGTATGGAAACCAATTTGACAATAAATTTCATATATTGAAAAAAAAAGAAAAAGAAAAAGAGAGCGTGCATGTACGAGCGGGGGAGGGGCAGAGAGAGAGAGAATTTCAAGCAATCTCCAGCCTCTTAGCAAGGAGCCTGACATAGGGCTGTATCACATGACCGTGAGATCATGACCTAAGTAGAAACCAAGAGTCAGATGCCTAACCGACTGAGCCACCAAGGCATCCTAGTAACTCACCGGATTTTAACCAAATACTGCAAATCAGCAAAATTGCCCAAGCAAATAACTGAACTTGCTAACTTGAAGCTCTCCTCCCTTTTCTTCCCTCCATTCTTATTGCTAATGAGTATTTTTTATTTCTTACCAGTTGCTGACACCTGCAGAACTCTCTAAAAATATACCAAGGCTTCCTCAACTGGGAAAATGTTTTCTTTTCCTTTTTAATTAAAAAAAAATGTTTATTTTATTTTTGAGAGAGAGAGAGAGGCAGACAGAGAATCCCAAGCAGCCTCTTTGCTCCCACTGCAGACCCTGAATCAAGGCTCAAACCCATAAACTGCTGAGATCATGACCCCAACTGAAATCAAGAGTGCGATGCTCAATCAACTGAGCCACCTAGGCGCCCCTGGGGGGATGTTTTCTGTGAGCAAAGAGCAGCCCTTCCCATTTTGTCAGGAACAAAAATCCAGGCTCCAGAGAATTCTGTGAGCAGTAATGATATTCTCCTGCTGCTCGTGGGGCTGGCTTTAGTCCATGCTAAATTTTTTTTAGAACAGGAAAGTTTTCCTTAACTGGAGAACCATACGCTTATCACAAAATGCAAGACATTTCTCTGCTTTAATTCTCAGGTGCGTTATTTGTTCTGTTGGCTCAGGAGCAACTTCCAAACTCATTGCCAAAGTGTCCTCGGAATGAAGAAGACAAACCAGCCCATCAACCGAACAATAATTTCCACTTACGGGGGGAAAATACGTCTTGCCAATTCAGTTCACATTTTCCCAAACACATTTGTAAAACTCTTTGCCCTGAATAATCTGTGATGCACAGAGTATAAAGTAAAAGCCCCCACATGGAGTGACATACGAGGCAGAGGCAAAGCAGTTAACAGTAAGAGCAAACACAAAAATAAAACAGCATCCGTCAGGTGCCAAGTCAATCACATAAGATTGTTTGTCGCAGCTCATTGTCAAAGATTAAAGCCTGGATATTTAAGGTATGGGAAAGAGGGGGTCACTTAATAATTTCAGCAAGGTGAGAAAGCGGTGTGGTGGGTTTGGGGGAAAAGAGATTTGGAGTCATACTTGGGGTCAAGTACCATATATTCTATGACTTAGCTGGGTCTCAGGAGGTCACCTGACTAGTTTCTCAGCCTCATTTCCACCTGACATAGATGAGGATAATAGAAATGATGGCTCTCCATCCACCTTGTTGGGATCTAGCAGGAAGCAAATGAGATATTGGACACGAAGTTACTGCACGGTGCTATATGAACATTGGTATTTCTAAAAAGAGGTCATATGAAAGAACAGCGGTGGGGAGTCAGCGGATGGGACTGTGGCATGTGAGAGCCCCTTCAGTCTGCCACCCACGTCCCTCATTCTAGTTCTGGGGGGCCAGGTTATCACACTTTTCCACTAGGGTGCAGGGGAGAATTTGGGGGGCATGCCACTCGGCTGTGGAGCTAGCCAAGGCCCTAGAATTTCCCTCTGGCTCAGGATGACAGCCCTCCTTCATTGGTTTTATGGAAAACTCCGGGGTGTTTGCACTTGAACTGTTCATTGAATTAGCAACGGACGGGGTTAAGGGCAGTTGGAGTGTTGGCTAGGGGAGGTAAATGGCTTTGAGATTCTCTCAAAGAGAGAGGGGGGAAAGCAGTAATCTGAAATAGTTTTGTCGTAACTGTGCCTGGATATTCTGTTCCAATTACTATGGGGCTTCAGGAGAAAGTAGAGAAGGAAAAAGCACAGAGAAAATAGAAAAAGGGGAGATATGCTAGCAACAGCAAGTGTGCATTCTGACTTGGCCAAGAGACGGAATATCACTTCCCTCCTTCTACACCTCACTTGTGTCACATACTCAGGATTCCTGAGTCCCCATGACCATGGCTGAGCCATCAACTCAAGAGGCGTAGGAACCTAAATGCATGGACATATATACCTTATACATGTCTTCTCCATGAGCCAAGGCCATTCCTGAGGAGGACGCCCGGGCTTTGTGGGCCAGGAAATGATTTTGTGGGTTTGAGGTCTTAAGCTGAAGTTTAAGGATCTTTCCAGTCCTAAAATGTCCATACGACATCGATTCTTGTGATCTACTCAGAGTGTGATACTGGGGCTAAGCTTTCGGCACTGGGCTTAGGTATGGGATAAGAGTGAAGTTCACTGTAGATTCAGGGCTCTCTACGAGGCTGTCACCAGAAGGAAGACCCCAAAATAGAAGCATGGGGTCCTCAGGAGATGATCTGTGAAAACCCTCCCTGCCTCTCTAATGGGATCCCCTAGACGTGTACCCCCATGCACACAAGCAGTCCCCAAGCCTGGCTGTGCACCAAGAATCATGCTGGGGCCTTTATTTTAAAACTACAGATCCTCTGGTGTCCCATCTTCTTGCTGCCTTGCCAAAATGAAGTAACTGGGTCTTGGATCTGAGAGCCTGGTGTTTTTTTTTTTTTTTAATTGTCATATTAAATTATTTTTAATGTTTATTTATTTTGAGACAGACAGAGCATGAGCAGGGGAGGGGCAGAGAGAGAGGGAGACCCAGAATCCGAAGCAGGCTCCAGGCTCTGAGCTGTCTGCACAGAGCCCGACGCGGGGCTCGAACTCATGAACCAGCTGTGAGATCATGACCTGAACCGAAGTCAGATGCCCAACCGAATGAGCCACTTAGATGCCCCTATGATATTAAAGAATGAGCAATTTGAGTAAAAGAGTAGCTCTACCTCCCAAGCTAAGAACACACAAATTTTTTTTTAAATTTATTAAATGTTTTTAAAAGTTTATTTAATTTGAGAGAGAGAGTACAAGCAGGGGAGGAACAGAGAGAGAGAGAGAGAGTGAGGGAATCCCAAGGAGGCTCCACACTGTCAGCGCAGAGCCTGAGGCAGGGCTCGATCTCACCAACAGTGAGGTCATGACCTGAGCTAAAATTAAGAATCGGACGCTGGGGCACCCGGGTGGCTCGGTCGGTTGAGCGTCCGACTTCGGCTGGGGTCATGATCTCGCGGTCTGCGGGTTCGGGCCCCGCGTCGGGCTCTGGGCTGATGGCTCGGAGCCTGGAGCTTGCTTCCGATTCTGTGTCTCCCTCTCTCTCTGCCCCTTCCCCGTTCATGCTGGGTCTCTCTCTGTCTCAAAAATAAATAAACGTTAAAAAAAATTAAAAAAAAAAAAAAAAAGAATCGGACGCTGATCCGACTGAGTCATCCAGGCGCCCCAGAATTGTTTCGTTTTTTTTCAAGTCTACTTGTAACCCCTGCCTGTGGCCATATTTATATTTAGTATTTTTGTATTTTTCATGTTATCATATAGAATCTGATTCTATTCTTATATTCTACGCTTTTCATTGAGCATTTTTCTAGTTCACCCTAGTTTTTTAGTTTACCTCCTTACTCCCCTTCCAGGTCACCACTGCTACAACATGTCACATTTTCTTGCACGCATCTCTGTGCTTATACATATAGGCTACCATACACACACGTTCTCGGCTATTGCTTCTGTTACATAAATCTCTGTATATTGCTTTATTTCCGCCTAATACATCATGGCAATTCCCCAGGTCCCTAGGTGATGACATAACTCAAAGATGCATAATGTTTCGTGGTGTATTAATTAGGGTTCTCCGGAGAAACAAAACCAATGGGATGGGGGAGAATGGGGGGGAAGGACAGAATTTAAGCGATTGGCTCATAGGACTAAGTAAGCTTAGTCCAAAATCTGCAGAATAGGCTGGGAGGCTGGAGACCCAGGGAGGAGCTGGGGTCCAAACCCAAATGTAGTCTGCCGGCCGAATTCTCTCTTGCTATGGGCAGTTAGTCCCTGGAGCATTAGGGAAGACGGTCACTCACATTACGGAGAGTAATCTGCTTTACTCAAAGCCCACCTGTTTGAATGCAAATCTCATCCAAAAATACCTTTGCAGAAACATCCAGAAGATGTTTGACCAAACATCTAGGCACTGTGGCCAAGACAAGCAGACACATAGAATTAACCATCACACATGGTTAATTCACTGCCCAATTCATTCTTCTAGTGATGGACTTACAGAGTTGTTTTTTTTTTTTCCTCCTATATTCATCTTGCCTCTGCAAACATGCTCATGTATCAAAATCTTTTTATTTCCACAGGATAGAATCCCAGGAGATTACTGGGTCCAAGGGTATGCTTAGTTGTAATTTCAACAGATGCTGTCAGATCACTCCTGAGATGAATTTTTGGTGCTGAAAACAAACTCTTAGGGTGACTCTCGCACAGCCAGGTCAGCCCTCATCAGTGAGAACACAAAATTTAAACATTTTCCTCTTAGGCCAACGTGGAAGTGTTTACAAGAAACTTTCTCCAGGGCTGAGACCTTAAGTGTGAAGGGGTAACTGAGGCCGGCACAAGGGATGACTTCACGTTACCCACAGACATGGCGAGTGGTACCCTGGGAAGAGGGCAAGGAGCCTCGGCTATCTCTGAGAGACCCGGGTCAGGGATGGTGCAAGTTGCTTCATGTGACTTCACCGTTACCTTTGTGACTACTGTAATATTTTGAGAGGTTAATTCTTTCCCCCTCCCATTCTGTCCTATTCCTTGCCTTCCCTTTGTTCAAGCAAGGAGCTTAAACGAGCTAGGTGCCAATGAAGACCCTCGAAGTGGCCTGGGCGGTTTCTTGTGTTGGACGGAATTTAGGAAATTTCCGCAGTGCCAGGAGGAAGCAAGATTTCTAAGTGAAGGTGGTGGCAAAACAAGCAGGGGGAAGGGGCTAGATCAAGGGCTGTGCCTAAGTTACGGGCAGCAGAAGAGAAAAGCCTGCAGATTCTGGAGCCATTTAACTATCTGGCGGAGAAGGGAACAGGGGCTGAATGTCAGGCCTTGGCTGCCTCCCCAAAGATTCCCCCTTCCAGGCATAGCATCCCCTACCCACCCCAGGCTCAGCCTGAGCCCCCAGAACTATGGCACAGCCCTGGGTTAAAACCCCAGCCAGAAGTGACATTAATCGTCTTGCCAGCAGAAAGGAAGGCTCAGAGTAGAAATCATGTTGATGTATGGCAAGGTTTCTTGACACCAGCTCCATTGATATTTTGAGCTGGGTGATTATAAACCTTGCCATTTTTTTTTTTTTTTTGCCGTGAGGTCCGTCCTGTGCACTGTAGATGTTTAGCAACATCGTTGGCTACCCAATAAATACCAGTAGCACCCCTTCCCTGCCCCCAGTTTTGGTGACCAAATGTCAGACGTTGCCAAACAGTCGCTGGAGGTGGGGTGGATGGTACCTGATTGTGATCGAAGGGAAACTAAGGAAAGGCTGTTAATTTCGAGTTTACGAGCAGAGACTCTTGGGCGGGATAGGCCTCGACATTGTTCTCTTCCTTGGGGAAGGGAGGCCGGCTAGACATCCTCCCAGATTTGCCTCCCTGATGATGTTTTGCTTGGGCTAATTATTAAACATTACCTTTCATTCTCTGAACCACTTGTCAACAGCAGATGCCATCCAGAAATGGAAGGACCTGTATCTTAATTACACCTGCGGTGGTTAATGGGTCAGCGAGCATTTGGGGTGCCCTAAGCCCTTACTGACCTTTCCCAAGCTGGGGCCTGTCAGTTCCATGGCTGGGCCAGACTGCAATGAATGCCAGTTCTGGAAATGCTGGCTGCCCTCCAGGGCCTTTTAGTTCCACACTAATAAGCCTGATTTAGGCTTTGCATTGCAGACCAGCAACTGAGTGTTATTGCCAGCCATGGCAAATAACTGATGTCCACGGTCTTTTCAGAGCAAGCAAATGAACGTGATATTTTCCCCGCCTCCTCTCTTCTCACTGAGAAGATGATTCTTGGAGATAATCCACTTGGTTATCCATGGATGTGAACATAATTTGGAAGCAGCAGTCATGCCAGATGGCCAGCTCAAGCTGGGAGCCCTGAGTAGATTCCTGAGCCAAATTTCTCATTCCCTGGAGGAGCAGAGTAGAGGGTGTGTATGGCTGGGGAAGGCCAAGCTTTTATTTCTGGAAAAGAAGTGAAGACAGGGAGAGGCCGGAATGAATGGCCACTGTCCTTGCCAAATATGCATGGTATGACTTAGGTGAATGATTGAGAAAGCTTCCTGAGTGCCAGTGTGGACAGATCCCTGAACAGGACGCCCCAGGCAGCTGTGGAATGCCCTTTCCTGGAGGTCAGGGCCACCTGGGTGGTTCTGACTCTCCTGCTTAACTCGGCCAGCCCAGACAATTGGGAGTGACCTCTCAAAGTACGTCTCCCAGTTCGCAGAGTCCTAGATACGGGTGGACCCTAAGGGTCAGCATGAGAGGCGAGGCACAGGGCCAGTAATGTACAGTTATGGCGGGTTGGTAGCTACAATGGGCAAATGAGGGATGCTGGAGAAACTTACATATTTGAGTGTGTACAGAGCTCACTGGAAGAACAGGCCTACAGAGAATGAAAGAGAAGCACAGAGAGAGTCAGAAGCAAAGGGAACTGAAGTGGGTGGGAGGGTCTTTGGAAAGCGACACACAAGGGGGCACCTGGGTGGCTCAGTCAGTTAAGTGTCAGACTCTTGATTTCAGCTCAGGTCATGATCTCACGGTTCCTGAGCGCAAGCCCCGTGTCAGGATCTGCGCTGACAGCGTGGAGCCTGCCTGGGGTTCTCTCTCTCTCTGCTCCTCCCCTGCTCACTCTCTGTCTCTCTTATTCTCTTAAAAAAAAAAAAAAAAAGCGAACTACATGGACGAAGGACAAATGAAAGGCCACCAAGACTATTACGGTGACACTGTGATTAATAGTATGGAAATGAAGAAAAGTAGGCTTCAGGATAATGAAATAGGTCTATTTCATCATCTCAATTTTTAAAATATTTCTTTTTCATTGATTACTAATTCATTACTGAAATCCATCAGATTTTCATCTTTTGTCTTACAAACTAGGTCCTGGGACAAAAATCACCTGGGCTTTGGTCTTAGAAGTCCTGGTTCTGTCATGTAGTATATGACTTTGGGCAATTTTTGTTTCCTCGCTGAACGTCAGTTTCCTGGTATTTAAAATAAGTATATACAATACCTGACTCTTGAAGTCAAATGAAAGTCAAATAAAAACGCACAAACCACGGGTTCCTGGGTAGCTCAGTCGGTTAAGTGTCTGACTCTTTATTTTGGCTCCTGTCATGATCTCACAGTTCATGAGTTCGAGCCTCTTGTTGGGCTCTGTGCCGACAGCATGGAGCCTGCTTGGGGTTCTCTCTCTCCTTCTCTCTCTGCCCCTCATCTTCCCCATTCTCGATCCTGCTCTCAGAATAAATAAATAAACTTAAAAAAATGTAAAACTAGTAAACTATACACAAAATGGTGATTACTTACAGCAATGACATAGTCTCATCCAATACATTCTTCAGCTTTCAACAGGTAAAGGGGAAAACTTATGTGATTAAGGCGCTCACATGTCTCAGTCCTGCATGGTTCCCCACCATTTTCCAGAAAATGTTCAAACCCCACACCTGAGCCCACACAGCTTCCCCAGTCTGGCTTCTGTGCATCCTTCTGGCCTCGTCTGCAACCACTCTAAGACTGTGCACAACAGGGTGACAGTCCTAATCCATCTGTACTGCATTCTTGAAACGCAGTTAACTCTTTGTTCCCACCTCCTTGCCTTTGGAGAATGCCAGCATAGGGAGTTTCCCACCACTCACGATGGCAGGGTACCTTCGTTTGGGGCTGAAAACTCAAGTGCGCACGGGGCTGGGGCCGGGCAGGGAAGGTCAGCCGGGAGTGAGCCAAGGGGAAATGCAGATGAACAAGTGAGGCAGTCACTACTTAGCTCACTCTCTTGCCTTGTACCAGTAGGGTCGCAATGCGGGAGATCTTCCAGAGAGTTCTCTCCAAGCCAATTCTTCTACCAACGCTCATTTTTAAATCTTGGCAAGGTATTAAGAATTTTTTAAACCCAGTGTTGTCCAAATAGAATATATCATAGAGTTGGACAAGATCATGAGCTACCATTTTCTTTTCTTTTAATGTTTATTTATTTTGAGAGAGAGAGAGAGGGAGAGAGAAAGCACATGCATGTGAGAGAGAGTGAGCCAGGAAGGCAGAGTGAGAGAGACAGAATCCCAAGCAAGCTCTGTTCTGTCAGTGCAGAGCTTGAGGCGGGGCTCAAACTCACAAACTGTGAGATCATGACATGAGTGGAAATCAAGAGTCGACACTTAACTGACTGAGCCATGCAGATGCCCCCATAAGCTACCATTCCAACTCCTAGTCTTCTTCGTGTATGTTGAGATCAACACAAAGCCAAACTTCTAAAAAACAGCAACAAATGTTAATAGCTACCCCGATGTTTCTTAATCAAATCATTCTTGTCTTTCAAAACGCTATGCAAGCATTCCCTCTCAGGGGAAACTTGACTAGACATGCCCTCCTCTTCCCACTCCCCCACCATTTCATGCCCTCTGCCACTTCCCTGGTCCAAGTCATTATCATATCTGATCAGCCCATGACCCACAATGGCTGCTGAAACTCCAGCCATCGTACCTGCATTCCAGGCATCAGGATGGGGGAAGGAGGTGAAATGCAAAAAGGCCTCCTCCTAGCTAAGTCAGTTTCTCTCAGAGAGTTTTCAGAAGCCTTAACTAAAAACTTCACTTGCTTAGTTACATCTCATTGTTCACTCACAGCTCCAAAGGGTTAGGGAGATACAATCTTATCACCAACTAGAATAAAATCAGAGTTCTAATGTAGAAGGGAAAAATGGTTATTACATGGGTCATTAGCACTCTTCCATACTTATGGACTTGTTTTCCAGTTTGTACTATTGTTCATATAATTCATTCTGCCAACAACCATGGTTTCTAAGTTGGATTATACGTCCTCTCCAATTTAAACACCTTGAATGGCTTCCATTGTCCTTTGGACAAGACCATAAGCATCCAAAGCTAAAATGCCTGGTGACTTGGCATCATGGCTTTCCTCCTCGCGCCCCTCCGTCCCAGTCTCTTCCTCTACCTCCTTGTTTTCTGTTCCACCTGCAATGGCATTATTTCAGTTCCTTGAATGGGTCTGGCACTTCCCCATCTTTGTGCAGGCTGTTCCCCATCCTCAGTTCTCCTTTCCCAATTGGCTGATGCCTCCAAGGGTCAAGTGAAGAACCAAATCCACAGGGAGGCCACCCTCACTACCTCAGGCAGAGCACCTCCTTATCTCCCTTCTTCTTGGGCTACTTTCTCTCTCATGACGTCTCCACAGCTGGGGACACTGTGTTGATGTGTGTGACCATCAGTGATGACCAGTCTTCCCCACTAGACTCTGTAGTAAGGACAAAGGAACATGTCAGATCCGGTCCCTTCTGCACACGTTCCTGTGCCTGATACGTTAGAGGCACTCAGTAAGAACCCATTGCCTGAAACTCTGTCATAAGTTTGTGTGTTTATTTAGCCCTACTGGATGTAAAGAGGCAAAGGATACCTGAGAGTCAGTCAAACACTTACAAGCCACCCCCACTCTCCAAATCCATCAAAAAAAGTTGTGAATCTAGATTCTATCAGATCCTGCCCAAGTAGCCACTGGTCAACAGCTAACAGTACCTTCCCCTTCCTCCTTGTGTGGAATAACCTCTCTCAACCTTCCCAGGTCATAGGCTGGGTTATGAATACCAAGTGGCTGCTACCACATCCCAAGTTCAGTTATATGTATTAATCAAACCTCAATAATTAAGCATTTGCAAGGAGTCTCTCTCTCTCTCTCTCTCTCTCTCTCTCTCACTCTTTTTACAGCTTGGGAAATCAATTCTGTTTGCTCCAACCTAAAACAAAAACTAGCACAAAAAAACAAAACAAACACAAGTTCATGAAACGATTTTTCTTTAAGCCTCTGTCTCGAAAATGAGAATAAAACAAAACAAAAACCAGGCAGAGAATTCCCAAGTGATGTTATCATGCAGCCTTATCTGAGGATGCAAACTGAACATGATGGGGGAACACAATGTCTGCAGCTGGGGCAGGGAGAGGCCGATCAGTTATGGAGACTTCTCCTTCTCTAGATGTGTGTGATCCATTCCATCCTGGGCCTAATGTACTCAGAGGAGAAAAGAATGTTAAAATTCTTGTACAAACCAGAGTGCTGACATTGGTTTTCTGCTCCAATTAATGTGGGACCTTGAGAGTTTAGGGCGACGCTCTGTCCACATGAACTCTGGCAAAGTGGTGGAGGATGGGAGGCCCAGATGCCTTGACCCAACAGCAGATGTCAACACTAGGACGGTCCAAATGATTCCAAGTTTATGCCTTTCCCTCTCCATGGGAGACCTCAGGAGATAGCATCTCACAGCCCTACACCAGATGCTAATCAGATTATATCCAGATGCTCTATAAACATGTGTCAGCAGTTGAAAAGACCGATCCTAATTGGGACAAAATTACTTTTTCCAATGCTGTAGGTAAAATGCACAAGTAAAAATATAACTGTGGTTGTTTAAATACACCCTAAGGTGCTTTATTTTTCTTTAGCACAGAGAAAAGTCCAGTTTGAGCAAATGCATGTGCTTGCAAGAAGTCTGAGAGAAAAGAGTGGAGAAAGAAATTAGGCAGCCTCCTCAGCTCCCTGAACTTACAGATGGGATTTCTCATTGCTTGAGGATTCCATCACCTGATGTGAAGAGTGTGCAAGTTTTAATCTAGGGTCTTTCTTGCTGATCGAGGAGCTCTTAATGGTACCACACATACTCATTTCATATGGAAGAACCCCCAGAATGGTTTCTTGTGCATCTGGGGCAGAACTGGGTTTTCAACAAATGCTTCACCTTCCGTTTGTCGTGGGCCTACATAACGCACAGAGCAGTGGGCAGCAGAGGGACAGCAGTGAACGGTGTCGTAGACAGCCGTGAGCTTTTAAAAAATGCAGTGTAGGACCAGAGACAGATAAGTAAACAGGAAATTACAACACATGTGGAAACGGAGTAAGATTAACATGCTATGGGAGGAGAGAGGGGGTTCGTGGGATTCAGCCTGGGGATTGGGATGGCCTTAGCTAGCCTCTAGGAGGAAGAGGCAGAGGGTACAGGACCCAGGTAAGTAGAGGGGAGGGAACGGTGCACTTTAGGCAGAGGAAACATGGATGCCGTGCACTGTGTCAGTGGCTATAAAGGACACAGATTTCAACTAGGAGAGAAGGAGCTAAAGATGTGCCAAAATGGAGTGAGCTTCCCCAGAAAGCAGCAAATTCCATTTACGAGAAGGGCGCAAAGGCTGGATTACTTTGGGCGGAATTATAAAAATAGATTTCTCACCGAAGCAAAGGAAAAGTGAAAGTAAGTAAGTGGGAAGACGTCAAACTGAAAAGCTTCTGCACAGCAAAGGACACCATCACCAAATGAAAAGGCAACCTACCGAACGGGTGAAGGTAATTGCGAGTCTTACCGGAAAAGGGGCCGATACCCAAGACATACAAATGATTCATACAACTCAACAGCAAAAATCCAAACCGATTAAAGTGTAGGCAGACGATCTGAAGAGACATTTTTCTGAAGAAGACATACAGATGGCTCAGAGGTACATGAAAAGGTGCTCAACATCAGTAGTCAAGGAAATGCAAATCAAAACCACAACAAGACATCACCTCACAGCAGTCAGGACTATTATCAAAAAGACATTAAGTGTTGGCAAAGATGTGAAGAAAAGAGAACACTCTTGCACTGTTGGTGGGAATGCAAACTGGTGCAGCCGCTCTGGAAACCAGTGTGGGGGCTCCTCAAAAAATTAAGAAGAAATCTACCATAGGATAATGCAAAATTATTCAATTATATAAAAGAATGAAATCTCGCCATTTGTGACAACATGAATTGACCTTAAGGGCATTAAGCTAGTGAAATAAGTCAGGCAAAGACAAATGCCTTATTATATTTTTTATATGAGGAATCTTCAGCAAAACAAATCCCAAGCTTATAGATACACAGAACAGATTGGTGGATGCTTGAGTCAGGGGATGGGGAAAGATGGGTAAAATGGGGTTTTGTGTGTGTGTGTGTGTGTGTGTGTGTGTTTGGTTTAAATTGAATAAAAATTTTAAAAGAGATTTCTATAATAGGTGGGATATTGTACTGGGTCTATGACCCCAAACACAGACCCAACACAAATATCCAAAGGTAGAATTCAGGAATGGGTTGTTGTGGAAAAGCTCCATTGTCCATCATTAAGCAAATCAAAACCAAGGTAGGAAAACCATTCCACACTCATTAGGTATATGAAGCCATTGGGATGGGGTGTGTGTGTGTGTGTGTGTGTGCACGCATGCGCTTATGGAAAACAAAAAATGGCAAGAATATAAACATTTTGGAACCCTTGTGTATGGCTGGTAGGGAAAATAGCACAGCTGATGTGGGACACTGTGGGATGGCTCTTTGACAGTTAAACACAGAATTACCATACGACCCAGCAATTCTACTTTTAGGTATATGCCCAAAGGAATTGAAATCAGTCACCTGATTTGTACTCCTATGCTGACAGCAGTGTTGTTCGCAGTAGCCAAAAGGTAGAAACAACCCAAATGTCCATCAACAGACGAATGGATAAGCAAAACATGGTATATGCATATAAGGAAAGGTTGTTCTACCGCAAAAGGAATGCAGTTCTGATCCCTGCTACACCATGAATGAATCTTGAAGACATGATGCTAAGTAAAATAAGCCAGACAGCAAAGTACAGGTATCTCAGGATTCCACTTACACAAAGCACCTGGAACAGGCAACGGAAGGAGGACTAGAGCTTACCAGGGTCTGAGGGGAAGGGGGGTGGGGAATTACTGCTTAATGGTTATCGAGTTGCTGTTTGGAGTAAAGGAAAAGGTTTAGAAAGAGAGTGGTAATGGTCACACAGCAGTGTGACTGTATTTCAGGCCACTGAATTATACACTCAGAAATGGACAAAGGGGGAAATTTTATGTTATGTATATTTTACGACCGTTAAAAAAACAAACAAACTCCCCAGCTGATTTCGAGGCAGTCCACGGAGCGGTTGTGGAGAACCACTGGACTAGTTTACCATACAGCTCTTAAGGTTTCGGAGGCTTAAAAAAGCCAAAGTGTTTGCGTGGCGTTAAGTTAAAACAAACCACAGGGCCTCCAAGTCTGTTTTGGTATCTGCCTGAGCCAAAAGGCCTCGCTCTGATGAAAGCGGTGAATTGTCAGGCCTTTCTCCAGGGAGGGTGGCAGATTGGGGGTATTTCAGCTTCTGTTGCCCACTTCTACAAATCACTTACGGGGAACTTCATTTCTCAGCGTCGAAGCTACCCGACAGAAGCCAACAGACTCCCCACCTTGTAACTCTGGACTTGCAACCATCTCCGAAAGGTGGGAAAGGAGGAAGGGGACTACAGTATGGGTCTACGAGTGGGTTCCCTCAATAGCAAAGCCTGAGACAAAGGCTGGGGTGCGGGTAGGTTTCTTTGGGAAACGATCCCAGGGAGGAGTGAGCGATGGAGGGATAAACAAGGAAGTAGTGTGAGTCTATTCTAAGAAGCGTTATTTAGTTGGACACCTCGATGGACAACAAAAAGTCCCGCAGGACATTTTGAGAAGCTGTACGATCCAGTAGCCAGAACTATCCACCTATGGACTGAGAAGAGAAAATATTTACACTTCTGCTCAGTTCCTTAATGTCAAAAACAGCCTTACGGGCAGTAACTTCTCACGTTACACACTTGGGTTTGAGAGTGTGAAGAGTCAGAGAAGAGTCAGGGCAGGAAGCAAGAGGCAAGTGGCCCACGGCCAAGACCCAAAGAGAGGCATCATCAG
The DNA here is from genome assembly GCF_023721935.1 of Panthera uncia. Taxonomy (NCBI): domain Eukaryota; kingdom Metazoa; phylum Chordata; class Mammalia; order Carnivora; family Felidae; genus Panthera; species Panthera uncia. The sequence continues at coordinate 30,233,448 of NC_064816.1, forward strand.
GCAGCAGCAGGCTGGAGCTCTTGGATTCCCTGGGTGGCCTCATTGGAAAAGCAGTGGGTGCAGTAAGAGGCAGGGAGGGTGTGAAGCTGTGTACAGGAGGGGTTCGGGGGTTACAAAATGATCCTGCAGCTCCAACCAAGTTTGCAATTCTCGCACAGATCCACCATCTCAAAAGGACCTCAAAAGGGCTGCCTACGAACACTGTTATCAATACACAGACTTGCCTACACTCAGAGGAATATGGCAGAGGGTTGCCTGGGAGAAGAGGTAATACTGCTCGTAGTTTTCGTGCATTCGATTTTTAAGTTGGAACCCCCGTAAACCAAAACAAATGAAAAAAAAAATTTATTCTCTCCATGATTCATTTATCCCAAGTAGGGTTCTTTTCCCCCAATCTCCCCTAGTTTCTAAAATTAGGAGCACCTATTTCCCTGTGTGTATGTGTGTGTGGTGGGGAGTTGCAATCTGCAACTCAGTGGTTCTCAAAGTGTGGCCCAAAGTAGCCTCATCATCATCACCTGGAAACTTGTCAGAAATGCAGATTCTTAGGCTGGTCTACCCCAGACTTCCGGGATCAGGCCCTCTGGGGGGTAGGGCCCAGCGCTCCGAGGAGACATCCAGGTGATTCTGATGCACGCTGCCTGAAAACACTTAATGAATCCATCACATGCTCTCAACCAGGTCTTTAGAATCTTCTAGTAGAGAAAGAGGCATGAAACCCTGGCTCAGTTTTTACTTAAATATCAGCAAACACTGAGGATGCCTGCATTCGTTTTTTTAGGGCTCCTGTCAAAAATTACCACACACCTATGAGCACTGGGTAACATAGAGAATTGCCGAATCTCTACATTGGACACCTGAAACCAATATAACACTGGATGTTAACTATACTGGCATAAAAATTTAAAAAACAAAGAAACCCCTCAGAATAAAAACGAACACCCAAACCAAATTATCACAAACCCCGTGGCTTACAACAATAGAAATTTTTTCGCTCACAGTTCTGGAGACCAGATGTCCAAAAGGAAGGTGTTGGGAGGGCCACACTCCCTCCAAAGACTCTCAAGGAGAGTCCTTCCAGCTTCTGGTGTCTTCCAGCTTCTGGTGGCTCTCGGTGTCCCCCGGCTTAGGGGCCACCTTATCGTAGTCTCCACGTGACCTTCACAGGGTCTTGTCTGTGAGTCTCCCTGTGCACCCTTCTCGCTCCTTTCTCTTACGTGAACACCAGTCACCGGCTGCAGGGCCTGCCCTAAATCTCGCGAGATCTCATCTGGAAATCCTTAACTTAATTACATTGCAAGGACCCTCTAATAGAGGTCACATTCACAGGTACTGGGGCTAAGGCTTGGACTTATCTTTTAGGGGGTTAAAATTCAACCAACTACAGTGTCCAGCATACCAGAATCCAAATCTTCATAGAACTCCCCAGTTTTGTTGGTGTATTTTCCACAAATAAGGAAACCTAAAATCCACATTTAGTCATTGTTTTCCCCTCCTTGGGCTACAGGCTGACAGAATCACAGGTAATTGGGTTGTTAATCATCTAGCGTGGAGAACAAACGTTGTCACCCACACTGATGCTCCAAAGTACAATGACTCAGTGCCCCCAGCTGCTCAAATGTGCCCGTCTCCCTCCTTCACCCCAGATGTCCAAGAAGCATGTTAATTAATCACATCCAAATGCCTGGTGGCTCACAGGGGATGCTTGCCCCGTGAAGCTGAAGGACCCAGTTACTACTTCAAATGCTCACCGCCCTGGAAATCTGCCACCTGTGCTCCAAAGCGAGCACCTGCTATGTGCCAACCTTGTGTCCCAGGGGCCACTGTGGCTCCTGATTGCAATGCCCTGTTCTCCGATATAGCGGTGGGGGAAATATGGCTTCCTCTCTGCCACATTACCCAAAAGGTGGAAACATGCTCTCTCAACTTACGCACAAGTCCAAACCTGTCCAGGTTCTCCAAAGGAGTCAGTTCTTCATTGAGTGGTGCAGGGCCAACGTCCTATATAACTCCGGGACACCACTCATGCTCTATCCCCTGACAATTGTGCCCTCGTGGGCCATGACTGCCGACCCCTGACATGGCCAGAGAGTGCATCCACACTTGGGATCTCTCCATACCTCAGAATCTTGACTATATCCATCTGGACTATAAAGGAAATCCTTCCTTCCCCCAGAAATAACATATGCCCAGGTCGACTGGCAATGGGCAATTCCACTGCCTTCTTGGGAAGTGCCATCCCAGCCTCATTCTTGAGAATATGGTCTAACCCCATGGCACAGAATGACAAATTCCAAAAGCTCTGACGTCCCAACAGGTCCCAAATTAAACACAAGTTCAACATATCCATGACATCCTTGTTACAAGTATAACGAGTGAAAGACATTTGTAGGCATTCGACACCACGGTGTTGGAAACCAAAAGAGTTGTTAAGAAAGGAAAGTAAACTTTCTTATGTACTTGCCCAATGTCAACCAAAAGGTGCCATCTGGAAATGGCATAAATACGCACTGGCCGCCAGCAATGGCCAACTTTGTGGGGGCTTTTAAAGTTTTTAGTTAAATTCCAGTTAGTTAACATACAGGGGAATATTAGCTTCACGCGTATAATATAGTGATTCCGCACTTCCCTACAACACCCAGGGCTCGTCACAGCAAGTGCAGTCCTTAGTCACTATCACCTCTTTCACCTGTCCCCATCAGACTTCCCTTCTGGCAACTATCAGTTTGTTCTCTATAGTTAAGAGTCTGTTTCTCGGTTTGCCTCTTTCTCTCTTTTATTTTTTCCTTTGCCTCGTTTGTTTTTTAAATTCCACCTATGACTGAAATCATATGGTATTTGTCCTTCTCTGACTGATTTCTCTTAGCATAATACTCTCTAGCTCCATCCATGTCCTTGCAAATGGCAAGATATCGTTCTTTTTGATGGCTGAGTTATACTCCACTGTATATACACACCCCCTTTTCTTTCTTTTTTTTTTATTATTTTAGAGAGAGAGAGAGAGAGCACGTGAGTGGGGAGCGGGGTGGAGGGAAAGAGAGAGAATCTTAAGCAGGCTTCAAGCTCAGCATGGAACCCAATGTTGGGCCTTGATCTCACAACCAGGAGGTGAGCAATATAATAAGTGTGCTCGGATCATGACCTGAGCCAAAATTGAACACTCAACCAACCGAGCCACCCAGGCACCCTTATACCACCTCTTGTTTATCCATTCATCTGTCAAAGGACGCTTGGGTGGTTTCCATAATTTGTCTTGAGTAGATAATGCTGCTATAAACATTGGGGTGCATATATCCCTTTGGATTAGTCTTTTTGTATTCTTTGGGTAAGTACCTAGTGGTGCCATTTCTGGATTGTGGTTCTTTTTTTTTTTTTTTTTTAATTTTTTGAAGAACCTCCATACTTTTTTCCAGCGTGGCTGCACCAGTTTGCATCCCCATCAACAAGCACTGGCCAACTTTGAATCTCCCTGAGGCTCACAGAGACGGATGCTGTATGGATCAGATCCAAAGGCTTGATTACGTGGTTCCCATTCTTCCCCAGATTATCCTGGTTGGAAGAGAGTGAAAGGAAATGATGTGGTGTTTCACTGGGAAAATAAACAGGCCTATACCATTTGCAGTTCCACCAGCATGTCCAAAGAGACCTTCTCTTCTCCCTCTACAGCTCCTATCCTTCCTCCAGCAGAGCCAGTCCCCAGACTGGGAAGTTGGGTGATGAATTTCACCTAACAGTAAAGAAGCTTGACAGGAGCAAGGAGAGGAAGAAGTAACCAGAACCAACCAGCTGACCCAATGAGCATTTCTTTCCTCAGCTCAGCCTGCTTGAGCTTCCTTTGTACCCACTCTCCTCTTAGTAAATGAGAATATCTCTTTGCCTCTCATGTTTTGTGTCTTTTTTCTTTCTGGGGCATAGAGAAAGCAACAAATGTGCCCAATGGCACATTTGGACAGAGCCAAGAGATAAGATGTGAACCGCCTGAATCTGTTCCCATTTAAGGGATCCTGGGGCCGCAGAAGGCCACAGCTACCGAAAGAAATATCCCCACACCAGTAAAGCACTCTACCTTCTGGCTGGTTCCTATTGCCCATCTTCAATGGCTCTGCCACACTAGCTCTTCTCACCAGACTTTCCAGCTTTTCTTCCCAATTCTTCCCTTCCAATGCCCACTGTTCCGGTCACACTGGACAGTTCAGGACCTCAGCTTCCCTTGCTTAGATTGATGGATGGACGCAACAGTCTCTGCCCCAGCTCTCAATTTTCCTTCCACTCCCAAAGTATCCTGCATTCTGCTGGCAGAGTAAGCTTTCTACAGAACAAACCGAATTCCTTCACGTCCTTTCTTAAGAACCTTAAAGGCTCCTCACTGCCCAGAGGATGAAGCTCACTCTTTTGCCTGGCACCCAAAACCTTTCAGTGCCCACCCCATGTGTCTCTCCAATGCTGTCTCCTGGCGACAAGGCTCCTAGCCACACTAACGGCACAGCACTCCCTGCACACATCACACTGTTTCGTACTGGGGAGCTTTGTGAAACCTCTGTGGGTTCCTCTGCCTTTCCATATCATCTTCACCTGCCGAACTGCACATCCTTTAAAATCGAACCCAAATAGTTCCTCTGAGAACCCTTTATGTGTATTCTCCTTGTTAGACCTCTGACTGTGAATTCCTCAAGGTCAGAAGTGATAGGTATCCTTTTAAGTATGTTCTGTACCGAGTACCTTGGCTGTACCTAGGAAGTTCTTAACGAAATTTGGGGAAAGAATGTTTTATTGAGCATTTACTATAGATCAGACCCTCTGCTAAGTGGGCCCTAAATATAGAAGCATTTAATAATGAAAATTCTTAGGATGCTCTTTGGATCTGAATGGTAAATGCGCTCTTTCCTATTACAACAGCCTTACTTCTTTGAAGTTTAATTGCAACACTTAAGATTTGTCACAGGGGTTGACAGCACATACACATTCCTGTATGTGTCTCATTTTAGCAAAAAATTCATTTCTAAAAAGTAAAAAAGCACTATTTAAAGCACAGTTTTTAGTTGAGTGTAGTCGATACCCAATGTTCCATTTATTTCAGGCGTACAACATAGTGATCACCTTGTCTTTATGTTATGCTGAAAAGCGGTGTTTTTATAAACCTTTTGTATATACAACAAACCCTTAAATAGAGATCTTTGGTGGGTTTATTCTAATGCAACCCATCTTTTTGACTTACTATACATGCAATTCCTAAAAACATAGATCCTTACACATGCGCCTCCATGTGGGCATGTTATTAATATTCTTCCGGGGTATAGTGGGGCAGGCCCTGGGTCCAGGAGACCATGCTACTGAAAGCAGAACATTTCTCACGCAGCTGTTATCCCTGACCACTTAACCACGACACTTCTGTCCTTTGTGATGGAAGATGATGGATGCGAAGGAGAGAAGGTGTGCTTACAGCCCAAGTTTCTTTCTCATCGGGCGAGGTCTCAGAGAAGGGAGTGAGAAGAGAAAAATCATGCATCCAACTGAAATAAAAAAAAAATAGAACTGGTAAACATGCACAAACTATGACAGCTCCCTTAATTTCATTCCAGGGAATGGGGCTCGAACAAAAATTAACGTCTACTGCTTAGAAGCCTGCTCATGAGTGCAATCATCTGAGAAGAGAGAGTGTGCTTGGCTCAGTCCAGTGCTAAGTTTTCCCCTGGATACTATCATCATTCTTGACAAAGACCCATTCAGAAGATGCAGGGAGACATATCCTGTCCAGATTTCAAACTTGTGGAGCCCTGAGTGCTGGGGTCTGGAGGTGGCTGTGCCCTCCCTGCCTTTCCCCCTTCCCTGTTGGTCCAGGTGACTCAAGTTCTCAGCTGAAATCTAGATTCCGCAAGGGAGGCACACTCTTGCCTAGGTGAAGGAAGCATGAAGGCCCCTTCTGCAGTGCTTCTGTGACGTTTCAGAGGCGGTTGTGTTATTTGTCATTATACCTGTTATTTATCTGGATGGCCCAGCTAACAGAAACAAGTCTTTGCTATCCCTCATGGGTCACTGGCCCGTCTTCAGGGCAGGGAGTGGAAAACAGGAGCAGGAGACCCACCAAGGTAGCAAATGAAGACTTGGATGCCTCCAACGTTCCCGCTCTCTGGGGACCTGTTTCTTCCCAGGCTTCTTCCATAGCTGGTTCTTTACAGGGCATGTCACTGCCCACACTAAAGGTTTTATTTTCAGCTGTCAGCACACAAGGTTGAAACCTTGTTTGTGCCCTGGTTGGTGTGCCTGGGAATTGTGCGGAGCTCTTGGCCTCAGTCTTTGGTGGTGGGGTGGGGGTGGGGGGGTAGAGAACCACCCTGATGATATCAGGAGGACTCCTTTCAGGGGAAAATATGCTTCTGGTATCTCATGGGTGAGCTTGGGTCCCCTCAAACCTGGCCAAGCAGTGGAGGGACTGCCAGAGGCACAAAGGCAGGACTGGATGATGGAGAAGTTCTCTGCACCCCAGCTCCCTGAGGGGGGTCGGCTCTGTATTTACAGCTGCTGGGTGCCGCTGCTGTGGGGTGGTTAGGGGAGGAGGGTGCTGCTGGGAGAGGGGTAATCTAAAGCTGTGCACCTGTACCACTGCCCCTCTGAGCACCCAGCACTGTTTGGATACTACCCTGTGTGGTCTTGGCCAATAATCTGGGGATCAGATGGAAGAAGCAAGCTTTTGTCCGGAGTCTCTGGGCCAGTCCAGGGCAGACTTCAGTTAGGACTGCTGGGGAGCATCTCTCTGCAGATGCAGTTAGCCCCTGGCTGGGGATGTTTAATACACGGTTGGCTAGCAAGCCATCTCCAAAACCACTGAAAGAAAACAAAGAAACGAACAAAACTCCAGGAAATTGACTCATGAGTAGATTAGGAGAAGCCCATGGAAGGAAATAGCTTTTCCTAAGAATGAAGTCGGACAGGGAGGAGGGTAGGGGTCATCGGCTCAGTTTGTAAGAAACAGGGAGGTGGGAATCTCCAAGGCGAAGCAGCAGAGGTGAATGGTGAAGCAATTAATCGGGGGCTCCAGGGAAGTGGGGTTTACAGAGTTAATCTATCGGGGGATACTTGGACCTTTTGCCATGCATTCTTTTTTATACTGGATAACTCAGATAACTAGATAATTGCAATTTTTTCTTTCTGCAGGCCAAACTTGGGCTTTAAAAAAGGACAAGAAAGAAAAGCAAAGAGCTCCAAGAAAACAGGAAATTTGTCTACCTTATTCACTGTTTTACCCCCAACCCTAGAATGCACACAGTAGGTGCTCAATAGATACCGGAAGAATGAATATGCTCTTCAATGAATTAAGCTTAGTGGTTTCCCTCCACAGCTCTGCTTTGGTGCAGAGGAGAAAGTCTTTCCCTGTCTTTCTAGGGCAGCACTTGGGTTGGAGGAGGGCTCCATGAGATCTAGATACTCATGCCATGGGTCATTTCAATTATTTAATTAGTTCTTTTATTCTTTTTGTTCAACAAATATTTATTGAAAACCTGCTCTCTATACGCACTGAGTAAGCTTAGCATGTGTAAATGCAATGGTGTACCTACACACCTGCTTGGAGTAGACAATCTTGTAGAATGTAGTTCTCTAAGCCCATTATCAAGGTCGGAGGCTTAAATAACCCAGTGATTTAACCAAAACAAGCAACCAACAAACCAAATCAACCAAGCCAGTGAACAAAGGAGGTTAATCCAAAGCCTTGGCCCTTTAGGCCTTCAGAACTTCTCGTGGCCATCAACTGACTCAACATGACCAGATCATCCAGACTAGAAAGAACCTTGAGAGGTCATTTTAGATTTGTTCCCATGTATTACTCACAATAGGCTGGGTTATGCTGTAGCAACAAATTAACCCTGAAATCTCTACCATTTAATACAACAAAGGTGTATTTCTTGTTTACACAAGACTTGTGGATGGCTTCTTCCATAGAGTGACGCAGGGAGATCTGCTTCTGTCCAGTGACTCAGCATCTCAACCTGAGGCATCCAGATCACGTGGCTTGGGAGGAGAAATGGTAGGCAAATGAAATGCATAGGGGTGATTCACAGCATTAGTCTGGAGGTGACACCTCACTTCCTCTCAGTTCTTTGGCCAGCACTAGTCACATGACTCCACCCAGCCACAAGGGGGCTGGGAGTGGAAAGGAACACAGTCTCATTCAATGTGCATTAAATGTTGCAGACATGCCCATTCTTTATATAACAATTCTTGTGAATTATTGTGCAGAATTGAGAAACAACTTTGACACAGTTGACATGATATTTAGGGGACAGATTTTGCAAATAAATGAGCCAATTTCTTTTCTGGTTCCTTTTTAAAAAATTTTTTTTAAAATGTGTATTCGTTTTTGAGACAGAGAGAGAGAGAGCATGAGCAGGAGAGAAGCAGAGAGATAGAGGGAGACACAGAATACCCAGTGGGCTCTAGGCCCTGAGCTGTCAGCACAGAGCCCAATGTGGAGCTGGAACCCACGAACTGTGAGATCATGACCTGAGCCAAAATCGGGACACTTAACCAACTGAGCCACCCAGGCTCAGCCACCCCTTTCCTGGGTTCTTTATCTGGGAATAAGTTTGAAATGAAAGGAATATAGTTCTTGCCTCTCTTTCTAGATCAGAAGAATTCACTACTGACTTTGGTGTGGGTCCATAGTTCTTGGATCTCTCTTATTGGCTAGGAAAATGTCATCTCACACTGTGTATTTTTAGGTGACAAGGTCTGTTTTTCCAATGTGGCAAAAAGAAATGAAAGAAAACTCTAGATTGTAGAACAAGTAAACTGGTTTCAATATCTCTAAAAATATTGTGGCAAGAGCATTATCTACCTTTTTAAATTTTTTAAAATTAAAAAAATTTTAAATTTATTTTTAATAAAATAATTTTTTTTTAAATTATTTTTAAAAATAACTTACTGTCAAATTGGCTAACATACAGTGTGTAAAGTGTGCTCTTGGTTTTGGGGGTAGATTCCCGTGGTTCATCGCTTACATACAACATCCAGTGCTCATCCCAACAAGTGCCCTCCTCGATGCCCATCACCCACTTTCCCCTCTCCCCCGCCCTCCAATCAACCCGCAGTTTGTTCTCTGTATTTAAGAGTCTCTTATGGTTTGCCTCCCTCCCTCTCTGTTTGTAACTATTTTTTTTTCCACCTTCCCTTTCCTCATGGTCTAAGAGCCTAGATCTCCATCAACTGGTGAATGGATAAAGAAGATGTGGTTTATACATACAATGGAATACTAACCTGGCAATGAGAAAGTATGAACTCCTGCCATTTGCAGCAACGTGGATGGAACTGGAGGGTATTATGCTAAGTGAAATAAGTCAGTCAGAGAAAGATATCAAATGTTTTCACTCATATGTGGAACTTGAGAAGCTTATCTACCTTTTTTTTAATTTTAAGTTTGTTTATTTTTAAGAGAGAGAGAGAAAGCGGGGGAGAGGCTGAGAGAGTGGGAGACCGAGGATCTTAAGCAGGTTCTGTGCTGACAGCAGAACGATCGCGGCGGGGCTCAAACTCACCAACCATGAGATCATGACCTGAGCTGAAGTTGGACGCTCAACTCAGTGAGCCACCCAGGTGCCCCAACATCATCTACCTTTTGAATGCACACCGTTGCAAACCTTTGTCTGTGGGGCTCCTGTTTACTATAAATAGAGTTGATTTTATCTGAAATGGTAGAAAAACATTTGCTTTGGCTAGGCTCACTTTTCATTACTAGGTAGAAAGCATCAACTTCTTTTTTTGTGTTTCTTCTGCCATTGGGGCTTTTATTAAGTGTTGTACCATTTCTAATTCAGCTGTAGATTTCTATTATCCACTAAGTGTGCTTTGATTCTGTCCTGGCTTGCTCAGGCACATTTTCCAATAAACAACGGTGGTGTAATTAGCACTAGACCCATGAAAGAAGTATGTTGAAATATGGTAATTTATTCCATTTGCTGATATAAGTTTATTCCCGGGTAGCATTTTTCCAGATCAATACGGATTTGATTTTCTTAAACCCTCACTTCCTAGTGATGGATCTTTCATTATATCATAAATCATCTGGTTATAATTCAGTGGCATAAGCCCTTCACTTTAGATTTTGCATTTATAGTTGATAGTACTTGAAATGTTGGTGGCTTCATTATGGAGTCTAAGGGCACTATTACTCCTTGAAATTGGAAAATAGTATGCTTAGCTGGAGTTAAAAAAAAAACAATTTGGGGTAAATTCAGTAAAGCAAACCTGATCACAGCCACTGATAGGGGGCTTGGAGTGAAATTTTGCCTCGTAGCAACTCATCATCCAGAGGAAAAAAGTCTTCACCTCAGAAGGAAAGCTGGAGTATCATAGGGAACTTGAACACTCAGGGATGTGTAAGACTCAGTCCGTGATCACTCTTGGCCCTTTTTTTTTTTTTTTAATTTTTTTTTTTTAATGTTTATTAAAGACAGAGAGAGACAGAGCATGAACGGGAGAGGGTCAGAGAGAGGGAGACACAGAATCTGAAGCAGGCTCCAGGCTCCGAGCTGTCAGCCCAGAGCCCGACGCGGGGCTCGAACTCACGGACTGTGAGATCATGACCTGAGCCAAAGTCGGACGCCCAACCGACTGAGCCACCCAGGTGCCCCTCTCTTGGCCCTTTTAATTTACTGACCCAAGATCTTTAGGAATCTTCCTTCTGACATCCCTTCAAAATATTTTTTGAGCGTCTATTGTACGTTAGGCCCCATGAAAACCATGTGCAGGATAGTGGGGGTGCCACTATGGATAGAGAGAATCTGAAGATATATGCCAGGCCTTAAGAATTCACCTTTTCCGGGATGCCTGGGTGGCTCAGTCAGTTAAGCATCTGACTCTTGACTTCAAATCAGGTCATGATCTCACAGCGTGTGAGTTTGAGCCCCGCATTGGGCTCTGCGCTGATGGTGTGGGACCTGCTTGGGATTCTCTCTCTCCCTCTCTCTCTGCCCCTCCCCTGCTCACTATCTCTCTCAAAATAAATAAATAAACCCAAAACAACAACAACAATCAGAATTCACCTTTTCCTTTGGTCTTTCCTTGAGAGACAGTACAGATTTGATAGATGAAGTATAGATTTATAATATTTTTGGTTCCTGGATTGTGTTTCTTTGAATGCAATACTTGGCTGAGACTGGGCCAGCAGGAGTCGGGGGGCTTGGGGGCTGGAGAAACTTTTCCTTGAGAGGTGCCTCCAATTTGATAAATAGAGAACGAACGACTGTTTAGAAATACATCCAACAGATAACAGTCCGGGTTCTTCCCTGGGAATGTTATAGGATAGTTCTTATAGGAGATACATTTTGGGGTGTCCGCTCACCCCAGGACTCTCTGTCTGAAAACTGTTTCCTCACCTGCAAACACTAGCACGCTGCCAGCAGGCTAGCACTAGGAGTCACCTCCTTTCCTCCGACAGGAAGGAGTGCCTGGTCCAAGTTGGGCTAACCAGAGGGTTTTTTCCGGAGAACAAGGGGTTCAATGTGGGGGATGGCCACTCAGGAGCTGTGGGGGGCCACAGATGTCCATGAGCTCCTCAAACGCGCAAAAGCAAAGGCAGAAGACTAAGGAGACAACTGGAGGAAAACAGGTTCAAAAATTGGGATAGAACACTTTTGACCTCTTGTTGGCTTTCCTCTTCCTGGTTCCAGGCTCTCATGAGGAGGCTGCCCTTAGGTTCTTATAAGACACGTATTACTCTGCAAAGAAATTCTGTTTCCTTATTGCTCAAGTTACCTTGAAGTAACTTTTGACCACGTGAAATCCAAAGAACGTGGCCTAAGACACCTGCCTTTTATGGCCCCAATTCCTCAGGTTATCGTGTTTACTTTCGGATACTTCTGGTCTCATCTGTTGGCTAACTTGTTTCGTGTTAATGGCACAAAGTTGCCCATCAGCCTTGATGATCTGTTTTCTCTCTAGAATCACCAACCGAGCAGGGGAACGAGTACCTGCTAGTATTTTGCTGAGAAAGCTCTTAAATCATCTCCTCTCCTGCCGGGTATGATTGTGTCATTTAACGGTTTAACCACCTCCCCCTAAACTTCAGCCTGTGTTTGTTTTTGATTATTTATCTACGGCATCCTCCCAGAAGCTTTCGTTCTGGGGCTCTAGTCTTGACATCTCTCTCAGACAAAATTAGTTGTATTTAGAAGTTACCCTGGCATCGGTTTTCCAATGGGGCTGCAGTTTCTCACTGGGGGCCAAAAGTAAACCAGTGTCCACACCTATGGTAGATAAACATTTGAGAAGCCTCTTCCAGCGTGAAGCTTTGTTAACACAAGCTGGACCGCATGCAACACAAAGGGCTCTCAGGGGACGGGTCTCCCATGGTGAGAGAGGCTCAGAGCCCTTTCTCCCAAGGGTGGCCTCAGATCCCTGAAGGTTTATGAAAAATGCAGTTTGCTGCTATAAACCTCCTGAATCAGACTTTCTAGGGATGGGGCCAGGACCTCTGGAATTACAAAATTACTACCAAGGTAATTTTGATGCATGGAACCCATTGGCTCTGAGCCGAGAGTAGCAATTCTCAGATCCAAATATAATTGTTAGACTGGATTTCACTGTAAGATTTTATATATATATATATATATATATATATTCTGAAAAATTAAAGTCAGTTAAACTACACTTCTATTTGTGGAGACTGTCACTCCTGGGAAAAACTGAACATATCTCAGATCCTCCAAAATTGTATTATAAGCTCCAGGCTCAGATCTTTCCATCCTGACCACTGGGATCGATATCAGATTGTTCTGAAGCGGGTGGGACTGGCAGACATGTTTTTTGTTTGCTTTGGGAGAAGACAAACAGACAAACATAGGTTAAGTCAGAGATTTGTCATGTGTGGTCCTTAACCCTGCTGGACTGGAATGACTTGAAAGACCTTATTACAAAAGCATATTCTGGGCTTGACCCCAGAGCCACTGAACCAGACAGAACGTGAGTAGGACTAGGAGACTGGCTTCGTTTAGTAAATTGCAGGCATTTCTTACACGTGGTAAAGACGCAGGCCTTCCTGGGACGTCGCTAACTCCTGTTCAATGCTTCATTAAGATAAAATAAATGAGGCTGGGATACCAATGGCATCTACTTTCTGCTACTCTTTGAGTTGTTGATGATGATGATGGATAGTAATGGCAGCGACAGATAACGTTTCGAGCTCTTACGGTGGCAGACACAGAACTAGGAGGTTGACCTGCATTATTCCTGTAAACCCACACAACTCCATTACTCTCCCATTAGTGAGATAAAAACTGAGGCTCAAAGAGGACCGGCACATTTTCTGAGATGACACAACAAGTGGCTGAAATGGGATTAAACTGCTCAAGGGGAGCCAAATAAAAGGTGTGGGAGCTGCCATTCAGAATTCATCCTTCATGTATATATTTTTTCAAGTTTTATCTTTTTTGGGGAGAGAGAGAGAAAAGGCGTGAGTGCTGAAGGGGGAGAAAGAGAGGGAGAGCGAGAGAATCCCAAGTAGGCTCTGTGCTGTTAGCACAGACCCCGACACACAGCTTGAACTCACGAACCAGGAGATCATAACCTGAGCTGAAGTTGGACAATTAACCTAGGCGCCCCCATCCTTCGGTGTGTTAATTAGGGTTGCAAGGAACACTTGAGTGCAAGTAAGAGCTGAAAAAAGCACGGGTGGCTCAGTCGGTTAGGCGTCCGACTTCATGATCTCATGAAGCGTCATGATCTCACGGTTCGTGGTTCGAGCCCCACATCGGGGGGGATTCTGTGTCTTCCTTTCTCTCTGCCCCTCATCCACCCTGTGTGTCTCTCTCAAAAATAAACATTAAAAAAAAAAGTTGATGAAAGTGCATGATGTAATGATACACAAGCACAGGGTGTGGGAAGGACCTAAATCGCGTGCTGATCCTAGAAGAGTACCTCTGGGGCAGGAAGTGGAATGTGTTCAGTGGAATGTGAGGAAGTCCCAGGGACCAGCTCCTGTGGGTCACACGTGATCTCCCTGGGGTCACATGCATCTGTATTCTTGGTCCTGCTCTCTGCCTGAGCTTCTGCTCCTCCATCCTTCATCCTGCCCTGATTGCTTGTGGGTCCTGGCTGCCCTCCCTATACATCCTCCCGGCTTCAGCCTGCATTGCCAACAGCCTCAGTCTCTCAGGATTCCTTAGTTTACATTTTGGAGAGAGGGAGCCTGGTCCATTTTACTGGTTTGTGTTACATCACTTATAGATTGCTGGCTAGGTGCCACTCTCGACTCCAATCATTCTGGCTGGAGAGGAGGAAGAGGGGGGTCATATAGTAAAACCATGGCTGCCTGAGGGCCATGGTCCCCAGGAAGGTCTGTGAACAGAACAAGCATGGTAACTGTCATTCCCAACACAACTCGAGTCTTCATGCAAAGGCTCTCAGAAGGCCTTAGAAAGAAGTAAGTCTTGTCTGGAATGCCAAGTCCCCATGGTTAGGGTGGGTGACAATATTTGTTATTTCATATTTCATTCCTGGTGGCAAGTCGAGTTTGTAAGCTCCTTTAGGGTAAAGTTTTGTTTGTATGTTGCTGTATTCCAAGCACCTAGCATAGTGTCCAGCATTCAGCAGGTTCTCAATAAAGACTTGTTGAAAGAATGTTATTACAGTTTTCCAGCAACTCCCAGATGTCATGGATCAGACACGGGAAAATCTGATTTACATACTGCTTTGGTCCTGGCTCCTAGACACTACGAACGCCACCCTAACCATAACATATTCGTGGACAGAATTCCCTAGATGACACATTTCCTTAAAAGCTAATACGGATATTTTGGAGTCACTTGTTTTCAACTCCTGCTAATAACTGAAAATTAACCATGTGGCCTGGGTAGGAATCGGTTTCTAGAATCCTCAAGGAACAGAGATGCTAAGAAAGCAAAACATTTAAACCGATGGTTCTTGGGGCGCTTGGGTGACTCGGTTGAGTGTCTCTTGATTTTGGCTCAGATCGCGATTTCATGGTTTGTGCGATCGAGCCCTGTGTTGGGCTTTGCGTCAAAATAAACAAACATTAAAAAAACAAAAACAAAAACAAAAACTGGTGATTCTCAACCAGGAGTGATTTTGTCCCCAAGGGACGTTCAACAATGTGTCGAGATATTTTTTAATTGTGGTAAAATAAAGATACAATTCACCATTTCTAAGTGCAGAGTTTGGTAGTATGTTGTACCAACAACTGCCAGATTTTTCCTCTTGAAAAACTGGAACTTTATACCCATTACATAACTCCCAGTTCTCCTCTCCTCTCAGCCCTTTGGAAACCCCCATTCTATTTTTCATCTCTACGAATCTACCCTTGGTGTCTCGGGTCAGTGGAGTTAGGAATTATTGGCCTTTTTGTGACTGGTTCATTTCACTGCACAGGAGGTCCTCTAGGTTCATCTATGTTGTAGCATGGGACGGGATTTTCTTCTTTTTAAGACTGAATGACACGGCATGCTATATGTCTACACCACATCTCGTTCATCCGTTCGTCCACTGATGGACATGTGGGTCGCTTCCACCTTTTAGCTATTGTGGATAATGCCACTACGAGCGCAGGGGCGCTCCTATCCTTCTGAGGCCGTGCTTTTAATTCTCTTCAGTATCTGCCCACAAGTACGGTAGTTCAACGTTTAAATTAGTGAGAAACTGCTGTAGTGTTTTCCACAGAGGATGCACCATCTCCACAGTCTCACCCACGGTATACAAGGGTTGCGATTTCTTCGCGTCCTCACCCACACCTGTTTTTATCCTTTATTTTTTTGACAGCAGCCATCGTATGGGCGTGATGCACGGAGAGATTTTTGGTTGTCACAACTCGGAACAGGGGGTACCTACCACGAGCATCTAGAGCGTAGAAAGGTCAGCGATGTTGCCAACCTTCCTACAAGGCACAGGTCAGTCCTCCGCCACAAAGAACGAACTGATTCCAACCGTCGATAGTGCTGAAGTTGAAAAATCCGATCCACACTGTCAGGTTCATCCTCCATAGGAAATCTTACCTCCAGACATGTGCAGCCTCTGTCTTCTTTGTTGAGCCACTCAAAGGCAGAGATTTCAAAAAACCCGGAAAGGGAGGGAGGGCCGAGAAGAACGGCAACATTTCTTTTATTCAAATTTTATTGGAAGTTTACAAATGTATTACAGACATCAGTAAAACATATCCATTTTACAGGGCACGGATCTCAAGCAAAGTGTTCACAACAGTCTCTGGCAGAGCCCACACCAAAGGCCTGTTGCAGACCTTCTTAACAAATGCCTTGACATTCGACACACAACACGGAGTCTGGCCTGCCTCACCTTCTCAGACCCTCTGAGGTTTTGTTTATGCACTTGGGAGTTAAAGCAGGAGATGGGCAACACAATTCTGTACAGGAAAGAATGTGTTTGGGAGAAGGAAAAATGCCAAAGTCCTAATTTGCTAAGGAAAATGAAGGACTTGTAGACCTTAGAGTGTTAAGTCAGGGTCCACGATAGAACGAAAATGCATTGCGGAAACACATGAGTATCAACTAGAGAGGCTGGAGAACAGACCTTGCTAGTGGGTAACTCTCTCCAAAAAATTCTCAAAAGGTTGGTCAGTGTGACCTATTGAACATGAATGGCCAAGTGCCCAGTAGGGTGAAGGGATGTCTCTGAAAAGTCCCAGGATAGAGCAATTTTTTCTATCCTAAATCACCAGAAATGTTTTCCTACGCTACATGACTTCCCTCCCTCCTTTTTTTAATTTCCCTTGGGGAAAGCTAGTTTTGTCAGCAGGAAGTAAGCTTATAAAAGACTATAGCTCCCAATAGTGAGTCACGGCTTATGGCAGTCTTGTGTTGACTGGGCTACTATTATGAGAAAATGAAAAAGGAATCCAATCGTTTCTTGGTCCTAACCTTGACAACTGCTTCCAAGTGGTCAGACAAACCAGTTGGGGTGTCTGCTGAAGCCCCCAAGGGACCAAGCACTGGAGGCAAGGCAAAGCTCTCATTTCTACTTCCCCGGTACTTCCAGAGACGTACCTCAAAAGGTGGCAATCTGAAACTGCCTTCCAAATCAGGAGAGGAGGCTTAGCTGAGCCCTGCAGCCGGAAGGCTGTCCACAGGGCCCATTTCAAAGCCCTGAAGGTGCGAAACAGTCGCTAACAGCAACTCTTCTGGCATGAAACGGTCAGATAACTGGTTTCATTTTCCACTTTTCCTTTGTCACAGATAGATCCTCCTTCTCAGGCGTTAGCATCTGGTTTCTGTTAGACAGAGATATGCAAAGAGCACTTCTCCTTGGAATTGAAATGCTTGTGTTATTTCTTGTTAGAAGGTGGGATTAGACAAAGAATGAGATGGCCTCTCTTATCTGACCTCTGCAAGAGGATGAACAGAAGGCTGCCTGTAATAATCGGCCAAGAACACGAGAATGGAAAAGGAGGCCACAGAGACCGGTCTTTGTTTTGCTTTAAGAAGTCAGCCTCCACTTTTAGCATCCACCGTGACTTATGAACGATGCTTCCTAAATGGCTGGTGTACCGTTTGGGGGCCAATGGCAAAAGATGGAAAGATACATAAAAACTGGTTCACAGATCAGCTGTGTTATCAAATAACCTCAGTTCTAGTCGACCGATCCTGGCTGGTTGGAGGGTCACAAAGATTTCTGAGGCTGTATCCATGCTCTCTGGGAGAGCATACAGGGACACTTCGATGATACCTGCCCAGGCTGCAGGGACTCCAGAGCCTGTGCCACCCAGATGTCATCACCGGCTGCACCTGAGCTCGGCAATGGCAAGTGGTACCCCAGAAGCAGAAAGCCACTGCAGGAGGGGAAGGAAATATAATTTGTTGCAGTGCAAGAAAATCCTACAGAATGTGAAAAGAAGATGAGAAGGAGCTGCCTTCTGGCCCCCTACTGGAAATGTTCACGGGGCTGGCTGAGAGCAGAAAAGAACGACTAGAGATGAGAAGGTAAACGTAGAAAGCAGGCATCGACCAACCAACGCTAGGAATTCTACCTGCCTTGAACCTGCGCATGACCAGGAAACATGGTTCTGATCTCCCTCACCTCGTTCACCTTCACGCTTGGTAGAGATCCCAGAAGTATATGACAGAAGGAAGGGGGGGTACCTGAATGCCACACTCGATGCCACCAGCCTGCCAAGAAACCTGTTCACAGTATCAAGGGTTGTATGTATTGGCAGGGCCATTCAGGAAACTGTCAATGGCTACTTCTTCCTGGGAAACAGCCAGTTCTGTTGCCAATGAATTGAGCAGCGATAAGAAATGAACTTAACTCCAAAGTTGTGGTTTTAACCAAAAGGCAAGAAGATCACTACGAAGAGAGGTAGAAAAACCAAACAAACCTAAGGCATTAGAGAAGAGAGGAAACTAGGAATAGAGAGATTACTTTTCTAGAACAGTCTACTGAGGATAATAGGATGATCTACGAAGAGGAGACTGCAAGCCCCACTCGCAGGCAAAACTTGACCGAGAAGAGCTCATGGTTATGCGGGAGGAATCCGGTAAGGACCCAAAGTTCTTGCCTCAGAAAAGAATGCATTGAGTGTTTGGGAACAGGATTCTGCGATGTTACGTTTAAGGTATCACGAAGAGGTGTAATTCCTAACGCAGTGACATCCTGCTTTCCCCAGGGCACTCACTTGGAGGTCCCGTCATCTTTGTGATGATTTAACCGTCCTCGTGGGCATTCTCTGTAAGGTGCTTGGCTGCATGTGGGGTGGGGAGCAGGGATAGAAAACATGGAGGTGACCTTGTTTACATACAGTGTGGCCCTGAGGCCTGCCTCTCACTACATCTCAAGCTCGGACCAGTTCGGCTGCCGGATGCTCCCTGCACCGCTAGATCCGAAATCCCTTATTCCTCCCATCCCTTGTTGGGATATGGTTCCGTGTTGATTTCTGGTTACCATCTTCTTTCTGCAGATGGTGGCTAAAGCCTCATCTGGGGAAAGTAAGAGGTACTCTGAAAAGGATGGAGTTAGAAAGCAGCTTTTTTTTTTTTTTTTTTTACCAGGAGAATTTCTTTCATTGGATTCCAGGCTAGAGAGGACAGACGTTATTTTTCAGCTGTTGGCTACGTTAAGCGATCTACTTTTGTCTCTCTTTTCTTTTTCCAAAATGCCTTTTTATTCTTGTCAACCAAGGAACTCAAAACTCCACATTGGACTCGCCCGATTTCTACCAGAAACCGGCCACTTCAGTAGCATGGTGCTGCACAGTATTTCTTAATCAGTTTTGCCAAGCAGTTTACAAACTTACTATACAAACGTAATAGAGTTAATTCTCCGGAGGCTTGGATAATTAATGAAGCATTTAGATAATGAAGATAGCATGCGGAAAACAGCCACAACCAACATCTGCATTGCTTTTTTAAAAAATCAGTGACAATGACAAATGTCATATTAATACCTGAAAAGCAAATTATTTGTATACATCCTGAATGGAGTGCCATTTCCACATCCTTTATAGCCTTCTATTCCCCAGACCCATTTGGGATGGTGTCTGAAAAGCCACTTTTCACATTCTCTCCATAAGAAAATACTAGAAAATATTAACTACTATACTGAAAAGAGACCACACTCACCTCACCATGGCAGATGGCCACTGAGATACGCCGTGTACTACATCCACAGTACATCTCACTAAAGGTGGGTCCTCCAATGGATTATTTCAACCGCCACAATCCATTAAAAGGAGGAGGAGAATGGAACAGAAAGCAAGCGCTTCATCTTGAACCGAAGCAAGGTAGGAAGGTTTTTTTTTGTTTTTTTGTTTTTTTTTTTTTTACTATAAACAACACAACCGCTAAATGTCTTCTTTAAGCAAACTCACTTTTGAGCCCATTTTCTGTCTGACCAACAGTCCCCAAAGTTCAAAATGGAAATCCCCTTCTCAACAATGGTTGGTTTGCAAGGCCATTACCCTGAAATCTCCTGAGCAGCTCCCTCTCCTGGGTAACCCAGACACTCTGGTTACGGGGTGGGTTAAACTGGACTCCTTCCACAAGCACTGCGGGGTTATTCAAGGTAGTGGTCACCGCTAGTCTACTTCCTTTCCAGAAGTTCTTTGCTCTGACCTTCCTTCATATTCCCCTTCAGTCTCTACCCTTGACCTGCTTTCTGCTTTGAAACTGCCTTGTTCCTTCTCCATGCATGGCATACAATCTGCGTGTGACACCCCCGTCACTCCCAGAGCCCCTCAGAACCCTTCTGCCCCTAAATGTCTAATGCCTAAGTTTGCACTGAGGACAACCGGTTGTCAGGCTAAGGCAGCTGTTCCGTCTGCCTTGGTAAAGGAAAGCAGATAATATAATCCAGGAAACATGAGCACCAGAAAATAATGCCACATTCAAAAGAACGTCATGCGGACATCACACAACGGCACCACTCACGGGCACTTTCACTATCCCCAAGGGACAGGTCAACAGTGAGCAACTTCAGTGTTCCCAGCAGGGATGGCGTGTCTCATGGGACTTGACTGACACCGGGTGGTTTCTCTAATTGGCAAAAGTTACGTTTGCAATTTTAATAAAAATTACTATCACTTTGTAGAGAATAAATTCTACCGAGGGTGGGAGCAGACCTAAGGATGTCTCTCCTGAAGATGGAATGGAGCATAAAATGCTTTGGGTGTAATAGTTAATTTTTTTTTTTTCAGCCACAAAAAGCCAAATTGAATAAACTCCTTTGAAAAAGGTCTCACTGACATGTAACAAATTTGTATAGAAAAAAGAAAAAAAAAACAACAAACGGTGGTCCTGGACCACCTCTGAATACTACTCAAAGACGACGCTGGGTATGCATGCAAGGCTTCACTGAGTCCTACGATATAGAAATTCCTTTGATATTACAAAATACAAAAATATTTTATCAGAACTCTCATTTACATTGCATTTACAATGGACATGTAAATAACTTAGTCTGGGGTCCTGGCTAATAAACAAATTACTTACTGGAAAAAGGGTCCTAAAAGTAAGAGAGAGCCAGAGAGGATATAAGCAAGCGGGAAACAACTTGCCATCTTGCGAAAGGCGACTCAACACAGACTGACGGGAAGGAGGTGACCAACTCTGGCCTCCACAGAGTCTATAGCGTTTCCAAAGTGAAATGTGCAAATAATATTCAACATGCCGAGAACTGCGACTACCTATTGAGTCAGTCTATGACCTTGCCTCCATCAACTGCCAGCGTTTCCCTCTTCTCCTCCAGCAACCACCCCCCCCCCAAAAGCGCTTTACATTTTAAAACAGTGCAAGTTTCTGACTTTACATTCTTAGCTCCCATCTTCCCCCATTCCCTGACCCCAATCGTATTAGGAAATGATACAGTTTTTGCTCTTTTGTCTTTTCCTGCTGTGCACCTGTCCCCTGCCCCCTAACGTGGAAGACTTGGGGAGGCCGTAAGAGCTGTATTTGTGCAACAGCTCGTCGCTCGTGACGTAGCGCAGGCGGGCGGGCTGGGGGATTGGTTCTCCTAGGAAATAGCCCTCGTTGTCAGACTCCGAAGAGGAAGAGCAGGTGGAACACCAATCATACTCGGTGAAGTAGGGTCCCCATCGCTCCCCAAAGGCATTCTGCAGAGCCAGGTCCGACACCGTTCTCGGGCACTGGCCGTACAGGTCCCGGCGGGAGCCTTGGCCCAGGCTCTCCTGGAAGCTCCGCTGGCGCATGAACTGGTCATAGTCCTCCCTGGCTCTGAGGGGGGGCCTTTCTTTTAACCGGGAGATGGCCTCGCGCTCGCTGGCCAGGTGCAGGGCGTTGTCGGAGCGAGAGCGCCGGGAACGCCTGGACCGGTGAGGTCGGAAGCGGCGACTGTCATCACGGGAGGTACTTCTCCTCCGCGTGCGTTCGCTCATGGGCTGGATCCTCATGCCGTCCTGCCCTGGCAGCTTGCTGCCTGCCATCCCTCCATCGAAGTCAAAGCTCTGGTGCATCCTTCCGTGGGACTGCAGGTCTCTGTACCCGATGGGGTTGCCGAGCTGGTGGAGGTTTCCCTCCATCTCCTGGTACTGCTGGGCGGAGAGCAGGCTGCGGACTGACTCTGCGCTCCGGAACTGCATGGACGAGTTTAGAGTGCCCATGTTGCTCAGCTTCTCAGAGACATTCATTCCAGAGTCTTTGCTGAGGTCAGGCATGGAAAACCGGGACAGGTGCTCCTGGCGCTTGGCGCCACCATCTGCGGACAGGCCTGGCGGGACGGGGAGAGAGAAGAGAGGACCGTGGAGGTTAATAGGAGTTGCAGTCGGGTTCATCTGAACCACCAGAATCTACCCAGGATCGCTGCATGCGGCTCTGCAGCTGTACACGGCACAAGAGCTCTCTTGGAAAGCGCGTGCGAGGGCTTTCCCCATTCCACGGCACGGCGGGGGTGGCGGGGTAGTGTCCACCCAGAGAGGGCACCTGGTTAAAAGGCATCCATAGAGATGCATTTTACTAGGTGCTAATTCCTACAAAGGCTCATCGAAGTTACTAAGAGTCCACTGTGCCTCTTACGCGTGATGCTTCCTGTGTTTAGAATTTCTACAAAGGGCTTCAGATACCTCTTTGATCTAACGCTGTGCTGTAAGTACGGAGGACAGATATTCCGGACGCAGAAGGTTTCAGCTGCAGAGGCTGGGCCACGCCCAAGCACTTCCTACTGACACGGAGCCTCGTATCTAGTCCCATGATACCAGACCGACTCACTTTCCTGTTGGCCTCCAGCAGCTTTCTCCTGCGCCCGCTGTCCCTAAGCTCCATATCTCAAATGTCTGGAACACTAAGTGACTCCCTGGGTGTACACAGAGGGATATTTACTCTCTCAGGCTGCTGCGGGAATGACTGTTCCCAGGGTTTTAAATGGGCCCCTAACGGCCGGAAGATGTGAGTGGGGCCCTGGGACACCCCTTCTTTCCCTGGGGAGGCACTTTTAAAACAACACCGTGACCCTAATGTTTGAGAAAACAGCAGGTACCCCCAGCAATGGCCCTGCAGTTCCTAAGTGCCGTCACTGGCACCACTGAAATAAAAACTGTTTCGCAGATAGCGGGAGATTCTTGAGTAACTTCCATCTTGCCCATCCTAAAGCAGCAGTCTCTAAAGAGATGCTTAAGAGCAGAACAGGTGGTAAAATCTCAGCATTTTCCACTCGTTATCTGTTGGAAGATGAGCAGTTCTGCCATTGCTAGAAAACATGTCTCTGGATTGCAATGCCCCATTATGACGCCTGCCCCTGATTATTCTTCCCTACCTGCCGGGACCGACAACTTCCACGTCCCCGACAAAACTAATGGTAAGAACACTTCGAAAAACTACTTAGCAATATCTAGTGAAGCTAAATACATGTGCATACACACACACACACACACACACACACACACGCACACGGATTATCAACAAAGCTGCTTTGAATATCTGTGTCCGTTTTTGTGTGTGTGTGGACTTCATGTTATTTCTGTTGAGTATACAGAGTGGAGATTATATGACTTTCCATTGCTTCTCCTCATTATAGACCTAACAGGAGTCAGTGCACAGGTCCAAGAAAATGTAAAAGAGTATATTCAGAGAATATTTTACAATAGCCTAGAACTAGAAACAACTCACATGTCAACTAATAGGAAAAGGGATAAATAAATCGTGCTAGTTTCTACCATTCTCCCTTAAAAGGAATCAGAACTCTGGAGGGATGGCTGATTCTAGGACAGGAGAAGGGAAGGTATGAGCCTGGAACATCTTGTTATGCCAAAAAGGAAGTGTTACAAATGAAAAAGGATTTTTTGAAAATCACGAAAAAAATTTTTTTTAAGTTTATTTGAGAGAGGCAGAGATACGGGGCAGAGAGAATGGGAGAGAGGATCCCAAGCAGGCTCAGGGCTATCAGCACAGAGCCTGACATGGGTCTTGAGCTCACAAAACCGTGAGATCGTGACCTGAGCCAAAACCAACAGTCAGATGTGTAACCGAATGAGTCACCCAGGTACCCTGAAAACTGATGGAGGTTTGCCAGAAGGACACCAGGCACAACCTCAAAGGGCCCCCACTAGCCAAAGCTAAGCAATTTGAGCCTCAAATCATTGAAAACAGTAGTGATTCATAAACCACTGAAAAAAGAGGAAATCATGAGTCCATACCGGTAAGAGATAAACCCATCAGTAAATAGACGGGGGAGGAGAATAGGGTCTTGCCTGCAGTAGAATGCTGAGCAGAGCAGAAGGAGTGCACACAGAGGGGGTGCTGCATTTGGAAGATCATCATTCCGTAATCATTGTAGGTAATGATGGATTCTGTGTGAGAGTCAAGGCATGCGCAAGTTTGGGGGTAAAATTTAATGGGGAGGCAGGATATTTGCATGGTGTTAAGTGTTTTTCCACGCACTTACTAACTGTAAGGGAAAATTTAGTAGCTACACAATGGAGAAATCACACAGCACTTTGACCAGGAGATCAAACTTGACCTCACCGATGAGGGGCAGCTGGATACTGTGGGCCACCCAGTGTATGTCCTAAGAAGTCCATGTTATCACTCATGCAGTGTTCCAGCCAGGGAGACAGATCCTGAACGTACTCAGAAGGAAACATCAGGGAAACTCCCAAAGGAGGAAGATTCTATGAAGAAAAAATGGGACTATATTCTTGAATCTTTTTTTTTTCAGTATCATAAAAGTGTGACAGAATATTTGACACTAAAGAACACTAAGGAACCAGGGCAATGGTATAGAATACACGATCCTGGACCAGAACCTATTCTGTAGTGAGAATGTCATGAAGGATAACTGTGGAGAAACTGACGAAAATTGGGACACGGGCAATTAATAAATATGCTAAATTTGCTGTGTTAATTTTGATAACAGTGATAATTATGGTAGTGTTGGAGAAGATCCTTCCTCTTGGGAAATACACATGGAAGTATATGGTAGTAAATGGCCGAGGTGGATGCAACTGCCTCTTGAATGGGTCAGAAACAAATTGCGTGTGTGTATGTGAACAAGAGAGAAGCAATGATAAAACGAATAGGGTAAATTGTTACTCATATGTGAATCTAAGTAAAGAGTACATTCTGGTTATTGTTTGTTTCATTTTTGCAACTTTTCAGTAAGTGTGAAATTATTGCTAAATAAAAAATCTCCTGGGGCGCCTGGGTGGTTGAGTCGGTTAAGCGTCTGACTTCAGCTCAGGTCATGATCTCACTGTTTGTGAGTTCAAGCCCCGCGTCAGGCTCTGTGCTGACAGCTCAGAGCCTGGAGTCTGCTTCGAATCTGTGTCTCCCTCTCTCTCTGCCCCTCCCCCGCTTGTGCTCTTTCTCTCTTGAAAATAAATAAACGTTGAGGGGCGCCTGGATGGCGCAGTCGGTTAAGCGTCCGACTTCAGCCAGGTCACGATCTCGCGGTCCGTGAGTTCGAGCCCCGCGTCAGGCTCTGGGCTGATGGCTCGGAGCCTGGAGCCTGTTTCCGATTCTGTGTCTCCCTCTCTCTCTGCCCCTCCCCCGTTCATGCTCTGTCTCTCTCTGTCCCAAAAATAAATAAAAACGTTGAAAAAAAAATTAAAAAAAAAAAAAAAAGAAAATAAATAAACGTTGAAAAAAATCTCCTGAAATTTGTGGCATATGATGCAATGGTTTTCAATGCCTGGGGAAGTTACTGGGGCTGGGGGGGCGGGGGGGTGGGTGGTATATGCTATTGGCGTCTAGTGGGCAGAGGCCGGAGAGATGTTGCTAAACATCCTACGATGCACACACAGGACAGTCCCCACAACAAAAATGATCCAGCTCCAGATGTCAGTAATGGCACAGGCGAGAAACCACGATAGGATGCCATCCTATCCTGCGAGGATGAACGACTACACCCAGCCACAGGGATGAATGTCACATAGAGAATGCTGGCAGACAAAAAAGAGTACGTGCTGTGTGATTCCGTTTATATGAAGTTCAAGAACAGCCCGAAGCTGTCTATGGTGGCTGAGATCAGGACAGAGGGAAGGGACATAAAGGAAACATGGAGGGTGCTGGAGATGTCCTGTATCTACATCTGGGTGGTGGTTAGAAAAGGATACACACAGAAAAGTTCCTTGAGGTGTGGATTTAATATTTGGTTTGCTCTATCTTAGGTAAGTCACGCCCCAATAAAATGGCATAAAAACAAAGCAGAGCTCGCATGAAAGAGCCAAATGTAAATGTTGGATATGTCTGTGGAGAAAATATTCTGCCAACCACCATACTTTCCAGTCGTATATATTTTTTAATTCCATTACTGGGGTAACTGTCAGGGCAAGAGGGGATGAGTTCTTTAACTCCCGCTTTCCCCGCTGCTTATCTCTGACACACAAATCATAAAAGCTGATTTACAACAGCCTAATCACTTCCAGAACTGCCCCAACCTGAAGGCGGAGAGGACAGGACAGCAACCAAGGATGATGAATGAGTCGTCGGAGCAGATGAACTCCATGCAGTAGGGAAGGAAAAAATTCTTCAAGAATCACCGGGAGAGACAAAAACTACACACGTGTGGGCACAACGATCTTTGCTGGGCTTCCTCCTCAAGCCCTGTTATAGAATCAGGGTTGTTATCAACAAGCTAGCAAAGTACCACACATCCCCAAACAAGCTGTTTTCCTGACCCTGTCTTTTGTAAGTCTCCAAGTCAAGCATTTCTGAGGACATCCTGCGTGTGAACAGATTCTTATTTCCATGAGGAGGGTGTAACGTGAAGGAGGGCAGTTTCAGTACCACTGGGAAGTGATCTGGCCCTGTCGTGTTGTACTTCTGCGTCCTGGGCAATCTCAGGATAACCTTGACCACCTCGACCCTCCTCAGAAAAAAAGAACGCTCTGTCAAGTACAGGAGGCTCCCACTATTCAACCCGGAGCCTAATGTCACTTATCCCAAACATAAACTATTCTCTCCGGGACGTGTGAATGGGACTGGAAATGTTAGACGCTTGCTATGGACATTATCAATACATTTACTTATTTATTAATAAAGCTTCTTATTGACTAACTCAGAGTTTGCTCCACGGTCTTCCTGCATGCAGGACATGAACAGAATGGCCAATGTTGTCCACAGATGAGCAGCCATCATGTACCTGCCTCTGAACAGGGTGGCTCTGTGGTTAATTTCATTCTTGGCAAAATCCAGAGTCCTCAGGCAGCCCTCAAGGCCCTCTGGTCTCTCAAAGATCACCCACTAAACCCTCGTCCCAGCTTCCTTGGCGTCAGCTGTCCTTACACACGTACCAGAAAGCTCATTTCAGCCTCTTTTGGAAAACACTCCCCTCTGCACTGCTGACTTCCGCTGACCATAAAGGCCCTCACATAAATGTCACCTCTTCAGAGGGAGCCGCCCTGATTGCTCTTTCTAAAGGAGCAGGTTGTCCCCCCAACAACCAGTCACTCTGCAGCCTTGACTTTCAAGGTTCCCACCCTGACTTGTTTTCTTAAGTTCTTTCATATGAAGTTTGCAAGTTGAATGGGTGCCTCCTGGGAGCAGGCATCACGTCCCTCTATTCACTGGACTCCCCTAGAACTAGGAGTGAGCCTCCTTGGTGCTCAATCAATATTTGTGGAATTAAGGTCAACGAATCCTCATGCTGCCCGCCAGGAAAAGGTAGCTACCCTCTGACCTGGAGTGGGCCAGGACTTAACAACCAACTCTAATTCAGACGGGTGGGATGCCAACCATCAGGACCAGAAACACACAGTCACACCTGTCAATCTCATTGTCTGCGATGCTTCATTTTGCAACCTACCATCTGTGGGGTTTCTCCAATTTTAAAGTTGAAGAACGTGTGGTTTATAATTAGCTCCTCAATCTGCACAAAATGTTTTGGGCTTATTAATCCCAGCTCTGGAGATGCGTTTAAATCACCAGCTTCCATGTCTCCAAGACTATCACAGATCACACTTCAACTTGAGAAACCGTCCTTTCCTCTCTCTGCGAGCTGAACTGGAGAGCCACTTCCTGGCTGGCAGCAGGGGGGCAACCTTTGAGCCTCTAGAGACACATCTCCAAAATGGGTATGACAACAGTATCTGAGTTTGGGAGTTGCAGTGACATAAGATGAGGAGAACAGTACTTTTCCTCATTAAGACTCATCACAACGGTAGTAGGTGTGTGCCATGTTTCTTTGATCTTCAACTTCTTGGCTAGTCTATAACCTCCAAGATGGCAGGAACAGACTCCTGTTTGTCAACCCTCATCTCACCACCTCATATTCTGGTACTTTATATGCTGGAAGAGAGTAGTAAGAAAGACCTCAAACTCCCCAGTGAAAGGAAGCAGGCCCCAAGAATTTTATACTCAGCCACCTGCCAAGGTAGACAAATACTTGAAGGTGTGATCGTATGACTGAATGAGTCCTAGAATGATGACCCACACAGGCCACACGGCAGTGTTCACTGAAGATGGGCCACTGTTCAAAGAATCTGTGGCTCCCGAATGCAGTTGGAGACTGCTTCTCCACACAGATGAAATACAACTCTTTCTTCCGTTTGTGCAGCAGGAGACCCTGTGTCAGATCACCGCGTATAGACAGAATCCACCCCAATGGAGGTCTACAATGCTACTCTCTCCTGCTGCCAGAGGCCCACCTTACTTTTCTTGCTGCCTGAGCCCCGATGTGTGCATGTGAATGCCTGCAAGCAAGGTGTGGTGTGGGAGGCAGAGACTGCTAACTAAATTCCCCAGGGAGCCCTTGGAGTCTGACCCCACATTTGATGATCACAGAGGTGATCACAGAGGCCCAACACATTCTGGAGACCCTGGCTGAAGAAGCCTATCTGCCAGCATGAGGCATGGATGTTAAGGCATTCTCCTCTCCAAATAATGTAGGATTTGTGAGAAGTGCTACATGGCCTCAATTCAGCCTGGTCCCAGTGATCTGTGTGGCCGGGAGCCACACAAACACCCAGGGGCTGCAGTTTTCTGTCAGCATGCATGGCCCTGGCCCCAACAAGGAGAGGTCCGTGTTGAATTTAGCCTGCAATTCTCTATGGTTTAAACCATCAATGCAAAGCTACGGCCAGGATGCTCTAAGCAATGCCAGCATTTCAGGCTGAGCAATATCCCCTCACTGCAGACATAAGGCCTCACAGAAGTCAGTGACAGCAAGAAAAATCAATACCTCCAAAGAATGCCCTGGGTCTGACGGAAGAGAAAGGCAATCTTTGCGGTGTTCGCTCTCTCCATTTATTCCAAGAGCAGAAGAGTGCTCAAGACCAGAGAAAAGACCACGCAGACTGCAAGGTAAGATTAGCCCTTTGGTACATCTTTCCATTCCTTATTTATTGCCCTTTCTGGTCCTGTTCCTACCCCCCTCAAAGAAATTGGCATACAAAGACATCGCTGTTTCTGCCAACTTAAATAACGCATTTCATTTTACAGTTCTGTGCAATAAACGAAAGAGTAACTACTCACCTTAGCCCTATAGACATTTATGACTCGCACGTTCAGTAAGGTTTTCCCTATATGACTTTTTTTTTTCTTTCTGAAGCAGAGACATGAATCGGAATGGTTTAGAATAAGGGTTTGCAACCTAGAGCCCATGGGCCAAAGCCAGCTCACTGCGTGTTTTTGTAAATAAAGTTTTATTGCAACACAGCTACACCTATTCATTTGCGTATTGTCTAGGGTTGCTTTCTCACTACAATGGCAGGAGTGAGTAATCGTGACAGACTGTATGACCTACAAAGCCTAAAATATTTATTACCCGGTCCTTTCTAGAAACAAGTTTGTCGCCTCTGGTTTAAAAGGCAAATGTGCTGTGAAGCTGTAGCAGGCCTAAGCATCCCCAAAGTCATGGGCTCTACATGGTCTATCAGAGCATGCAAAAAATGTCTTTGAGGTACAAGTTGATTCAAGTGTGTGGGGGTAAGTTTGATCAGGTCCCTTGGGGTCCTTTTTCCAACTCAGTCAATTGATTTCATCAACACTCAGAATCTCAAATTGGCAACATCTGGAGAGAAGCTGTCATCCGGGCAGTGGAGTTTAACCACCACCAAATGTTCCTTAGTGACAGGGCACGGAATGTTCGAACAGAGTAGGCTGGGGAAAGCGGTGGGGCGGGAACGGAAAGAGAGGGAGAAGGAAAAGGAAAGGCAGGGAGAGATTATGAGCACACTCGAAATCCCTGGCTGCTAACAGCGGGACCTGGGACCAGCGGCCATGGCACCCTAACCAGACTGGCAGAATCCCAACCTGCATTTGCACCAGAGCCACCCTGGTGATTCACATGCCCCTGAGAGTTAGGGCCCCACTGTGACAGAGCTGTGGCCGAGTTTCAAGGACAATCTTCTCTGCAACGAAAGGTGCTTCTACCCTAGGAAACCCCACACCCTCAGAGACACTGATTCAGAGTTTCTCAACTTTGGTGCTATTTGCATCTTGGGCAGGAGAATTTTTTTTTCTTTTTCTGCCTGGGGGCTGTTGTGTGTTGTGTGGTGCTTAGCACCATCCCTGCTTCTACTCACTAGATGCCAGCAACACCCCCCTGCAGTTGTGACAACTCACATCTCCAGACATTGCCCAATGTCCCGCGGGGCTAAAACTGGTCCAGCTGAGGACCACTGCACAAACAGATCTGATCCTGGAGCTGCTGCTGACCACAGGCTAAGGAGCACTCTGTTCCTGATCTTCCAGAGAAACTGGGTTGATCCTGCTCTACCCCACCCCGCAAACATGAGCCTGAGCACCAGACACGGTGGACACGTTCTCTTTCCAGAGAAAGATCAGCGCGTTCCATGAGGTTGGGGGTGGTGTATCTCCCAAATCGGGGAACTACGAAGTCGTTTGCTCTCTAAGCTCCCCTCCACAAACCCACTCCTGACAGTCTGTCTCTCCCACGGTGGGCGTTAAGAGTTCCCTGTGGTTAAGGCCTTCACTGTCTTCTTTTCCCTCCCCCATTTGAAGCCTTTGGAATCTCGAGCCCTTGATGCAGCTCTCTTACTTCCTTACTCTGGTCACCAGCCTGTCTAGTGGGTCCCAAGTGAGGAGGTGGTCATGAGTGCTTACAGTCACGTGTCTGCCATCTGCTCCTGTGGTTCCAGGAAAAGTGCTGGCAGACGAAAGACACAATTTCCTTCAGGCAGCTGCTGCCGCGAGGGAGGCTGAGACGGGCTGGTGGGGAGAGACGCCCGCTTCTGACTTCACGCCTCCCCCGTGCCCGCCTGGATTCCCCTCGAGGGAAGGGCCATTTCCCCATCCCTGACCACTCGGGGAGACTGGCCCCAAATAAAGCACAGCTGCTTGACAACCAGCTGGTTACAAAGGCGTCCATGACCCATTCGGGTTTTCCCAACAACAGAGTCGGTGGTTTTTAGCAGCATTCATTCTAGAGACTTGCCTTTGAGCCACAGTGGCTGAGAAGTGACAAGTGTGACAACAGGACTAAAAAGTCGCTTTTCTTGCAGACCCAGGAGAGTTGAAAGGAAGAGCCTGGTCGAGATCAAAACTCTAATTCGACTGGAGGTCCCTTACCTTGTATCTGCGGAACTGCTCCTTAACTTCCCAATAAAGACCAACGTGTAAAAGGCAGTGAAGGGAGAGACCAGGAAGTGACATTTTTAGAAACATGTGGGGTCAATTTTAACTCCTTTTCAGCCCCGTGGGGGATTGTGGTTGTGTAGCCACAAAGCCCATTGCTAATTGAAAGGATGCTTAAAAAATTCAAACCAGGTGAAGATTGTTTGCCAGGGTTTGCTCTGGGCTCACACTGACCCCATGCTGCTTTCCAGAACCCATTTACCCCTGGGGCGCCTGGGTGGCGCAGTCGGTTAAGCGTCCGACTTCAGCCAGGTCACGATCTCACGGTCCGTGAGTTCGAGCCCCGCGTCAGGCTCTGGGCTGATGGCTCAGAGCCTGGAGCCTGTTTCCGATTCTGTGTCTCCCTCTCGTCCCTCCCCCGTTCATGCTCTGTCTCTCTCTGTCCCAAAAATAAATAAACGTTGAAAAAAAAAAAATTAAAAAAAAAAAAAAAAAAAGAACCCATTTACCCAAGTCAACGGGCAGACCACACGGGAGTCTGTGCTCAGGAAACACTCGACTACACGGCCCAGAAGCTCAGTGGCTCCCCAGCGGTAGGGAGCAGGCAGCCGGGGACTTGGAGACCCATCTGGTTTCTTCAAAGATTCTAGATGAAGTCCTAACACTGCCAGGCTCTGTGAGCAAGGCCATTTCTGGTGACACCTCAAAGGGACATTACACTATAGAGGGAAGAGAGATAACTCAATCAGGAGGTCAGTACAGCCATTATATAGAGTAATCACAGGAGGGAGGAAACACAATGCTCTGACAGGGCCAAAAGATTAGCTCTATCCAAACAGAGTGCTGAGAAAGACCCCTGTGATGGTGATGACAGCTATCCTAACACCTAAAGGACCTATGGGCACCTGGGTGGCTCAGTCAGTTAAGACTCTGGCTTCGGCTCAGGTCATGATCTCACGGTTCGTGGGTTCGAGCACCACGTCGGGCTCTGTGCTGACAGCGTGGAGCCTGGAGCCTGCTTCGGATCCTGTGTCTCCCTCTCTTTCTGTCCCTCCCCCGCTCATGCTCTATCTCTGTCTCTCTCAAAAATGAACGGACGTTAAAAAAAAAATGTTAAAGGTCTGAAGGAGACAGCCTCACCAATAGTGGGGAAAGCGCTCCAGGGCAGATGGAACACTTCGTACCAGGAAAAGTTCCTAGTACTCTACGAAGTGACAAAAGGGCAGTGTGGGAGCCCGAGAGAGGTTCTTCCAGGCCACCTTGGCTTTGAAAGTATCCTTCCCGTGCCTGTAGGCAGCTGCGTGGCAGCACAGGGGAGTGGAGAGGAGCACTGGCTTTGAACTTCACCTTCCGGCTCTGTCTCCTAGAGCTATGCCTCCTCAGGCAAGACCCTGGCCTGCTTTGTGCCTCAATTCCCTCACCTGTAAAATGGGAGTAAGTAGACTCTAGCTCATTAGGATGACAGTGAATAATAAGTGAGTACTTAGTGCTGGTGTAGGGAGATCAGACGGAATGTTCTCATGGTCTTTCACCACTTATCTGTCACTTAACAAAGTATTCTTAGGAATGTTGTCCTACATGAAACAGCTGGGCATGGATACGCAAGTTTTTCAAGTGTGTAACAGAGAGTTGGAAGGATTTGCTCGAGGTCACCCAGCAGCCACTTGAGAACTATTACTTCCTACCTTTTATTTTTGTCAGTAGAAGGAGTACAAGGAATATGGCCACAAGGCTGTTATTGACTTGAGTGACAAGAGGCAAAGAGAGAAGTAAAGATCCATCCACACATTTGAGCTCTGGACCAGTGGCCACAATTCAAAAAATCCTTTTCATTAATGGATAGTTTCCTATTGTATAAATAAGAATTATTGCTATCTGCAACAGCAAGGATGAATCTCATAAAGTGAAAGATGCCAGCCACAAAAGAATACAAACAGTAGGATTCCATTTATATCAAGTTAAAAACCACTGCAAGCGAACTGTTTGAAGTTAGGACAGTGCTTGCTTTGGAGATGAAGGAGGAGGAGAGAGTGGAAGGGGCAGGAGGGAGTTTCTGGGGTCCTGGTGGTGGTCTACTTCTTGACCTGGGCAGTGCTGGCAGGAGCATAATAATTCACTGAGCTGCAACTCATGATTCCTGCACTTTTCTGCTGGTTACACATCCGTAAAACGTTTATTAAAAACGACCACCGAGAGAGAGGCGAGAATGTACTCACGACAGTTTGCAAGGTGAATGTGCATAAAGCATCCCCCTCCTGGGACGCTGGACTGGTAGGGCTGGGACACGGGCCCCAAACCAGCAGCTCATATGTTAGGCCGTGTTTGGTCTGAAGGGTTAAGTTTCTTTCTTTCGTTTTCAAGTTGGAATGCACAGGGGCCTTCACCATCTGTGGTCTTAGCCCTGGGCACATTTACACATTTGTCATACCTGCCTGTCCACAAGCCTCTCTTACCTCTCCCAGCAGCGTCAGCCAACTTGATAAGAGGGATAGAAGGTTGGATGAAAACGGTTTATGGATGTAAGGGCAGTACACAATGCGCTCTTCTAAGCTTGGGGAATCCTTGCTTCTCAAGAGCCTACTTACACACAGCTGAGGGTTGACAAAATGCTATTCTTGGCAAAAAAGTTTATGGTATCACGTATGACAGAGCCAATTACCAGACTGACAGACGGGCAAAAACATAAACATCTACTCCGTGGTAGATGGAGTGTCTTTTTTTTTTTTTAATGTTTTTATTTATTTTTGAGACAGAGAGAGAGAGAGAGAGAGCATGAGCAGGGGAGGGGCAGAGAGAGAGGGAGACACAGAACGCGAAGCAGGCTCCAGGCTCCGAGCTGTCAGCACAGAGCCCGACGCAGAGCTCGAACTCACAAACCGCGAGATCATGACCTGAGCTGACGTTGGATGCCTACCGACTGAGCCACCCAGGCGCCCCTGGGGTGTCTTTTAAAAGGATGGGTGGGTAGCATGAAGAATTGATGAAAGGATAGGAAAGGAATGGAAAAATGGTTATATTAAAGAGTGCGTGCAAAATGATGCATGTACAGAAAGAGACATGATTTGGGGCTTTCATCAAGAGCTTATAAAATCAAGCTACAGAATACAGTTCTTGGGTAAGAACTAAGTTTTCAAGTCATCATTATCACTTCTATTATTCATTTACACTTAAGATACTCTTCATTGGTGCTCCCTCTGTGTCTGGAGGGGAAGCCAGTGGGGTACCTGTAGGTGAAGAACTGAAAATAGAAAAAAAAAAAAAAAAAAAGATGAGCAACTTGCCCAAGGTCAAGAATGATGGGGATGGGTGACAAAGGCAGGGACTGAATTAGTTCTCCAGACTTCCAAGAGGCAGCTTCTTGTCAAATTTGAGCAGGCATGCAAGTTACCTAGTTATCTTCTTAAAATGATGATTTGGGTCCACTACATTTGGGGTTAGACCCAAGACTCTGAATTTCTAACAACCCCCTAGGAGAGGCTGATGTTGTTGGTCTGCAGACCACACATGACACAGCAAAGGTCTGGGTGCTTTCTCTTTCATCATGAATTTGCAAGGAAAGCTTGGTTTCCCCGGTTTCTCACAACACATTCAGGAAGGTGTGGCTCACACACCAACCAGAGGGCTGTACGTGAGCATGTGATACCCCCAAATCTCTGGCCAAGGAACCAAAGAACTCTGAGGGCAAATAAGGTCGTGCTGTACCCTGTTCCCTTCTTCTCCACGAAGAAGGCTGCCACGAATCTATTTCCCTGCTTCTGACAAGAGCAGAGCCAGGGTGGCATTCTTGGAAAGCATAAAGACACTGAACCTGGCCATGCAAACTTCCCTTCCGGCTCTCGATCTGTGCCCTTCACCTGGCTTCCTGAGGCAACTTGGGCTTGGCTAGACTCATCCTTCACGCAGATGGAATAAGCAGCTGCTAGCCCAGGAGGAGCTGGGAATCCAGAGTCCTCCAAAGCCCTCAAATCCCTCTCCTCCTACCCTGCCAACCAATCGCACACATATCCCAGTCTGAGAATTAAGGAAGCTTTTCCAAAGGATCCTCTCTGGATTATACAAAAAAGGATTCTGTAAGCAAGGAAGTCTGGCAACTTCTGAAGAACTTCTGAAAACATTTAGCTTAAATGCAGTGGAAATTATCATAAGGAAGATACTATGACAACAGAACCCCTTCCCCACCTGGCTACATCCCCACCCCCACTCGAAAGGACACATTCTGGGAAATGGTGGCTTAGCGCTAACTTCCTCTTTAAAATCCAAACATCTCTGCTTACAGTTTCTAACTCCATCACTGTAACAGCGCCGTGTGCAGTGGAAATTGACGCCTAAGGCCAAAAGAAACGGATCCTGACTTTATTTAACAATTTTTAAATTTTCTTAATCATGGATTTTTACATGAATTTTGATTCTTAAAGTGCAGCCATGAAATACTGCTTATCTTGATTACTGAGTTTTTGGTACCCCTTTCAATTATGGTCCCACGGAGGGTGCCTCATTTGTCGCACCCTGGTCCTGGCCCAGGACCTTTTTACCTTATTCAAATCTTCAACTTCCTTTGTAAAATTCCAGGGATTGTACTTCCTCTTGTATTTCCTATAAACTGTGTTTACTAGGGTAGTGGAAAAAGTAATTGGCCCAGATACGAAAGGCCCTGGAGTCAGCTCACAGCTCCATCGCTGCAAACTCCAGGAAGACTTTGAATAAATCGCTTCTCCTCTCTGAACTCAGCCTTTCTTCCTTTCTGAACCTGAACTAGGGATTCTCCGACCTTCTCTCAGCTAAGAGTCTGTGATTAAAAAAAATTTATTTTTTAATTATTTGTTTTTGTGGGGGGAAAGGTTGTGGGGGGAGGAGACAGAATCTCAAGCAGCCTCTGCACAGCATGGAGCCCGATGTGGGGCTGGAACCCACAAACTGTGAGATCGTGACCTGAGTCGAAGTTGGACACTGAACCGACTGAACCACCCAGACGCCCCCCTTTTTTTGAGATGGTTCAAAATGCTTTTTTGTTTCTACTGACATGTAATGGACACATAACATTGTACAACACGATGACTACATATATGTATATATTGGAAAATGATCACCACAATAAGTCTAGTTAATACTCATTACCACACAAAGTTACAACTGTTTTTCTTATGACGAGAACTTTTAAGATCTTCTCTCTTAGCAATTTTCAAATACACAGTACAGTATTATTAACTGTAGTCCCCATGTTGTACATGACATCCCCAGGACTTTTTTATAACTGGATGTTTGTACCTTTTGACCCTCTTCCCTCATTTCTGTGAGTCTGATTTTGATTCTACGATCCAAGGCAGACAGACACCTCCCACGATCAGATCGGTATGGATCAGCATATAGGTACCAGAGCAGTCTGCCCCTCAAAGGAATGGTGTCTGACCGAGGGAGTAAATGAGAGAGAGAGAGAAGTAATGGAGGGTTGTCTGAAATGAAAACACTTGGGAGAGTCCCAGACAGGGAACACTTAAGGATGTAATCTGTTGACAGAAAGAAAAAGGGAGAAAAAAAAACAAAAACCAAAAAACTACACCCAAGATTGGTCTGTTTTGTCACCATTTATCACAGCAAACCTATTGCGAGGTCTCACGTCGAATGGGTAGTTATCTCTGGCCTGTGCTTTATCCCCAGCAAGTCAGAAGGGAATGGTCAAGGCTCACTTTAAAATAAGGTGTGGTCCTACATCCAGATGGCCAAGTGACACATGAAAAAATGCTCAACATCACTTATCATCAGGGAAATACAAATCAAAGCCGCAATGAGATCCTACCTCACACCTGTCAGAATGGCTAACATTAACAACTCAGGCAACAAGAGATGTTGGCGAGGATGCGGAGAGAGATGTCTTCTGACTGCTGGTGGGAATGCAAACTGGGGCAGCCACTCTGGAAAACAGTACGGAGGTTCTTCACCAAATCAAAAATAGAACTACCCTATGACCCAGCAATTGCACTACTAGGTATTTATCCAAGGGATACAGGTATGCTGTTTTGAAGGGGGCACATGCACCCCATTGTTTATAGCAGCACTATCAACAATAGCCAAAGTATGGAAGGAGCCCAAGTGTCCATCAACGGATGAATCGATAAAGAAGATGTGGTATATATATACAATGGAGTATTATTTGGCAATCAAAAAGAATGAAATCTTGCCATTTGCAACTACGTGGATGGAACTAGAGGGTATGATGCTAAGCGAAATTAGTCAGAGATAGACAAGTATCATATGACTTTACTCATATAAGGACTTTAAGACACAGAACAGATGAACATAAGGGAAGGGAAGCAAAAATAATATAAAAACAGGGAGGGGGATAAAACAGAAGAGACTCTTAAATATGGAGAACAAACAGAGGGTTGCTGGAGGGGTTGCGGGAGGGGGGATGGGCTAAATGGGTAAGGGGCATTAAGGAATCTACTCCTGAAATCACTGTTGCACTATATGCTAACTTGAATGCAAATTAAAAAAAAAATAAAAAAAATAGTGGAAAGAAAAATAAATAATAAAATAAAATAAAATAAAATAAAGTAAAATAAAATAAAATGGGGTCCTGGTACCACCTGTTTCAGAATCACGTGGGCAGCTGGTTTGAAAATGCAGTCTC
This sequence comes from Panthera uncia, assembly GCF_023721935.1. Classification (NCBI taxonomy): domain Eukaryota; kingdom Metazoa; phylum Chordata; class Mammalia; order Carnivora; family Felidae; genus Panthera; species Panthera uncia. The sequence goes on from NC_064816.1 coordinate 30,271,506, forward strand.
CTGGTTCCTGTCCCAGATCCAATGCATCAGAATTTATAGCAGTGGAGCTCAGGAATTGGCATTTTCAACAAGTTCGTCAGTTGATTTTGAAGCCTATTTCAAATGAAAAAACCCGCTGCTTTGAAGTCAAATGAGTGTGAATAAATAAACAGGTGAGCCCCCTCCTCACTTGCCGGCAACCTCGGAATTCGGGATCTACGAAGCTGCCTGTTATATAACTGCCTCTCTAGCGCCAAACAAGGTGTGAGGATATTCTGTGACCTGCCAAGCTGTGAGCTGCTTTCAGTCGCACGATCTCCAGGACAGTTTGTGTTACCTTTCCCACCAGATCTTGGCTGGTGGAGACTGATGACTTAATTCCCCGGCCCCTGTCACTGTGTGGTCCCTGTGCCAACCCAGCCAGGGTGGATGGCAACACAGCTCCCCTGGAAACTGTTCAGATGGCTAGCTCCCGAGAAACCCATCAGGCTGCTGGAGAATGCAGAAAGGGAGGGATTTTACTTGGTCTGGCTCCAACTCTTGGGCCATCAGAGCTGTTCTCTGCTCTATGAGCACATAAAACCCCCAAATATCAGAGCACATGGGTGACCACACTGGGTATGTTCTGTAGTCCCCGTCTTCAAGCAGGATTTGGTTCTATCAAGTGCCCAACTCAGAGGAGCTAGACTTTCGATGAAAGTACAAATCTGTATTACCTAGAAAAAGGCAGTATCTACAGAAACTTGCAGTGTGCATATCCCTTGATGTACAAGTCCCATTTCTAGGGATTTATGCTATGGAAAAACATGAACAAGCACACAGATATATGTAAAACAATGTTCACTAATGTAACCATGAAAAACTGGAAAAAATTCAAGCATCCAGAAACAGGGGATATGTTAAAAAAAAATGATGGTACAATCATATAATGAGACAATATGTAGCTTCATATAGGTAAGGAAGACCTGTACACATCAACAGGGAAAGAACAAGGTATACTGTTAACTAAAAAAACAAATTGCAAAATGGTACGAGAGCTTTTTTGTTCGTAATTATCTATCTGTCAGTGTGTGCCCAGAGACAAATGCTGAAGGAAGAGTCACCTAATGGTGGGGGGGAGGGAGATGCAAATTATGGGACAAGTGCAATTGATATAGTACCTTGACCCTTGAATAACATAGTTTGAAAAACTATACATTTTTTTTTTGGATACAGTTCAGTGCTGTAAATGTATTTTCTCTTCCGTATGAATGTCTTCACATTTTCTTTTCTCTAGCTTACTTTATTGTACGAACACAGTACACGATACAGTCAGTATAAAAAATGTATTCATTGGGGGGCGCCTGGGTGGCGCAGTCGGTTAAGCGTCCGACTTCAGCCAGGTCACGATCTCGCGGTCCGTGAGTTCGAGCCCCGCGTCAGGCTCTGGGCTGATGGCTCGGAGCCTGGAGCCTGTTTCCGATTCTGTGTCTCCCCCTCCCTCTCCCCCTCCCCCGTTCATGCTCTGTCTCTCTCTGTCCCAAAAATAAATAAAAAATGAAAAAAAAAATGTATTCATTGGGAAGGCTTCCAGTCGACAGGAGGTTACTAGTAGTTAAGTTTTGGAGGACTCAAATATTATATGTAGACTTTTGACTGTACAGGGGTTTGGTACCCCCAACCCCGAGTTCTTCAAGGGTCACTTGTATCTATTTCTGTAGTTCTATAATATTTAAAAACCTACTTTTGTGCGTAATTTAGAGGAGACAATAAAATTGCATGCAAAAAAGTTGGGAACCCATGCCTTTTCACCCTGGCCTACCTCTCAGGAAAGCTAGAGGCAAAATACTTTTCCTGGGGCTGAAACAGAGCACAGGACAAGGATGTGAATCACAAAATCTACTCTTTTCAGAGTGCTGTGAGGCAGAGCAAAGATAACAAATCCCACCTCAAATCTTGTGCTAAGTTATTCAGAGCCGTTTGACATGGAAAATATCTGGGGTTCACAGAGAGGCACAAGAAATCAGGGCTGGTGGTTCCAGATCTCACACCATCCCATCTCCACCCCCACCTCTACCCAAAGCTCTGAGCCCAGTCAAAGGACCTGCCGTCTCCAGAACTGGTTTAAAAAAAATTTTTTTTTTAAACATTTATTGATTTTTGAAAGACAGAGAGAGACAGAGCGTGAGCAGGGGAGGGGCAGAGAGAGAGGGAGACACAGGATCTGAGGCAGGCTCCAGGCTCTGAGCTGTCAGCACAGAGCCCGACACGGGGATCGAACCCACGAATCACGAGATCATGACCTGAGCCTAAGTCAGAGGCTTAACCGACTGAGCCCCCCAGGTGCCTCTCAGAGCTGGTTTTAAGTATGAGCCACAGCACATTTACCAGTGGTCATCACTACTGGCCAAACAGCACTGCACAAGGAACTTGGCCCTGGTGGCTAAAGGCTCTGGACTCGGGCTGCCTCTCTCATTGGCCATGTGATCCTGGGCAAATCCCTTAACTTCTCCCAGCCTCTGTTCTCCCATCTGTAAAATGGAGGCTCACTCATGTACCAAATATTTCATGAACCTGACCATGTGTGAGGTTTACCAAATACGTGCGATGTGTCAGACAATGCCCCAGCTGCTGGGGCAACAGCAGCAAGAGCAAACCAGCTCCAAGCCTCTGCCCTCAAGCAGTGTTCCTCCCAGGGGGTGAGGGGGACAATACACAAAGTAAGTATTAAGTGGCAAACAGTGCTAAATGCTATAGAAGATGACGTGGCCGGGAAAAGGGGAGGGAAACATTTTGTGGGGGGCTGGATCAGGGAATAAGGACAGACCCCACTCTTACCAAACGAGCTAATGCGCACGATGGTCTAGACATCGCCCCGTCCCACAGCAAGTTCTCAGTAACTGATGCCATTACTAGCATTATTACACTATTAGCCCCCTGTCCCAACCCGCCCCCCCTTCCTCCACAGCCACGTCCTGTCTTTTTAAGTTTTTCCTCACTGGCATGTCACAGGAGGCACCCTTTTGAACCTTCCTCGCGGACAAGGCATGCCGATCAACAATTTTCGGTATCCGACTTCATTTGATTTTCAGGAACCCCCTCCGGGCAGGTTTGGTTCCTCTTGTTGTTTTTACGCAAAGGAATCTGAGGCTCAGGAGGGTTGTGGGCGGGAGGGGGGGTCCCTCCCGGATCACACAGGGAGCATCCAAATCCTAGTGAGCCTGACTGAATTCAGAGCTCTTCTGCCTCCCAGGCCAGAAAGTGGGGTCCCACCCGCCCAGCTCAGAGCAGGCAATGCCCCTCCTGAGGCCCTGGCAGCGATGCCCATGTGCCCTAGGGCGCCACTGCTGAGGGGTGCCCGGTGAGTCGCAGCACGCCGTGATGCCGAGGACCGCCAACTAAGGTAGATGTGGAGTCCTGACCTGCTTTCTCTCTCAGTCCCGTTGTGGGATTCGGGGTCTCCCAATCAAACGGACTTGGGAAGTGGTCAGCCGACGCTGATTCAACAGGGACCCTCACGGAGGGATTAGGGGTGGAGTGGGAGCGGATTAATTGAACAGCTGAGGCCACGGCTCCAGACGACTGCCTCAGTTTATAGGACTAAAAAAGCTGTTCCTTTTCATTGCAGATCACGGCATCTCGGGCTGCCCCGAGGGAAAGCGCTTCTAGCCTCACAGAGGAGAGGAAGAGGAGAAAGGAAGCGGGAAGGGCTGGCCTAGTCTGACGGTGCCCACGGTCGATCGGTGGGACAAGAGGTGCCCCCTGCTTTCTCCACGCCCGGAAAAACGGAGTCCCTGCGCCTGGTACAGCACATACATGGAACTTCTCTATGGGCAGAAAAACACTTCTGGAGACAGATTCAGCTCCTGTTGCTGAGGGGGTGTGGGGACTTTGGCGAAGTCAAGCCAGGGCTCATCAGGGTGGGGGAGTGGTGTGGCTATGCTTCCCTGAGCAGGGGAGAGGTGTAGAGTGCAGGAGGGGTTTGGGCACTTTAAAAGGCATATTCAAGTCTTCTATGGTGTTAACTACCCTTTCCCGAGTACAACTAAAACCAGGGGGGTGTAGGGCAGGCATTCTCAACCTCACCAACATTAGGGGCAGACAGTTCTCTGTGGTGGGGTGGGGCTGTGCCCTTGAGGATGGTTTCGCAGCCTCCCCAGCCTCTACCCACTAGACGCAGTAACATCCCACACTCTGTCATGACAAATCAGCATGTTCGCAGACACTATCGAATGTCCCACGGAGGGTAAGAGCACCCTCATGGAGAAGCACGGGGTTATGGCTGGAAGCATAGGACCCAAGCGCTGGGACCCTGGCTCACACTATAGGCTGCGTTGGGATCCTGAACACGTCATTCAGTATCTCCAAGCCCTGGATTCCTTACGTGTGAAATGGAGATGATGGGATACGTATGTTTCGAGGCGTTATTAGCAAGATTAAGGAAAGTCTGCACTAGTTAACAGAGTCCCACGGCTGTGCGGCCAGCTCTGTTTATGACCGTAGATCTTTGTCGCCTTCGGGACGGACAGGGGATGGTCTCTGAACAAGAGGGTGGGAATGCAAAGATTCAGAAACTCTGGCAGGGTGGGAGTGTGAGATTCTTATGTTTAGTTTATTAAAAAGAGGGCATGGCTTATTTAAACACCACCACCACCACCAAAACTTGGGAAACACTGATCTGAATCAGTGCTGTGTGAGGCAGAGTTGCAGAGGATCTAGTTTCTATTAGAACAAGGGAAAGCAAGCAGGAGGAGGTGGGGCTCTCCTGCTCCAGCTGGGTGCCCTCATCTTGCAATGGCAGCCAGTGAGACTGTGTTGGCCGAGCCCAGGTTGGCTGCTGTGGGCCCCGTATGGGCTGCGTGGCTGTGAGGAAGGGAAGCAAATGATACAAGGTGTGGAAGACAAGTTTTCGAGGGGCCTGTGGCAGTCGGTGGACCCTGTCCATTTTGGCTTCCCATGCTGATGTCTCTCTGGAGAACCCTTCCTAACTGAGGAAGACCTAAGCTGTGTGTAAACTCCCTTTTCTCAGCCACAATGAAGGGGCAATGTCACCAAGAGCTCCCTCCTTCTTCAAGAGCTTTTAATTGATGGAAGGAAATATGGAATAGTGGTGAATAGAGGGAAATATGGAGCCATAGAGACTGGCTACGTGACCCTGGCTATGTGACCCTAGCTATGCGACCCTAAACTCTTTGGCTCTTACTTCTCTGGTCTCCAAGAAGGGGAGAATAGCTGTAATTGTTATTGTTTATTGTTCCCCGCTTGGCGTTTCCATTTTGGTCCTTAGCTACAACAGCATCAAAATACATGGGTCCTGAGAATATTCCATGTCTCTGTTTTTTTGTTTTTTTTTTTAATTTTTTTTAACGTTTATTTATTTTTGAGACAGAGAGAGAGCATGAACGGGGGAGGGTCAGAGAGAGGGAGACACAGAATCTGAAACAGGCTCCAGGCTCTGAGCTGTCAGCACAGAGCTGGACGCGGGGCTCGAACTCACAAACCGCGAGATCATGACCTGAGCCAAAGTCGACGGCTTAACCGACTGAGCCACCCAGGTGCCCCTCCACGTCTCTGTTGATGTGGAAACAACAAACATTTTTCAGTGTTTACTGTGATCTGTTCATTGTATTAAGCGTTTTCTCATTTAATTCTATAAGGGTTGATATATGTGAGGAAATTCAGGCTCAAGAAGTTCAAGTCATTTGCTCAAGGTCACAGGGCTGAGAGTTGAACAGGGGCCCTGACGCTTGAGACTGTGATCTTTTTTTTTTTTTTAAACGTTTATTTATTTTGAGAGAGTGAGCATGTGCATGCATGAATGACGGAGGGGCAGGGAGAGAGGGGGAGAGAGAGAGAATCCCAAGCAGGCTCTGCGATATCAGTGCAAAGCTCGATGCCGGGTTCAAACTTATGAACTGTGAGATCATGACCCGAGCCAAACTCAGAAAGCCAGAAGCTTAACCAACTGAGCCACTCAGGCACCCTGAGACTGTCACCTTAATGGCAATTTCTAGGCCCTACGGGTAGGATTTGGTAGAGTAAAGATGTTGCTAGAGAGCATTGTTGTATGTTCATAAAAGAGCACTCTCTCCTTTAAGATATGCTATTTCACACGGAGAGAAAGGGCCAATCTAGGGCAATAAAAGTGGAACCACCCTGCACCTCCACCCAGAAGCCAGAAGCAAATGCACCTGATGAAGATTATGCGTTTGCCTTAATACCTTGCTTCTCAATCTTGTCTGCTTGATAGAACTACTGGGGAGCATTAAAATATTCCTTTGCCCACACCAAGTGCCAGACCAGTTAAATAGGACTCTCAGGGATGGGGCCCAGGCAGGTGTATTCTTTACACTCCTCAGAAGGTTCCACGTGTGACCAACACTGACAACTGTTGTATGAGTATTTTAGCATCTTCCTTACATCTAGCCAATAGGTGTCTGATCACATTTTCCCTTCAAAGAGCCTGCGAAGACCTGGTAGCCATTTTCTTTAGAATAAGTATTTAAATATTCACTGTATTTTTAAAAAAATTTTTTTAATGTTTATTTATTTTTGAGACAGAGAGAGACAGAGCATGAACGGGGGAGGGTCAGAGAGAGGGAGACACAGAATCTGAAACAGGCTCCAGGCTCTGAGCTGTCAGCACAGAGCCCGACGCGGGGCTCGAACTCACGGACTGCGAGATCACAACCTGAGCCGAAGTCGGACGCTTAACCGACTGAGCCACCCAGGCGCCCCTAAATATTCACTTTAAACCCTCTGAGTTTGAGGTGGGAAATCCCATGAGATATTGGCTCCTTTTTCCATGTTAACAGCAGCCAAGGGCCTCAAACATTTGCAAGGATGAGCCTTGGTCACCATTCAATGAATCTGACCTAACTGTGAATTAGCGAAGGTCTCATCTCCTGTCTTATCACAGTGATGAGATTCTATAAGCAAGAGCGATGTTACATGGTAGCTTTCCCCCCAACAATACAAAATCCTCCTGCTGAACTTCTGGATGTTGGCCTTAGGAAAGGTCTTCTGAGGAAAGGTGGGGAGGGTCTAGAGCTTTGAAGGTTAAGTGAAAGCCTTCTGTAATTTCAGCAATATCTACCCAGGAAGAATGACAGCTGCACAATCTTTCTTTCTTTTTGTTTTTTAAATTTTTTAATGGTTATTCATTGGTTTTTTTGAAAGACACAGAGAGACAGAGCACAAGCAGGCATGGGGTGTAGAGAGAGGGACACAGAATGTAAAGCAGGCTCCAGGCTCTGAGCCATCAGCACCGAGCCTGATGCGGGGCTTGAACTCAGGAACTGCGAGATCATGACCTGAGCCGAAGTCGGACGCTCAACTGACTGAGCCAGCCAGGCGCCCCTCAATCTTTCTTCTTAAGGACCAACAAACGTATCCCAAGAGCCCTGGAGTCTATTTGCCAGGGCTAATACTAGCTAATTTGTGAGATAAAAAAAGAAGGGGTTTGGGAATCATACTTCCGCATAGCATATGTTTTCAAGGATTACTGTTTACTTAAGGAAAGGCTTTTGCATTAATCAGATTTCTGTATTAATTTCTTGGCTAAGCCAGGTTACCTGGGGTAAAAGTCAAACGTACTGCACATGTGAAACCCAGGATATGGCTGAGCCAGAAATCAGCACTGAAAGAAAAAGTAAGAGGAATAGAAAGATCAATAGAAAGTGTTCACACACACGTTTTTAACAAAACTTTTTAAAGGGGCATGTTCTTCCCCTAATCTCCCTAACACAGGATATTTTTGACCTTCTTTTGATGCTTCTTGGTACACCTGCATTTGCTTTCTCAGCTCACTCTGCAAAGTCACCTGACTTTTTCTACTTTAAGACACCCCACTGAGCAAGGGGAGGAGGACAGGGTTCTCAGAGGGATTCCAGGGGTTGAACTGGAGCCAGCAATAAAATGTGAGTGCTTCAGAGCTCTAAATATAGCTCTCTCCCCCTTGACAACTATGGTGGCCTGCTTTCAGTTGCTGGAACTGCATAAATTCTTGCCTCAGGGCCTTTGCATATGCTGTTCCGAAGGCCAATGGCCTCTTTCCCCTTCCCTTTTCTTCCTGTGTAACGCCAAGTCCTTCTTATCCAATTCAATTCTTTGCTTGAACATCACTTCAGAGAGCTTCCTGACCTCTATTCTTGACCTTGCTTATTTCCTTCATGGCACTTATCGCAATCTGTCTTTATGTGCATGTTTGTGTATCACCTGCTAGATGATAAGCCAACTCTATCCTGTTCTCCCCCTGAAAGCTGCACCAATGGCTGGCTCTCTTATCCTCTGGCTTCTAGTGGGGCTTGACTCGTGGAAGGGGGTCAGAGGGCAGAGCGTGAGAGAGGTCAAGATGTTGCCCTGGCTCCTTCTGCCAGGCCACAGGTACGGCCTTCGCTCCTACTCATTGGCCCTCCTTCATTTGGCTTTAGTTACTCTTTGTGTCACGTATTTCTACCCAGGGCCCTGACCCTCATAGGGACTGGGTCTGATTTATTCACCAATGTATAACTGAAACATGGCAGGTGCTCAATAACTATTTGTTGAGTAAGTGAATATAAAACAACTGAGAATCAAGATTTTTCTTAAAAAATAAGGAGGGCACTCATTGGGATGAGCACTGGGTGTTCTACCTAAGTAACGGATCACTAAATTCTACTCCTGAAACCATTATTACACGATCTGCTAACTGGGATTTAAAAATAAGTAAAACAGAAAAAAATGCCTTTCTCTTCCCTATTCTTTTTCCAAAAACAATCTTGTATCAAACTCTGGTATAGGAAACGGATAAAACGGGGTTGTTGGGATTCTGGGTGGTGGGTGGAACCACACAAGCATGGTCCCCTTTCAAAGGGCAAGGCTAGCAACCCAGAGTATTACAGATGAATTTGAGGGGAATGCCATGAAGGAGGATGTGGCATCTTATCCTGTGCATACAACTGTGGCACAAGGTATTAGGGGCTGGACGGAGAGTGAATATTTACATCTCAGTGCTCCCAGGAGGACTCTGGGTTCAGCTGGTGGAAGACAGCGGGGGCTGAGGGGGGGTGGGCAGGAAATGGCACTTCTGAGAACCAACGAAGAGTGTTTTGTTTTGTTTTTGCCTTAGTCTTGGGGCTCAGAGGAAAGCTGGAGTGAAAAACGTCCTCTGATCTCACATGCTCCAACTAACAGTGCAAGATAAAGTTGTGTCACCCATGTGCCCCAACGACAAAGGCCCTCACCATAAACAGATTCAGAAGCCAGAAAGTGACAGAGGAAGCCATCTGCTTCTCGGGCAGCCCTAATCCCAAGCAGAAAGGAAGCCACAAAGGACAGTGCTCAGGTGACAGAAAGCCCAGCCGCTGACGGGTCACGGTTCACTCAAGGATGATTTGGGTTCACTCAAGGATCTCAAGGGAGATTTGGATTGTTGAAGGAGAATGCTAGGGGAACCTCGGGGCCAGGCTGGAATCCCTCTCCCTGCACAGGGGCCTGGGCTTGAAACACATCTGCAGATGAGGGCCTGGCTGGGCCTGTTCCTGGGGCTGATAACGATCTCAGCGGGAAACTTCCATTGTTGTCTCCCCTCATGGCTTCCTAGCTCAGGGCCCAAAGCAGGGTCTGTTTCTTCTCTGAGAAGTTAATTGATGCTGGGGGAGGGGGGGGTGTGAAATCAGCGGGGAAAAGGCTGAGGACTGGGAGCTGGCAGTCCCCTTTGTCACACGGGGAGGGCGGGCTCCATTAGCACTCATAGGTGTTACAGGGGCATAATTAGGCCACAGATTGTGGCAGCCTCTTTAGGCTCGGATAAGGCTGGAGATTGAGATCCAGGGAGAGAGGGTTCATCTTTCTGGCTGCAATCATTACCCAAGATCCAAGCGTCAGAGCTCTCCAGTTGTGGGCGCCGGCGTGGGTCTGGATCACTAACACCTACGGACCCGCCAAGCGCCATATGCCCGTCCTTCCCTTCCTGCCCTCTCCTTCCAACCCCGTATGTGAACGATTTCTGAGTTCCATTCCATCTTCCCTCTCTTGCTAAGTGAGCAACGGGCTGCGACAGAGTTAAAAGGAAGGTGGTTTCTGCTGCGGACGGGGTTTCTGAAACGCCTGGCCGGGGCGGCTCCTTGACATGACAGCAGGCTCCCCTCAGACGTGGTTCTGAGCACCTTCCTTGGGAAGTGATCACTTCCAGGGCAACAGCCTGTGTCTAGACCAGGCTTTCTCAGCTTTGGCCCTACTGACTCATGGGACCAGATGGTTCTTGGCTGCGAGGGAAGGTGCTCTTCTGTGCACTGAGGTATGGTTGGCAGCATCCTTGACCGCTATCCGATGGAAGGCCCTAGCACCCTGCACCCCCAGTTGGGACCATCAAAAATGTCTCCGAACATTGCCAAATGTTCCCCCTAGGTGACACAATCCCCACCCCTCCCCACTCACCCCTACTGAGAGCCACTGACCTGGGCCATCCCAGTCACACTGGGAGGGCATTTGTATACAGATGGGCATCCCAGGTAAAGGGAATTTCTCCCTTGGTCTTTTTTTTTTTTTTTAATGTTTATTTATTTATTTTGAGAGAAAGAGAGTGAGAGAGAGTGAGAGAGAGAGAGAGAGAGAGAGAGAGACAGAGAGTGCACACATGGATGCAGGAGTTGGGACGGGAGGGAGAGAATCCCAAACAAGGTCTGCACTGTCGGTGCAGAGCCCTACATGGGGTTCGATCCTAAAAACCATGAGATCATGACATAAGCAGGAACCAAGAGTCGGGCGCTTAACTGAGCCACCCAGGTGCCCCTCCCATGGTCTTCTGACCTAGGACCCAGTATCCAGATACAAAGGGGGAAATTTAAAAAATGAGTTATTCTAGGCTGTACTCTTCTTCTATCCTCTCCCAGCTCTCAGCTCAACCTGCTCCCAAGGAAAAGACACAACCGAAGCCTGAACTGGACTTTTCTGCCTTTGAAAATCAGCACCTCTGACTTAAAAGGCAGCCATCAGATAGTCTGCTCCTGCCAGGATGAAACACCCTGGCAAGGTCTGGACTGCTCACTGCTAGGCAGCACAGAATCACTGCCAGGAACACTCTCACGGAGAGCGTGCCGTCAGAATCAGAGTCCTCACAGGTGGCCTTGGACTGATAACACCCTCGGGGGGGTAGATGGGTCTGGGCAGGATGACTGACTCCAAGAAGCAAGAATCCCTTAGACTCTGCACAGGTGACAGTCAAGGATCTGTTCCAACGAAAGGCCCAGAGAACAGAAGTACACCAAAGGACATTTTCTACTGCTTTCTGCAAAGAGCAAAACGAACAGGTTTTTGCCCCCACTCCTTCTACACGGGAAGAATAAAAGAGAAAAAAGAAGACAGGAGCTGGGTAATCTGCAAACTGGGACACCAAACCCTTGGGCGGCCAAGAGTTGAGAAAGGCTCTTGTCTGGAACCGAGGAAAAGAATGGGGGAAGTATGCCCGTTTTAGCTAAGTGGATGGGGAATTTGGCATGACATTTTTAAGCTGTTCAAAGTTTTTGGACCAAAGAAAACGCCAGGCTTTGTCTTGGTAATTTTGTGTTGGAAGGCACAGACTTTATCTTCTAGACGGTGCCCCGCCTGTTTACTCAGCCCGATCGGTGACGGCTGCCTCCCAGACACATGTCGTGGTCTGGTTCTGATTTGGGAAGGGCAGGAGGGAGGAAAAACACACACGCAGACAGCTACCTGGGTGTTCAAGGTGATGCTCATGAAAATTATACTCGGTTTAACCACCAAGCAACCCACCTCAAATTCATAGGCAGCTTTGGTCTCATGGCCTTTTCGTTTTCATGTTAATTTATAGCTGAAACAGGCCTCATTTGGAGAGTACAAGGTTTTATGGTCCACTTTTTCTGCGGCATTCAATGACAATGCCAAGATCACCAAATGCCTCTGGCACATGGTACTCTCTTTCATGTTTAGTCCATACAGTGTAATTAAGAAACAAACCATCCGTGTTTTGGATAATGTGCCCTGAACTTACTAAGATGCTATTTGCTATTTGCTGTCAGGGACATCGTCAGGGCTCTTCAAAAGCAGAATAATCTAATTTTTCTCTTGTCTGAGAAGGAGGCTAGACTCACGGCTAAGAGAAGATGCAAAGGAACATGATGAGAGAGAAAAAAGTTCCAACCACAGACAAGTTGGCAAGAGGACTGATCACTCAGGCACGAGGGGAGGAGTCTAGGTTTCTCTAGCTCAGGGCTCCTTAAACTTAGCAGGCCTAAGAGTTGTGTGGGGGCATTTGTTAGAAATGTTGATTCTCAGGTCTGGGCCCTGAGAGATTCTGTTTATGGGTCTGGGATGGGCCCAGGAATGTGTACTGTTGACAAGCATCCCAGATGAATATAATGTAGGTGGTCCTCCAGTTACTCTGATGGAAAGGATGGTGACTGTTTACATGGACAAACAGATTCCCCAAAACTGCCCCAGGTGGCTTGTACTAGGAAGTGGGTTTTATTTGTCTTTGAGAGAGAGAGACAGAGAGAGAGACAGAGAGAGAGAGACAGAGAGATGGGGGTGGGGTGGGGAGAGGGGCAGATGGGAGAGGGAGAGAGAGAATTCCATGCAGGCTTCACATTCAGTGCAGAGTCCTATGCGGGAGTTGATTCCATGACCCCGAGACCACAACCTGAGCCAAAACCAGGAGTCAGACGCTCAACTGACTGAGCCACCCAGGCGCCCCAGGAATGGGGTTTTAATCACACTCCTTTCCAGTGCTCTGGGAGGCACTTCACATATGGGCAGAGGAGGGGTGGCTAGGCCAGGGATGGCTGGCACATAATCACTGATGGGCCCCCTAGTCCTACCAGAACACTCTGGGAAGGAGATGCTCCAGTGAGAAGGTCAAGCATCTGGCTAGAAACTGAGCCAAACTATTTAGAAGGTTTGATTATGTTTATAAGGAAAGAGAGAGTCAAAAAAAGTACATTTTGTTGATGTAAGTCAAAGGAAATCAAGATTTAAATACAAATCGGTTTGGGAATGACCTAAATGTCCAATTCCAGAGATGTGGTAACATCCATTTGACTGAGTATTAATGCAGTCATTAAATGTGATGGTTTACAAATGCTATGTACAAATGCTATGAAAATGAGCTAATGACAGAATGCAAATGAAGGAATTCAGGACTCAGAATATTCAATATGTTTACAATTCAGAAAAATTAATGCACCAGTATATAGGGAAAAAACCCGAAAATTCACCGAAATATTAGCGCTGGCCAAGTGGTAAAGCTGGTGTGTTTTCCCTATTTTTATCTTAATTTTTCTCTTGTACATTTTCCTAGCTGCTCATGTGTTAAAAAATAAACCATAAAAACCTGAGTTTCAAAGCCATTTTCAAGTGGGGATGGGAGCTATATCATTTCCCTTTGTGAGATTCTCAAATTCAAAAGTTCCAAGAGAAATGTACAGCTTCTTTAAAAATCTACTCTAGAAAATGTTGAACTCATCTGAAGAGCCCATCAGCCCCCTGCCTCCACCCTGGACCCATTTTCCAGTGTTGCCTTTTCAGTATGAAATGAGTAAAATCAGCAATCTTTCCTCTCCTGTCAGCAACCACGGTTACTTACTCTGGGTATAGATGACTGCTCACACCCAAGGAGGTTATAAATAAGCCTCCTGAATGGTTATTAGAAACCAGGACACCGGAAAAATTTCTCCGAAACCAGAAAACATCAGAGAGACTATGACCTAGAGCAGGCATGCATCAGTCATTCCGGGGGAGCTCCGTCCTGACTGGTCTGTCCACTGCTCCCTGGCTCTGAGAATATCCTCTGCTTCCACACATACCACAAAACTGACCCCAAAAGAGAAACGTGAGATGAACAGATTCTGCTACGATGTTCATTCTGCTGGTTTTCATCTGGCCCCTGGTCTGTGAGCCTGGTTCAGAGCCATGAAGTACCAGCAAGAGGAGGCAGCTTCCCTAAGGAACACAGAGAAATTCACCCTGTGGGATCAAGTCAGAAACCTGAATCACATTCTGAACGCTGAGCAGAGGGTTGGGCTCTGTCCAGTCGGCGCCTTGAAAACATCTCCTTGCTGGCCCGAATCGCCTACCTTAAAGTCACCACAGGGACGTGCCCCTTTGTCTCCAGAAAGCCATGGCTAATATGCTTGACGGACATCTGACGTCAAGTTCACATGACAGGGACAGAAGTTCCTTCTGGAGGAAGGAACCAGACGTGGGGTCAGTCCCAGAAGGATGGGATGCCTATGACACGGGGCTGTTTACTTCCTTACAGCACAGGGAAGGTGTGCTTTTGAAGCACATTTCCTTTGAAGCTACTACCTTGATTTCTCTTTGAAAAGCCCATCTCTATTCTCAGTCCCTGCAGTACGAATGGGCTTGACCCCACTGCCTCAGGCCCCGGGGATGGGTGCGTGACTCTGAAAGAACGGACCAATCAGAGCCATCGTTCCTTGGCTCCTCCCACCACAGCGGTTAAAGGAATTGTTAGGTGACCCACGTTGGGCAAACGAGACTCAGATGAGCTCCCATCCCCCTTCCACTGGTGCTAATGGATGTTAGTCAGCCTAGAGCTGCCGACCCTCTACCACCCTGGGAAGAGCCCACCTGAGAATGAAGCCAGACGGTGGGGAGAAAACAAGAACCAAGAGAGGAAGAGAAGGACATCATTTAGGCACCTGGATCCAGCTGTTCCAAGAACCAAAATTCTGCGACATTTGTAGTCACTTGATTTAAAAAAAAAAAAAAAAAAACAACAAGAAACTTATTTGTTTACACCAGTCAAGGTGGGATTCTGACACTTGGAAACAAGAGTTCTGTAATTCCCGAGAAGAAAGACAATTCCAATGCATTTCCCAAGGAGCTGCCAGGCTGGCCCTGAGGCCAACGGGCAGGACTCTCGGTTTGCTAATCTGTAATTCCAGGCTGAGCCACCCGTCCTTCTCAATGGAGGGAACGAACAAAGGATCTGGGCCGTGCAATTTATGAGCACAACTGAGGTGTGGCCACTCGAGTTCGGGCGCCAGCTGGTTGGGAGGTTTTACCCAACAATTTAAATAAAGAAATTGGGGTAGAGGATGCGTATCCAAGCTATGCAGAAGAAAAGGAGAAATGTTCCTGCCCAGAATTAAATATAGAAATGTTTTGCATTACAAGGATTAAAAAACATTTCAGACATTCTTGGTAAAGGGAGCTGTTCCAGTTGTTGCTTTAGAGCCCCACACTGTCGTGTCTCATTCTCTTCCAGTTTGCCTGCAATGCTGAAAAGTCACCCCAGGACCCCTAGCAATCAATAGGTCTCGGTGTTGCACAACGAAGTGTCCCTTGTCAAGCTGTGTCGGTAACAGATGTGTGGAGGTGCCACAACAGTGCAACACCGATCAAGGACAGCAGGAAGCCCTTTTGGACTATTTCTGCTGTCTCTATTTACCCAGGCCAACGACGCATGTGCTTTCGGCTGATGCTGTGATTTTTGGGTCAAAAATCACAGAGTAGGCAAACTTATATACATTTCTAGGTTTTCGATTCGATCTTCTTCTGTCCCTCAGGACCCCTTCCCCCAGGGGCACTGTAAAATGCCAATTTCCTCTCCTAGGTCATCATCACATCCATCCTCTTCTTTCATTCAGTCTCCACTGTTGTTTACACTGTGGACCTTCTTGCAGGCCTTTATTCTTGCCACACATTCCTACCACAGGGCCTTTGCACATGCTGCTCTTGGTGCCTGGAATCCTTCCCTTATCCCTCAAGCATCACTTTTTCAGGATACCCTGTCTGACCTCCCTGATTCGCCTATACCCCTCTCAGCGCACATTTGCCACAATTTCCTATTGTATAATTAAGATGTTTACTATCTATTAAACGCCACGGGACTGAGAGGGGCAGGAAGGTAAGCCCCTTGTCTACTTTACCTCAGCAGTGCATCCCTAGCACCTTGCACAGGCCATGGCACCGACTTAATCATGTTATCAGCTAAAGGCATTGAGCACTTAGGGGATATCAGGTACCGTCCTGAGTTCTTTACAGGAATTAACTCAAGAATTCCCACAACAACCCTCTAAGGCGCTGCTGTCATTTCATTTCAAAGATGGGGACACTGAGTCACAGAAAAGATACGCCAGCTGCCCAAGGTCACATAGGTATCAAACCACGAAGTCCAATATCCACCTCTGGCAGACTGGTCTACAGTCTGTGCCCTCATTCACGCTGCTGTACCTCACAGGGTAGGCGCTCATACCTCACTGGCAGGCAGAATGAATGAACGAACGAATGCACACAGACCTTCCTTTCTTTCCTCCATCCACATCTGCATTTGCTTCCTTTAGGCCCCAGCTCTGCCTGACCCAGCCACTCCTGTGGCATGTGGCTGGTCCTCAAGGCAGAGCCGCGTTCCCAGCCACGTTGGTTGCTACACACCAGGGCCCTTGGTGGGGGACCAGCTGACCGTCTCCAGTTGTCCTTGGGTGGGGCCTCTGCCTGAGGCAACCAGTCCCCATGGGAACTCTGCTCTGCACCTGGCCCCGGCGTGACCTGAACCGTGGCCCTGACTTGCACTCCAGCCTCTCTCTCCATTCTGTGGGTGCCTCCTGCCAGGGGCCAACCCCTGGACAATCTGCACTTGTCTCCGTGGTCTTTAAGTGCCTCTGACCCAAGCAGGTCGCCTTGGATTGCCAGCTTGGCTCCTGCCCTGCCAGGGCCAGACAGACATCAACAACCTGGCTATGGCAGGAAGAGAAATCCTGATCTTTCCAGATACGGTCACTGCGCAAATCCTGACCGTGACCATGACCCTACCTGTGAGGACTGTAACAGAGAGGTTAAGAGCAAGGGCTTTGCAGACCATCACACCCAAGTTCGGGTTCCGCTGTCAGTGGTGACCATGGGGAGGTCACGACTTCTGTGCACTTGAGAGTACTTAACTGTAAAATGGGGTAAATCGTCAGACTTATAGGGCTATTATGAGGATTTAAAGAGATGCTATATGTGAGATCATCATCATGTCAGACCACACTCTGTGGTCTCATGGTTGTCCTCGGCCACTCTTATCACCACCATCCACATGTGCCATGGTATGCTGATTAAGGACCCAGGCCTGCAGCTACAATGCCCAAGTTTGAATCGTGCCCCTTCGCTTCCCAGCTCTGTGGTCCTGAGCTATACATAGCCTCTCCGTGTCTCACTTATGTCATCTATGAAATGGGCATATCAACAGTGGGATACTAGAAGTTCACACAAGCCCTTAGAACTGTACCTAGTACAGGACCAACACCCAATAATGGCAGTTGCCGGTGACGCTGGTACTGCTATCTGCGAAACTGTGATCATCCAAGGCTGTAAGCTGCTTGGGAGGGACGTTTAGGCAACGGCAGAGTTGGAGAGTTTCTGCAACCTACAACCTACTTCCAGTTCCACACAACGCTATTATAAATGGCGACCGTGCTCGCCTGACTCACTCTGTGTGAGCGTAAGGGATGGACTGCGTTTTCCAAGGAGAAGGGACAGTATGCTCCTGGTTGTAAACAAATCAGTAGGTGTCAAAGCCAGATTTAAGGCTGGCAAGCCACTGCGGCTGTTTTTCCAGATCGGTTCAAAGGAAAAATGCTGTCTACGAAAAGATCATGCTTCGTGCCAGATTAAACACTACAGACTTTTTCAATAACATGATTTATTGACCATGGAGGAAAAAAAAAATCCATCATCCTGAAAGCTAGCTTTCACCTAAGGATCAAGGCTTTTTGACAAAGCCTTCTATGACACATATCTGTTACTCACAGACTGGGGTTCCAGGATTTAAAGACACACGGTTCTGAGCACTGCCTTCTTTTGAGAATCTTCTAGCAAAATTTAAACGCAACGGTGGGCGTTGGCAACAAAATGACCGACTTTTCCAAGTCTAGTAAATATCATGGCTTTGGGGTGTGTGTGTGTGAATGTGTGTGAACATGTGTGCAACACTGGACCTGGAAGGCTATTTAAGCTGTGCCCCAGTGACCAAGGAGGAAGCAGTGTTTCGAATATTAGCTGCAATCTTTCTTCCACGCTGCTGTGTCTGACAGATCTATGGAAACACAGGGGCACAAAATGCATTTCTTCAGTTCCCTACTTCTCAGGCTCTCCACATGCTGGTTTAAAAAAAGAGGATCCCACAGGAACGTTCTCAAAGCTGAAAATGCAAACCGGCACAGCTGGTGGGAGCTGGGAGATGTCAGTAACCAAAACACTCTTAGAGGCCAAAAGTGTGTGTGCACCAGTATGTTTGGGAGAAGAATGAAATAGTAACAAAAAGTATCTGGTAGCCATTACAGAAGGTCCTACGTGTCACAGACGACATTAACAAGTTTAAACGCACGATCACCTAATTCACCCAAAAACACAATGAAGGAAGTACTGTTATTTACCAAATTCCCTGGATGAGGTAAGGAGCCTTAGACAATGTAAGCAATTTGTTCACACAGCTCCCGCCTGACCAACGCTGGATGTGAACTTGTAACCCCAAAACGTCAGCGGTCAGTCTGAACACGGGGGCTCATGTGAGAATTTCCAAAGAGACAAACCATGGGCTTAAAAGTGTGCCCATCCTACAAGCTCACGTCTGCCATCTGTCCTGTCCAACAGAGTGGCTGTGAGCTCCGTGTGGCTACCAAAATCAAATGCAATTTCAAATTCTGCTGCTTAAACTGTCGTTGAACACTTAACATGTGGCTAGTGCAGCCGATGGCCTGAAATTTCAGTTTCATTTAATTTTCATTACTTGAAATTTCAACAGTCTCATGTGGCTATGGCCTCCATTGGACAGTGCTGATCGGTGGAATTGTTTTTGCTGTATCAGACACGGTTCAGGGATGCTTCACCAAAATCTCACAAATGGTGGGGCATGAGGGGCTCTGCCCAAGGGCCCAGAGAAAATCATGGGGATAAATTCCATGTCTCTTCTCTAGGATCAGATACAGTATGTTCTTCAAACACAATCACGTGGCCTTTCCAATATCCCCAACACCCAGATCTCCTGACTTTCTCCTAAGTCACAGCATGAGGACAATAAAGTCACAAGAGACAAACCCAAGAACAACTGTTCTCAGACACTGGTTGCATCAGCTTCAGCTTCAGCGGGGGTGGGGTGGGGGGAGGGGCGGCTGGTTGAAAAGCAGGTTCCTGGGTCCCGCCTCCAGTGGGCCTGGGGGGAGGCCTTGGGTTCCATGTCTGAAACAAGCAGCCAATGTAGATTTCAATGCAAGTGGTCTAGCTTCAGAGGCTGAATTGCATATTTATCTCCTGGCCTCTTAAATAATTATAGCATATGAAGTTTTCGAGAATAGCACAAACTGGGCTGGAAGCCAGACAGTCATCTCTCTGCACTAACTGCTCACTTCTATGACATCGGGCAAGGTGCTTAGTCACTAAGGCCTCATTTTTGTTTCATCTGAAACAAAATAGCTGCTATTTGTCCTCTAGGACAAATGAGAGCACAAATGTGAGAGCATTTGAGAGGGATAAGGGCTTAAAAACACACTGCATAGACATCCTATCAGTTAGAGAGATGTTTTGCTTGTCTCGCAGAGTTTAAATAGGTTCTACATTTAAAAAAATCCACATTTTTAACTTGTCTGGAGAAAGTGGAATGGTTGGCAATTTGGTACGATTAGGAACATTGCTCTAGGGTCATAGGCACAGGTTCAAGCCCCCACTTGACTTTTTAAAAGCTGGGTGACTTTGGGCAAACGGTTCAACTTCTCTGTGCTTCAGTTTCAACTCTGAAATGATAATCTTTTTGTTTAAAAAATGTTTTTTTAAACATTTATTTATCATTGAGAGACAGAGAGACACAGAGCGTGAGCAGGGGAGGGGTAGAGAGAGGGGGAGACACAGAATCTGAAGCAGGCTCCAGGCTCTGAGCTGTCAGCACAGAGCCCAACACAGGGCTCGAACTCACGAACGGTGAGATCATGACCTGAGCCGAAGTCGGTGGCCCAACCGACTGAGCCACCCAGGCACCCCTGAAATGATAATCTTAATAGTATATCCACCTCAGAAGGCTGTGAGGGTTGAATTAAGTAAGCTAATTATAAAGTGCTCAGAACAAAGTCTGGCACATGGTAAGAGCTATAGAACCGCTAGTTGAAGAAATAAATATCTTTGCACATGGCCACCACAGCTGGAGCTGAGCGCTGGCTGTCATCGCCAGATAGGGTTGACGTGCACATGTTTATCACAAGCTCCACCAAGAACCATTTGACGATGGGGTCCCTGATGGAAGGGGCAGACATGTGTCTCCCTCCTTGGGTGTTCTGCCCATGAGGGGCAGACACACTCAGTGCGTCTCAGAAAAGGACTTCTCAGTTATCCATGGTGAAGGACCCGTTTTTTATTTTCAGTCCATTGCAGACAGACATGTGGTCCTTCTGAGCAAGACTAACACACAGCACATGCGACATACAACTCACTCATGGCTTCCACAACACCGACTGGTCTGTACCTGCACCGATAAGACAAGCCCACTGAGCATGCATGTGGATGTTGTGGCAATGCCCAATTGTTCTAAGAGTTTCTAAACGTTGTCATTTTCAGTACGTATCTCACGGTGGACTGTGGCCAGCTTCCTTCCTCAGACTACGCTTTGAGTAGTGCCATCTTACAGAACATCTCCATCAGTCTTCACATGCACGCAAACCAGCTGGACAATTTGGCTGGAGAAAGCAGGCCTCGAATTTAATCTCTCTCACGCTCTCCCCCTCTTCTGTCCTTTTCAGCCTGCCTGCCCTCTACTGTCTATCCATATTTCTTTTGCCTCTATCCACACATTAAAATGAGATCCCTAATGAGATACTGGGGTTCAGAAAAGCCTTGGAAGCTGTTGTGGATGCTCTGGTGTCTCAAGCATTACCCAGCTTTGTGAGTACCACCCCCAGCTCACAGCTGCCTCTGCTTCC
Source organism: Panthera uncia (assembly GCF_023721935.1). Classification (NCBI taxonomy): domain Eukaryota; kingdom Metazoa; phylum Chordata; class Mammalia; order Carnivora; family Felidae; genus Panthera; species Panthera uncia. Next base: position 30,292,373 of record NC_064816.1, read on the forward strand.
GAATGTTGTCTTTGGCCAATAGCACCTGCCGTGTCCCATGCCCACATCCTCCACAACCTCATCCCCAGGCTGTCCTCCAGCAGCCCAAAGCCAGTGACCGAAGGACATGGTGGCGTGGGATGACAGCCACTTTGTCGCAAGAGGGAAGCAAACGTATGATGCAACTCAGCCTCCAGAGCCCCCGTGGGATCAGGCTGAAGTCAGATTCCAGCCCAGAGCTGGAGTCTTCGCCTGGCCCCTCCTCCCGCCCTGGGCCCTCACTGTGCCTCCCCTTCCCTGGGAGCACGCCCTGAACATGCCACAGGCATCTTCACCCCTGTCTCAGGCTCTGCTTATAGGGAATGCGCTCAAAGACAGAAGCCATCTGAAACTGGGGTCCCCCTTCCTCGACAACCTGTTGGAGGAGGGCACGTAGCAGGAACAACATGAAAGTCCTGAAGACCAGCATCAGGTCACCCAGAGACTACCTCTGCTCTGTTTGCCAGGTGAAGAGGACCTACCTGTTGCATTCGACAGGGCCAGTGATTCCATGGAGCCAGGAGGGGTCTGCTCTGTGGGCGTCATGTCCTCGGTATATTTCAGGGAACTGACTGGATGGCGGGTCCGACACTGCTGAGTAGATATGCCCCCTTCCTCTTCCTCCTCCTCCTCTTCGTATTTGGGGACTGGGATGCTGCCTCGGGTTTCACTAAAGCTCTGACTGGACATATCGCTGTAGCTCTCCTGGGATCTCAGCCTTCCCGGGTAATAGTCCTCACGGCATTCCTTCATGAAGCTGCCGCCGTGCCCCTTCATGGCCAGTGATGAGCTCCTCTTGGGGTTGCTGAAGTGCTTGCCCCACATGTCGGGCTGGGCCCCAGCCCCCTGCCCTCCCGGACTGTAGGAAGTTCTGAGGTTGCACTGGCTGAGAAGCTGCAGAGGACTCTGGGACTGGTTCTGCTCCATCTTGTTCCCGTAATGGTAGGGCTCGTCCCGGCTCCTCCAAATGGGGTCCCGGCTGAGGCTGGGCGTCTGGCTGGACAGGCTGAGCAGTTCCATCTGCAGCGACAGGGGGTCCACGTCGGCCGACAGCCGGTTGGAGCCCACCTGCAGCTGGCTGTGCTGGTTCAGCATGGGCTCCTCCGTCTTGCCCTTGTTCTTGCCGATTTTGGCACTGCGCCGGGACTCCTTGGCCCTGGCGTTCTGGAAGGCCGAATCGGATGAGTCAGAGCCATTGGGGTCCTCCCCGGCGCTGCAGGCCCGTGAGCAGAATATCTGGCCCTGCTTTGGGAGGAACGGCCGCCCCAGGAGGGATTTCTTGCAGTGAGCACAGCAGAAACAGGTCTCGGTGGCATGCCAGTGTTGGCCATCGTAGGTCATCTGACCTTGGTCGATCCCTGGGGATAGAGGAGACATGGGAGAGAGGCTGACAAGCTGCTCAGAGCCCTGTATCACCGTGTGAAACACACAGCATCCTGGTTTGGCTCAGGGTTCCAAACACAACAGAATAAACTATCAGCAGATCCATAATCAGGACCTCACACGACCGGTACTCATGTCCTATTAGGAGAACCCCCTGGTTCCACCAATCAGCTGCCTCTGAACTCATCCGCTCCGAGCAGAGAAAAACTAGATCCAAGGGACGTGCGCATGAATCCTTCCGCCTGGGATACATTCTCCCAGACAAAATAGCACTGATGACACTAACACACGCTTTCAATGCTTTGCGTGTATGTAAACTCCTTTGACCCCTCCACTGTAATGAGGTAGGTTTCTAGTATTATTTCCATTTTTCAGACGAGGACGCAGAGATACCGGAAGGGTAAATAACTTGCCTAATTTAATACAACTAGGAATCACAGGTGAGATCTGTATCCACAAGCCTTGCTCCTAACCATGACATTGATACTTTCTCTTTCACTCTACTTGGGGGTCTGCTCAAACGCCAACTCCTTGGAGACGTCCTCCTGTACACCTGAGAGCATCCTCTCCACCGTTCTTTACCCGGACCTGCTGGATTTTTCTTCACAGCATGAACTGTGCTAGACATTGAAGCACTCCACATGTACATCTGTTTGTTAATTCTCTCCCCACCCCTCCCAAACGAAGTTCTAGGAGAAGAGGTTCATTAATTTTCTGTGGCATGTCCAGGAACACAGCCTGATGTACCAGAAGGGCTCTTTATACACTGAATGGATGAACTGAATCCCATACCAGCATAGGCCATTCACATGAAGAGATCGCTGTAACAGTTCAGTGGAAAAGAAAAAAGTAGATTTCAACACTCGGCAAGGAAACGCTTGGGTGTGGTTCGTCAAAGATATCCTCCATAAGCATGCACACCCTTTCCTTAATATCATCAGGGAAGGAAGAAACACATTTCCTCCCCATGCCAGGGCCGTCCCTGGTTTGCATAATCCTGTTACACCTGCCCTACAGGAACCTCCCAGAGCCCCAAGAGTTCTTCCTTCTCAGCATCTCTTCTGCCCCTTGCTGGTTCTAGGGCTTCATCCCCCTGTGGGACACCATCTTCTCACCACCCTTGGGCCATGAGCTTTGGGCAGGGCTAAAGCCACTCCTGGACCTAGCAATGGCCAGTAAAGAACTGTATCTCCTACCCCAGAGACTGTGGCAGAGGTGGGCACATGACTTGCACTAGTGCAATGCAAGAGTCACCTGGGACTGTTGCTAAGACAGTGATGTATGGAGGCTCTCTTTTGACAGCAGCTGCTAAGCTGGCAGAATGGAAGTCTGGACACGTTGGGGTCCCCCCTCCTGTGGGGTGAGCCTGTGGAGTATGCAGTCGCATGCAGTTACCGTGGGATGGAAGGGGGCCTTTGCAAGCCTCCTGCTTTCTGATTATAAAAATCTTCCCAGAAACATAGTAGTACTAATTTGGCTGATAGTCCTGAACGTAGACTTCCCAGGAATAACTTTGGGAGACTTGTCTAGAGAGGTAGTAAACAAGAAACCAGAGAACAAACTCTACCCAGAAGAAGAGAAAGGCAAGAACAAAGGGCAAAAGGCAAAGCAGCTGTCCCAGCCTCCCATGCTCTCTCCCACCTACCTTTATATCCCTGGAGTCCAGGGAGAGAGAGAGAGGCACAAGGCAATTCCTCTCCTATGAGCTCCGCCCCAAACTAAGGGGTCTCTGTTTATTTGGGAGTCTGGTCCTAGAGACTAAGAAGGGAGTTTTAGAGGGACAGGAGCAGCCACAAAGTCGGCTCTAAGGCCAAAGGGCCACTGTGGGAATCAACCTGGCCTTCCCAGGCAGGAGAAGTGGTGGGCGGGGCTAGAGACAGGACCCAGAGCTGCTGGGCTCAGCCACATTTTCTCCCCAGGCTCCTGGGAGGAAGCAGGGCGGGCAGTACAGGGAGGCAGAACTCTGGAGCAGTTCAGAGGGAGGCTTCAGGGAGTCAGAGGAAGGAAGGTTCGCATCCCATTCCAGCTGGCTGGAAAGATGCCGAAGCCCATCTGCTGAGTTCCCGGCTGGCTCTGAGCTGTGTGACCCTGAGCGAGTGGCCTCAGTCCCCGCTGCAGTTAAAACCTCTGACTTCGCCCGGCTGCTATGAGTTAATATGCAGAGAGCGCTCACACCCGCGTCTGCTAGCTCCTCTCGCTCTTCTCCTCTTTTTATGTGGTCTTACTGCCCTTCGCCCTCCCCGCTCTGGGGGCCGCTGCCCGGACGCAGTCCACGAAAGAACGCCACGGCTGGCTCAGTCTGCCTTGCCCTCCCCTCTGGAGGCTGTGCTGGGATCCCGGCTGCCCTGCATCCCAAAAGGCCGCAGTCTTGCCCACTCCCTGTCACAGGCACACAGGAAGCCCAGTTCCCGGATCTGTCCTCCACCAGCTGCCTCTCCATGCTTCTGCAAGCAAGCGTGCTCAGATGTGGGCAGCAGGGGCCCCTTCTGGGGACGGGGCCTTGCAGAAAGGCTGGGCTGGGGTGGGGGGAGCAGAGGGGAGGCGGGTTACAAAGCGGCCCAGCAGGCAGCACAACGTGGTCCCTGATAAACATCCCTGATGTCAGAGGGTCCTCTGAACTGGTCCTGAACTCTAAACATCTGGAAGAGGGCTCTGCTCTTCCACATCTAAGCGCTCCTCTTTAATTCCCCCCTCTAAGCCCCCATAAGCCCTTCTCGGAGGGTGTGTGTGTCTACTGCCTGCTACAGGCTCGGTCTGTTTGTAGGACTGTTTACTCTGCTGTGCGCAGGCAAAAGTACTGTTGCCCTAGCAACGGCTGCCTGATGCAGGGTCCACTCGGAGCGGCTGTATAAATATGGAATATTTGTGTAATATGGTCAGAGCAAAGCACCAGGAGACAGTGGTGTGCATGATATACAGAGCACACCCTTCTGCTGTTGCAGGAAAATTAGGTTTCACAGAAAAGTAGATTTCGAAAAAAAAAAAAAAATCAGGGACAGCATTTTAACGGCAGCAGTGAGAATACTATGGGCCTCAGAGGTCTCCTTTTCTGGTAAAACACTGATGCCTTTTTATGGATTTAAGAGGGAAGGAGAAGGGAATGCCAATCAACGTCTCAGATAGCTAGGAGAGAGAAAAAGAAGAGGACAGAGGGCCCTTCTGCGGGGGGTACAGACAGATTTTCTCTCTTCCAAGTTGCTGAGCAAAAATCCTAAGGGGCAGTTTCTGGAGAAGCTTTTGAACTTCAAAGGAAAGGGACAGAAGACACAGCAACACTAGTGAGGTGGGGGGGTATCATGGCTGCAGGTAAGCTGTTTATCTGTACACTCAGCACCTCTCCTCTGAGCAAGTGCCGACTGGCAGACCCAGAATCCACAGTGACAAATGCTGGGTTCAAAAGCTGCACCATTTTCCTCTGACGCACCCCACCCTGTCCATCCTCACATGGCCAGCCACCTGTCCAAATCAAACTCCCCATTTCCTAACTCTCAGCATAAAGGCAAGTCCGTTTCCCTGTTTTGATCTCGCGAGAAGTGACGGTTACTGGGTTCTTGGTTGAAGCACCAGGCCTTGAGGGGTTGGGGGAAGGTGGGTTTGCACGTCGCCAGGCCCCGGGAAGGGAAGAGTGCCGGATGATATGGCTGCATAGCAAGGTTGAACCCTGAGCCCGTTGGGGACTCCAGCTCAGAAAGGCCTCATGGAAGCAGGCCTGAGTCCGTGGGATGGATTGCCCAACAACAAAGGACCGCTGAGCACACAGTAGGTGCCTTGTCCACAAAGCTGTGATTTTTATCAGCTCACAGAGCTCTCCCAACTAGTAGCTAATTTTTCATTTAAAAATGCCACTTGAGATGAAGCACGGAGACAAAATCAAACTCTTTCCGTTTCTGATATAATCTTCTAAGTGGGGCAAAAGGGGCGCCCAGACCGATTATCTCCACGTCTGCTCACTATAGGTAAGGAGCTGGCAGGTTCTGAGCAGATTTCTGGGAACTGCACAAGCCACAGGAAGAGCAGGCTGCTAGTCTTACAGACATTCACCCACTGCCAACTCTTTCATTTTTCTTTTTAAAGGGTGGCTCATTCTCAAGGTGCCAGAACAGGCAAGTTGAACGAACAAGCCACAGATGCAGCATGATCTGGAAGAGTGCTCAAGAGTTGAACAAACTGGTTATTTGCGAAGAGAAAATGATTTCCACCATCTCAGATCTGCCGCTTAGTTGGGAGAGTTTAGAGCTTATCAGCTCTTTCAGGTTCTCTTGCTTTCTTTGTATTTGGCTGGGTCAATTCTTGCTGATTTTTTTTTTTTTTTTAAAGACGTGCTTGCCAGAAACCATTTGGTTTTCTTGACTGTCCCTTTCTACAAGAGGACTATTTTGGGTCCTCCCTCCATGGATCCTCAAGTTTTTCCAAGGAGGCTGTGGAAGACATCTGTTTTATCTTTTCCCTCTTGTTTTCCTTCCGGGACCACTCCCCCTCCCCTTGGTAGTGGGGCTGTACCTCACATAACCCCATCTCGGGGCTGGGCCTATGACTCAGGCAGACCAACTGAAACACCTATGCTCTTGTTTCCAGGGTGGAACACATGACCCAACCGGGGATGATAAGGTTCCTATCTGGAGGAGCTGATTCGGATGTGAAAACATACACGGCCCCACTCCTTTCGAGAATGCAAGTGCCGAGACCATGTAGAAGTGGGGAGTCCTCTTGGCCAGCATGCGAAGACAGCTTGCTTTTTCACCGCCGCCAAGAGAAGGCGAGCTGAGCTGAGACACAAAGGACCCAAAACCCCAGACTTTGTTTGAACCCTGAGCCACCCCTATCTGAAGCGAGCACGCTCTTTGGCCTCTCTAGTAACGGAGCCAAGAGATTCCCCTTTTCAGTGAAGCCAGGGTGGGTTGGCCACAGGGACTGTAACTACACCAGACACCGAGGAGATCCAGGGGCAGGAGGACCAAGCTGAGCACCCGGGGCCGCCTCACCTATGTGTTGAGCACAGGTGTCGCAATATTCCGCATACAGGGACTCGAAGCAGTGGCAACAGTAGGGCCTTCCCTCCTTCATGATGTAGCGCTGGCCGCCGAGCACTGTCTCGCACTCGAAGCAGCAAAAGTGTTTCATGTGCCAGTGCCGCCCCTCGGCTTCTGTGCATTCGTCTGCAAAGATGATCTAGAGATGGGGAAGCCAAATGATCAGTGGTTAAGACCCAGCTAAGAGAAGGCACTTTAAAGGACAACAGCTGTGGGGGCCCCAAACCAGAAGCATGGGAAAGCAGGTCCTTCCCACAAATCGCTCAATAAAAAACCTGGACGTATATGCATATTCTAGATCTTTATCAGTCGGGATGAGCCTACAGCACCATGAAACACAGTTTCTGGTCTGGCCAGGTATGAACTTAACCACATTTAATACGAGAAATCATGTTCTACCCTGAAGAATATGAAGCAAGACCAGAAACTGACAGCTCATGGGCACTCCAGATAACACATAGATGTTTTATTTGGCGGATACACAATCTTTTTCAAAAACAGGAAATGTCACATTAATGCCTGAAATCCTGGGTTCTCTGTTGAAAACACAGCATTTAAGAAGAGGGATTGCTATTTCCAGGTGAGTGGTGAGTTCTCCAGCTCAGTCCTATTTTTCACCACTCACTGTTGTCTTAAAATGTGTCACCTTCACGGACAACACCTGCCTTGTCCTCAGAAGCACTTGTGTTTTGACCTCCAATATGGAATTTTTGAAATTTCAAAGCACAGATTTCAAAGCTTACTACAAACCACAGTAATCAAGACAGTGTGGTGCTGGTATAAAAATAGACATACAGATCAATAGAAGAGAAATAAAAGTTCGGAAATAAAGCCAAACATTTATGGCCAAGTGATTATCAACAAAGACACCAAGGACATTCAACGGGGAAAGAATAGTCTTTTCAAATGTGGCTGGGCCAGTTGGATAGCCACATGCAAAAGAATGAATCTGAGCCGTATACAAAAATTAATTCAAAAGGGATCAGAGACTTAATGAGCCAAATACGATAAAATGCTTAAAAGAAAACACAAGTGTAAATATTCATGACCTTGGACCCAGGTTTCTTAGCTGTGACACTGAGAGCGTAAGCAACAAAAGAAAAAAACAGATATATTGGACTTCATCAGAATTAACAACTTCTGTGCTTCAAAGGACATCCTCAAAAAAGTGAAAATATAACCAGAGAATGGGAGAAAATAGTTGCAAATCATGTATCTGGTAAGGAACTAGTATCCAGAATATATAAACAGCTCCACAATAAAAAGAAAAGCCACCCAATTAAAAAACAGGCAGAGGATTTGAATAGACATTTCAAAAAAAGGAGATACAAAAACAACGGATAAACATATAAAAAGATGCTCAACGTTATCACCCGTTAGGGATATACATATCCAAATCACAATGTGGTATTACTTCGTACACACTAAAATGAAAACAATGAAAAAGTAAGTGTTGAGGAAGATGTAGGGAAAGTGCAACACCATTCACTGACGGTGGTAATGTAAAACAGCATAGCTTCTCTGGACGAGAGTCTGGATTGCCTCAAAAAGTTAAACACAGAATTACGGTATGACCCAGCAATTCCGCTCCTGGGTATATGTTCAAGAAAACTGAAAAGATACGTGCACACAAACACCTGCATATGCATGTTCATACGCTACTGATCATAATAGTCAAAAAGTGGAAAGAACTTAAATGTCCATCAGTGGACAAAGGGCTCAACAAAATGGGATGTATACACGTGACTGAGTATTATTCAGCCCTGGGAAGGAATAAAGCACCATTACATGCTACAACGTGGATTAACCCTGAAAACATGGCTCTCAACTAAAGAAGCCAGACACAAAAGATCCAGTTATGTGGAATGTCCAGAATATATAAATGCACAGAGGCAGAGAATAGACCAGCGGATGCCAGGGCTGGGGGAAGGGCAGGGGCGGCTGCTAATAGATACAAAGTTTCTTTTTGGGTGACGAAAATGACCTAGGATTAGGCAGCAGTGACAGGTGTACAACTCTGTGAATATACCAAAACCCACCAAATTGGACACCTATAAAGGGTGAATGAACCCTATGATGTGTGAATGACATCTCAATAAACAAAAATTGCAAAACACTTAAATCATCATATTCCTTGGCCATTAGATAACCGCAAGTGTTAGGAGCACAAATCTCCAGAAGGAGAAGAAACTGAGGCAAAGCAGCGGCCTGGAATTACAGAGGTGGAACTGAACTGGGTTTCCCAAATACCTCTCTAGAGGGCCTCTTTAGAACATCACCATTATTAGCATTAGAATCCAAATTAGTTAAGGCTGGTCAACTTCCTCCTGGAGAAGGGAACCTCCCCTAGGCACGTGTAGTGGACTAGGGCTGAACAAGGGCAGGGCTGCTTACAGAGGCCCACATTGCTGTCTGCAAGGTCAGAACCAAAAATCCATTCTGTGTCGGAGGAAACCTCCATCCCAGAACTTTCCCCAAATTATTCCATAAAAGCGGTCAGGTTTAGAACATTCTCCTTTCTCCTCCAAACTTAAAAAAAAGAAAGAAAGAGAAAGAAAAACTTTTTACAGGAATATAGGCAATAGAAGCTCCAAACTTCTGAAGCCAAAGCACATCTCCTATTCTTGCGGCTTACAGATCATACTGCCATGTGCTCCCGGTGGGAGAAAACACCAGGCACGGGCTTTGTACTCCAGGGTGCTTTGTGACCTGGGGTAGCACATTCAAGTACCTCCCAGAGCGTGGGGCAGAGCTCTCCACAGGAAATATGCCTCCGCCTCCTGAATCCTCATCGGAGCTCTGCTCAATCATGGGAAAGCGAAATAGTGCCACCAAATGTCTCCCTTCTCAAACCAGTTTGTCCCACTGAAGCTTTAGGAATCGGAACTTCAGGGCCACACCATTACTGGTTAATCCTTTGGATTCGGGCTGAAATCTAACGCTGCACAATGCCTTTCTTCAACAGTTCAGAACTGACCCAGTAGCAGTGACTCCCCTCAGCTACAGAAGCTGCTTTCCTACCTGGATGCCCAGGGGATGGCCACTTTCAGGCATGCTAGCAACCAGGGATGGGGGTGGGGCTTGCTTCTTGCAAGGTTAATGGAAGAAGGTGGAGGGGTCTAGGGTTTTCTTCTGTGCGGGGCGGGGCGTTGGGGGTGGGATGTTGCCTAAGGCACAACTGAGGGGCGACAGGCAGGGCTTGAGCCCCCATGCGGCGTGCTCTGACCTCATCGCAGGCTGCGCAGCGCGGCTTCAGGCACTCGGCGTGGTGCCTGCCACAGTAGATCTTCCCATCCTGGTAAAAGTAGATCAAATCCACCAGCAGCTCGTTGCAGACGGTGCATATGAAGCACGGCGGGTGCCAGCAAACCCCGTGGCCGGCGCGCGATGCAAACACGGCGATGTCCCCGCCGTTAATCTGGCCTCCACACTGTGAGGCAATCAGACACGTCAGTACAAACACCAGCCCCGTCTCTCAGGGCTGCACATAACGGTAAGAGACCACCACCACCTAGAGCGGGTTGCCGTGCACTGATTTTCAACCCGGTGACTGTGCTCCGTGTGTCACCTATGTGGCAGGGCGGTCTTTGCTCTCCCTCCCCTCCACTCCCTGCTCTCCTTCCCTGCAAGGAAGGCGAAGATGAAGTGACTGAGAAAATAAGGAGTCACGAGGTGGGAAAGGAGGACGAACTCTTTTAGCATAACGACCACACAGGAGCTCTACAAGCAGGAGGCCAAGTGACATGTGGTGAAGGTGTCCTTATCTTTGAGATGCTCCAAACTCTATGTGGAGGCACAGGGGAGTTTAACACCAGCAGGAACAGGCGGCAGGAGGTGGGGGGCTAAAGAGGGGGGCTGTAACATGGGAGAGGGGGTGGGTTCATAAAAGCATGCCCCCCTTTAACTATTTCTCCAAAGGCCTTTGAGGCAGGCTTTTAGCCTGTTTTCTCTAACTTCTTTTTGCCTTAGTCTTGACTGACAAGGCACCACTTTTTTATTATTTAAAAAAAATTTTTTTTAATGTTTTTATTTATTTTTGAGACAGAGAGAGACAGAGCATGAGCAGGGGAGGGGCAGAGAAAGAGGGAGACACAGAATCTGAAGCGGGCTCCAGGCTCTGAGCTATCAGCACAGAGCCTGACGCGGGCCTCGAACTCAAAGACTATGAGATCATGACTTGAGCCGAAGTTGGACGCTTAACCGACTGAGCCACCCAGGTGCCCCGACAAGGCACCACTTCTAAGGCCAGACTATGGAAAGGGCTTCTTGTCTCCCCTTCCCCTATCTTCTTACTCATGTTCCAAAGTTCCTTCCCTTATGCGGAAAGGAACGAGGCAACAACCCTGACAACCCACACATGATGGCTGAGGTCGGGGCTTTGAAGCGGGAGTCAAGTGTGAGGAGGCAGGTCCAGGGAGAGGTTCTCCGCTGACGATGGCGATGGCCATGAGGTTCCCACCTGAGGGTCTAGCTGGATGGCCCCACATGAGTGGCTGAGCTCCAGTCACAATGTCTAAAGAATAGAAAAGCTGCCTCTAAACCTTTCCCACACCGTGGCCCTGGCCATCATATAGGTTGAAACGTTTCACAGAAAATGAAGTAAAGGTCTCATGGAACAGTTTCTGGGAGCTCATTGGTGGAAGTGACTAGACCCAAGGAAGACGTTTTGTTACAAAAGGTACTGTCCGTGCTTTTCTAACATTAATAGACCTGGGATAAGCATAGTGATAAAAGATAAATTGAAGCACATTAAAATTTTTAAGAGTGTATTTGAGCACATATGATTTAAATTGGGTGCCTTAATCAAACTTAAAGTGGCTAAGAGGGCTCCGCCTACCTGGGACTAGGAGGGAGGTTCTCCAGAGAAGACAGGGATGCAAAGCAAGGAAATTATTTGATTGCCTGTAGCTTAAGTGGTTATTTATTTGAGAAAGCCTAGTTATCTATTGATGATTGGTTGGTTTTAAGGGTCATCTTCTCAATACTAAGGCAATGTCTTTGGCTTAGGCTTTGGTTTGCTTAGGTAGGCTACAAAGGTATTAGAGACACCTCAGTGTAATGGCTTTGTTTAATTGCTTTAACAATACGGAATCTCACAGAATCATCACCTTAATTCCACCACGTAGGCATTTGTCATCTACAGTTTGCAGATGACAAATGGAGGAAAAACAACATGGTCAGGGTCATCTGGCAGGAACATGACTCGATCTTGTCCTTCTGCCTCCATGCCCTTGTCACTATCTTATACTACTTTTGACACCCGCCCATGAAATGCCCAACCTTTCTTTCTCCTTAGAAGAGCCCAGCTGGGCTGGTTCCAGCAGGCTGATCTCAGAGCAGCAAAATTCTGGATCTGAGGACACTGAATCGCACATCTTATTATTTTTTTTTTTAAGTTTTATTTATTTATTTTGAGAGAGAGAGAGAGAGTGAGGTGGGGACGGGCAGAGAGAAAGGGGGAGAGAGGATCTAAAGCAGACTCTGTGCTGACAGCAGAGAGAGCCCAAAGCAGGGCTTGAACTCACAAACCATGGGCACATGACCTAAGCCAAAGTTGGACTCTTAACTGACTCAGCCACTCAGGTGCCCCTGAATCTCACATCTTAACCAGTGACTACCCCCATATCAAGGGGGAAGACTCCACTGCCAAGTCTCTGGTCCTGTGGCTCCCCTATTAAGGAGCTCCTGTATTTCACCCACGTGAACCTTCTCACACCACCCCTCCGAAATCTCTAAAAAGGGCAGTCAAATGGCACCCACTCCCCTCAGGCAGTATCTTGCTTTCTCTTTACTGATCCAGCTCATGTATCTTCAGCACCTGAAAGGTTTCCTTAAGAGCTTGAGGAGGTAGAGGAGGCTTTTCAAAGAGCACCGGAGCCAAAGAGCAGTGCCGAAAGTGATGATCAGCACCAGAAGGCTCTATGGCCAAGAGGAGGGGCAGGGAGAACACAGGTGGGCTGCACGTCCACCTTTCTTTCTTTAAAACCCCCCACCACCATGCCCTGAGCACGCTACAGGAGATGAAGAGAACACACGAACCCAGACTCTTCAACTCAGTGAGGTCCCAGGGAGCATTCAGGGGGACTGCATGCATGTTGCTGAAGAACCCTCAAACCCAAGGAGATGACCATTCACCACCCCCTTTAAACGGTCCTGGGATGAACCCATGGTCCAAATTCCTTTTTCTAAAGGGCTCATTTTAAAATAGAAATCCATGGGGTGTCTGGGTAGCTCAGTCGGTTAAGCATCCAACTTCAGCTCAGGTCATGATCTCACGGTTCATGAGTTCGAGCCCTGTGTCGGGCTCTGGGCTGACAGCTCAGAGCCTGGAGCCTGCTTCAGATTGTGTCTCCCTTTCTCTCTGCTCTCCCCTGCTCACGCTCTCTCTCCCTCAAAAATAAAATAAACGTTAAAAATAAATTAAAAAAATAAAATAGAAATCCATCAGGTCTTTCCTTTGCTTAAATCCTTCAAATGACTCCCCATCTCCTTCCAATGGCTTATACCACTGGCCCTCCATGAACTCACTTCATCTGCTACCTCTCTCCCTTTGCTCCCTCTGCCATGCCACAATGGCCAACTCTGCTGTTCCTTGAGCACAACAGAAATGCTCCTGCCAAGGGGCACCTGGGTGGCTCAGTTGTTTGAGCGTTTGGCGACTCTTGGTTTCGGCTGAGGTCACGATCTCGCAGTTTCGTGAGCTTAAGCCCTGTGTTGGGCTCTGTGCTGATGGCATGAAGCCTGCTTGGGATCCTCGGTCTCCCTCATTCTCTCTGCCCCTCCCCCACTCGTGCTGTCTCTCTCTCTCAAAATACATAAACATTAAAAAAAAAAAAAAAAAAGAGGGGCGCCTGGATAGCTCAGTCAGTTAAATGTCCCACTTCAGCTCAGGTCACCATCTCGCGGTCCGTGAGTTCGAGCCCCGCGTCGGGCTCTGGGCTGATGGCTCGCTCAGAGCCTGGAGCCTGCTTCCAATTCTGGATCTCCCTCTCTCTCTGCCCCTCCCCTGTTCATGCTCTGTCTCTCTCTGTCTCAAAAATAAATAAAGGTTAAAAAAAAATTAAAAAAAAAAAGAAAAAAAAAGAAATGCCTCAAAGCCTGTGAGATGCCTGTTCCCTCCACCCACTGAGATCTGCAGGACCCCCTCCCGCAGTTCCTGGGAACCTCTGCTCAGAAACCGCCTTCTAAGAGGCGCCTTGAGCAGCCACTTTCCTGAAAATCGCAACCTCCTCAGACTCTCAGTGTTTGGAGGCTCCTTTCCCGCTGTGTTTTTTCTTCTTTATTTTATTGTTTGACTTCTTCCCCTAGAACCGAACCCCACACAAGGGCAAAATCAAGCTCTCAAGTCTTTTGTTTGCTGCTGTATCCCTGAGAGCTAGACCTGCGCATGACGCACAGTAGGCACTCAATAAAAGAACTGTTGAACAAACAAACACGTGCAAGGAGGTCAGAGCAATCCCTCCTCCCTCCCTGGAATCCAGGCTCACCTGCTCACAAATAGCTCCTGTCATCGTGACTGGGAAGGGTCTGACATTCCCTCGGCCCAAGTTTTCCCGTTTCCTCTGGTTGCTGAAGAGCTTTAGCTCCCTCTTCTCTTCCTCATCCAGGGAGTTGCAATATCGAACCTGAACAGACACAGAGAGCGGCAGAGTGGATGTCGCCCTTGCTCCATGGGATTTCTGAAGCCCATGCCCCGGAGTTTTTTTCGGTAAACACGCTCCCATTTCTTTGTACTGCTCTGGTCTGCACGGTCCCACCAGCAGGCTCGGGGCTGTTTAAAGGGAGTCTCTACCTAAGATGGCGGACAGCCAACACAGCTTACGAGAGGCGCCAAACTCCGGAGCCACGTCATAAGCAGGCTAAAGGTTCTGGAACTGTTCCTCATCCTTACCGCCCTGCTCTAAGCCACACTAAGGTTCACATCATGCGGGACAGCTCTGGTGCCGGTCAAAATCGGGGACGTTTTTTGGGGCGCCTGGGTGGCTCAGTCGGTTAAGCGTCCGACTTCAGCTCAGGTCATGATCTCGCGGTCCGTGAGTTCGAGCCCCGCATCAGGGTCTGGGCTGATGGCTCAGAGCCTGGAGCCTGCTTCCGATTCTGTGTCTCCCTCTCTCTCTGCCCCTCCCCCGTTCATGCTCTGTCTCTCTCTGTCTCAAAAATAAATAAACGTTAAAAAAAAAAAATTAAAAAAAAAATCGGGGACGTTTTCCTTCTTTAAAAATGAGGTGGCTCTTCAAATGGATGGCAGGGTCCAGATATGTTCACCTCCACATGCCCACGTGAGTGATCCTTGACACCAATGGACGGCTCCATGCTAGCAAGCCAGAGCAGCTCTCAACTTCTGTTCTCCCATCTTATTTTGCCAAAACGGACAACCAAAGCCTTGAGGCTAAGGAGTTGGACCAGAGGTATGGTTGCTGCTTCATGGAAGTCCCTGCATGTTTATCCGTGTACAGGAGGGAAAAGGGCTGCCCACTGGGCTATGGCTAACACATCAACTTGCATAAGATATTTTCCTTCTCATTAAATACAAAAACTCGGAGAAGTAAGCAAGGGACACTCAGAGACACTCAAATCCGGCACTCCCCAGGCTCTCCCCTTACGAACTCACACAATGGGAATTCTGCCGTAGTCCTGAACTATTATTTACTTAATGCTGGTTTTAAAACGGACTCGCTTTTTAAAGACTTGAATACATTTAAAAAATTACAGTATATTAT
Organism: Panthera uncia; assembly: GCF_023721935.1. Lineage (NCBI taxonomy): Eukaryota > Metazoa > Chordata > Mammalia > Carnivora > Felidae > Panthera > Panthera uncia. Next base: position 30,307,524 of record NC_064816.1, read on the forward strand.
GACTATAAATCGCAAGTCCCTATCACCTACCAAAATCAGATGGCAACCATAAAACTAAACAGCGTAAGAATGAAACCGTGTTGCCGGATTCTAGCCACTTCTGCTTGTGGGAGACCCTAAAGCAGAGATTCTTAACGTGTAACCACGTTACAAGTGGTTACTTGGTTACTCACAAGTAAAGACTGGCACGAGTTGGAGAGGTGTGAGGAAACGGATAGTCCAGAATGAAATTCCCCAGTGCTTATTCAACCGCTCGATCACGAGGAGTGGCGCACACTTTAAGTGGGAGGGATTCTCTCCTTACTTGGTTCACTTTTCGTTCACTGCCATGTCTGTGTGTCACCTAAAGTTGTGTGTCTGCCACACTTTGGGCAACATGGATCTAATCCCGCCTCCCTGTCTGACTCTTGAGAAATGTGAACATCAAGAAAGGTAGGTGAGATGCTCAGATGGTATGTGATACAAGGGTTAGAGGGGAAACTTCTGAACCAGGACAGTCGCATCCCAATTGGAAAACCAGTGCCTCTGTATGTATCTCAACTGTTTCATCGGGGCATATGACAGAATGGTCAAACGTTGATTTGAGAACCACTCTTTGTCCTCCAAAGGGCCATGTCAAATGGGTGAAATCTGCCCACGGGCTCATGAGTAAGGAAATCTCACCAACAGGAAGAAGGAATTTGAATGGTCTCTTTTCATGAAACCACAGTTAACTGTAAATGGAATAAATCATTAACAGCAGAGAACAGAGAACCTTGCTCTATCAAGTAAAAAACAGTTAAAAAAAAAAAAAAAAAGTCCTCACGTGGATGTCCCTGAGGACACTGCCGTGACCTGAACAGCCCAGAATATATGGTGACACAGCTGACATTTTATGGATGTGCTTTTAAAGAAAGGCACGCCCTCTCCTGCTTGTAAAAACCCGCATTTTCACTTCCAAATTAGTTAGCTGGGCATCGGGTTACAGTGCTCGCTCTCAGCTTTAAAAGAGGAAACACTGTTTGTATTTGTTTTATGAAGTCCAAATGAGCAGCAGGAAACTGGCTCTCTTTCTAGGGACGTGCTTCAATTTTTTAAGCTTTTGCTTCACTTACTCAAATTTATTTTTCAGGGGTCTGAATTATCCCATTTGATCTGAATATGGCAATATAAATAATAAAATAGTACCTACTCCTTTCCCTGGAGATCCGGCTTGTGGGTGGGAGCCGTCGGTAGAAAGCTGGGGTCCACCCAGCTCTCTTAAGGGGTTATTTCTCCTTTCAATTTAAATTTATGTTTTTGTTTCGCATGCAATCAGAGTTAGGTGGACAAGTCCATTCTAGAGGAGGACTGTTTTTTTTTTTTTCCAATATATGAAATTTATTGTCAAATTGGTTTCCATACAACACCCAGTGCTCATCCCAGAGGAGGACTGTTTTTAAAAACCAGATACTTAAAAATTAATTTCTAGTTTATAAACCTAAACCCCTCAAGCAGGATGATCTTTTAAAGACACATTCATGTATTTCCCTTTATGGGCCATCTGACTTCGGAGATAAGAAATGCCTGCTTACAGTGCCTACTGTCTAGGTCCAGAAAAAAAAAAAAAAACAACAGCCTGCAAGCCATTCTTCCACGTGTATAAACGGTGACCCGGCAAAATGGCCTTTAAACGACAAAAACACAGACGTTCGAGAGCTGCAGATCTGGACATGTGACTTCTAAGGCAGCATAATGTGGAAAACTTGCACACTCGTTTAACATGAAACGATGCTGAAAATTCCAGAGAATCACAGGGTTTTTGCAGGGCTTGAACTGGCCCAGGGAACTGCAGTCAGCTAAGGGACTCTGGCAACTAGCTCATTCTTCTTCAGTGAAAACCTGGACTTGAGCTTTTAACTTTTAAGACTCCCTGGTTACCCCAAACTAGCTAGCAGCACCAGGCAGAGAGGCAAATCCAGTCCATAATGAGATCTGCCTTTCGAGAATTCTCTCCAGAAAGTGTCGGGCAGTTTCTCCTGGCCCTAATTAAGGAAGCTAAAGCCTAAAACGAATGCACCGGAGTTTTTCTTTGGAGAGCTCACGGATCACAGCATTCTGATTATGAAGAAGGTGACAGTTCACAGAAGCTTCCGCGCACAGTCTTCCTAAGGCCCCGCTAGCCCCTTACCTCATTGTCATGTGGCGGCAGCTGGTGTAATAGCTGCTTGATCCGAAGTTTCTCTCCAGGACTGTTGACATAAGGAACCTTCTCTTCTGGGAGACAGCTATAGTACTGGTGAACCTGAGGGATGGAGAGCACAGGGATCACTTGACATGCCCATTACTCAAACTACCTGCCCGTTCCCACTCCCCGGGAGGGTCATTCCGGCAGCGGGACACCGTCTACTCCTCTACTCCCCCTTCTCTCCACCCTTCCGAGACTCAACGGCATATGCGTTTCTCACTGCAAGCAGACGGACTCATCCTTGAAGAGGCAGTGGGGCAAATCACCCCTCCTGGGGTTTTCCCTCTCTTGCAGGGGGGGAAACAAAGCCATCATGCTTTCTAGAAGAAGAGAATTCGGCAAATAGGCTGGTAGGGCTTTGTCGTCAGGCTCCCCCCACTGAGAGAGAGAGAGCAACTTTACCATTTTCCCTGTGAGTCTCCGGCATGCTCCGTGCCTCCCTAGCCAAAGGGATGTGTCAGTGCCTGCCTCACACTGGAGCCAGAGCCAGACTCTGGCACTGAGTGAGCTGCTGGGTCCCTCAGCCTCCACCTACATTAAAAGCCCTCTAGGTTTTGAGCTCTTTGTAAGGGCAGGTAGCAGCTCACATCTGTCGGAAAACAGAGTCACTAAATCTGGGATACTGAGTATGTAATTAAAAATTGTCATTAACATGAGTATTTTTGCACATCCTAGAATGCTCCTCTTTAAAACTGTTAGGACATATTCCTGCACTTTTTGAGGCTCATTCAACTCTAACAAAGACTTGAGAAAGCATCTAGATTTGCCTGGGGAAAACAAAACAGACATTCTACTATCCAGCTGTATACAAAGCTAGGGTAAGAAAAAATCGGCCAAAACGGAAGGTATGTTATTATATAGGAGAAGCCAAAAAGAAAAAAAAAAACTCACAAGCTCAGATGACATCATGGAAAATTCTTTTCAACTATCTCTTAGCATCACGACCAGCTCTTGCAAAACAAGGTATTCATTCAACAAGACAGAGAAGACAGAAGACTTGTGGCTCTGAATTCATCATATTTGTTCCACTTCACAAACTTGGTCTAATTCCTTTGAGTTCAGGAAGCCCTGGACGTGAACATTTGTTTTGGGAATGCTGGGGCAAAGAGTTAAAAATCTCTGTCTACTTTGATCTCCAGAAACTAAACCATAACTGTTAAAGCGTGAGGGGTGGGGGTGGGTGGAAATAAGGCTTTGCAAGGACGAGGTCTTACCAAAATGCGAAAGCCACCCTTATTTTCATAAAAAAATGGTTGTAACCATTCACCATCATGTGTGGCTACCACAGTCTTCAGCAAACCTCAAAGTCAACCATATAGACTGCTCGTCACAGACTAGGTGGTTTCTCAAGACAGGGCCCTGCAACGCCTCCCTAGAGGGACTTGGCGGGAAGCCACGTCCTGGATGAGAAGGAAGGGCTCTGGGTTTTGAAAGCAGCCCACAGGTTATCAGCATTCTCTCGGAGAAGAAATGAAAGCCCAGATCACGAGTTAGTTTGGGATTAGAAGCTGGCCACGGGCCCATCAGAGACTGGCACGCCATTTTGCGCTCAGAGGAATCCGGGCACCATACACTATAGCAGGTAAGTGCAGGCAGAAAACAGAGCACTGTGTCTCGGGGAATGGGCCTTACCTCCCACGCCAAGAGACTGCTTGGAGCAAAGCCTTGCCTCAGTATCCCTCCGAGATTTTCACAACTCCTACCCTAGTGACAGAACCTTAGGATAGATGCTAATAAGAAAGCAATCACTGCAGATGCTTGATAACAGTCCAATTTGAGCTTGACGGAGCCTTTCCTTTCTCGGATACGCCTCTTCACTGCCCAGAGCACAGGTATCCCTGAGAGCCCCTGTGACCGCGACACCTTGAGCCAAGCCTTTGCTGATACTGTCCAGGGCTGACCCCAGTTGGGACCTTCTCTGCCTCTTCTGCAGCTTGGCCAGGTAGACCAGAACCCCCACGCATGGCTCTGTCACTTTTCATCTCCATGCTCCTGAGTGAGCTCCATAACCTCTAAGAATCCTCATCATAGGACCACGGCAATTAAATGAGGCGAAGGCTGGGTACCTGGCCCTCAAAACAATAAATAACATGAATGCACAGTGGTGAGTCTATTATCCAGCCCGCGTGCTCCAAAGGGAACAATCTGGATTTTCCTGGCCTCTCTTTTCCATTTTGAGAGATACAGCAACACTGTCAGCTTGCAGAGCGAGACCATACCCTGAGGCCCCCACCCATCTTAGTCTAAGAAAGAAGGCTACAAGGGAGAAAGAGGATATTTAAGCTGGTCTGATTTCAGAGGGAAAAAAAAAGTGCAAATTACTGTAATGATGTGCTGTTGTCTCGAGAAACCCAGTGGTGTAGGAGGGCCTCATGAGGAACTGGAACGTGTACCTGGAAGGTGTCTGGTGAGGGATTCTCATCTCTCTATGCCCAGCGTCCTCTGATCTCTGCCCTAGTCTTCTTCCCTTCTGCCTGTTGGCTTCTCAAAGTTTAAGGTTTCCCATAGCACCCGAATTTACACGACCTCACTTCAGATCCATCCTAGAATGACTCACTTTGCTCAATTTCGAAATCGCCAGAGAAGGACCCTGCTTCCCCATCTTGTGCCAGGTCTACACCTGCAGACTGGAATGGAGAAGTCCCACCCTGTTGTAAGACTGGAGATAAAGGAGTCCCAACACGACAGGGCTGGGCAGAAGCAGAGGTGGCCATGACTGGAGAACTCCAGAGACAGTTAGCTAAATAAATACCTTGACGTGCTGACGTCCATCCTAAAGACTTAGAATTCCAAAGTCAACAGAGGCAGTGACTACTCTTAAGAACATAGCTCCATCTTCCCTGGCTGGGCATCTTGTGTTGTCGTTTAGGTTTCAAGCCCACTGATCACCATTGCTGAAAATGTGTCCTTTCCACCAGCGTTCAGTAACTCCATGAATACAGGATGCACGAACAATAGTTTCTCAGAAGGCAGTCAACCATTTGGTGGATGACTTAAAAACTTACCTAGTGAAATGCACCATTATTAAAACCAAGACAGCTAATGAGTTCATTGGTAAATTAACAACCTTCCAAAGCATCCCCGTGTCACATGGCAGGCACTCCGGCTTGCTCTGAGGAAGGGGAATGAGTTGGTCCTTCAACCCCTTCCAGTGGTCCTGCCGCTGCTTGGCTGGTATGTCCCCTCCTGGTGTTCAAGGGCTGGCCTTTCCAAGCTCTTCCTCGAGCAAAAGGACGGGAATGATGGAGAAACTCCTCTCTTCAATTCCCACTCTGTCTCTGGCTGAAAACAGAACTGCTGCATTGGAGTTTCCCCTGGCATCCTCCAAAATAAAACTACCGTGTAGCCCAAAACAAACACTAAGCAAACCAACGGGAGGGGGAAAATATTTAGTATACTTTCTGGCAGTACAAAAATGAAATTTGGTACCACCCCTGAAAATACTGCAGACTGCTCATTTTCATCCAACCATGTTTCCCTAATTTTCACGAGTCAATAATCAAGTCCAATAGAATTTTGTCAAGGATGACCATTTCCAAGCTATTACCTGGTGTGGTGATAACGTTTTCCTCCTGTGTACCTGGAGCATCACTCTCCAAAAGCAGGACCATGGAATGTGCTAGAAACTTTGTTCCATTTACTCATCGCTCAGGTAGGGGTGCCCTGTGCTACTGCCCTGGGTTGAGGTGTATGAGGTACACTTCCCCCAAATAAAGGCATTTTGAACACAATCAGCTGGCCCGTGACAAAGAAATTGCTGAAGGCCTTTGTTTAAGGTGTCACTCCCAGCAGTGAGGTTTGGCAATAATTTCAGTGTCTGTCAAGATGGATTGTAAGAGCTTTAGTCAGTGTGCAAATAAAATCTACAAAGCAAGGCCTCACCCAGTTTGAAAGACTGGGTTTGTTAGAAGCAACTGCACATTTCACAGCATTTCTGTCTGGGCAGAGACGGAAGGCAGGGAGTCAAATGACTCCCCGTTGGAAAGAAAAGTGTGCTAATTAAAGAAAGACAAAGCGTGCAAAGTGCTTAATTTAGAGCAGTGGTTCTCAAATTTTAGCTGGCATCAGAACCACCTGGAAGGCTTATTAAAACACACATTTCTAATTCGGCAGGACTGGGGTGGGTGGGGCCCGATGGTTTCCATTTGTATATAACCCCTCCTTATGGGATGCCCCTGCTGGTGGGCCAGGGAGAACATTTTGAGAGTTTTAGAGTCATGCAACTGTTTTCCCTCAACGGCCAACCCCATGAGGCTGCCAGGTAAATGTTAATATTCCTCTGCTCTCCAGGACATCCAGGAGGCTCAGAAGACGGGAAGGAACTTGTTCAGTATCACCTAATTTTGCAGGCATCTCTTGCTATACCCACATACATATATGTTTAAGAAGGTGGATACTACCAGCTCTGTCAAGGATGAGAAATTCTAAGGGCAAAGCGCTCCTATTTTGGGGCAGGTCATTTTCCATATCAAAAGCATCCATGTTTGTTTGTTTGTTTGTTTGTTTGTTTTTAAGAATGGGAACCCAACAAAGAAGTGAGATATTCTTGGTTGATCTCAGATTCAACTGTCCTTTACCATCTCAATGAAGGAAAGGATCAGTGAATATATTTATGTATTTAGTGGCTCTGATGGGCAAAGTGTTGTTGTATACAATATCTCATGGACCCTCCCCACACGCTGGAGGTTGGTACATTGTATTCACTAGACCAAGCATCACACAGCTAAAAAGTGGAAAAGTCATTTTTGGACTTGGCTTCCTCATCCTCTCCCTTTGTTTTTTGTGGATTCTTGGCCTTCTTTATCAAGGAAAAAAGACAGTGGCAGATGGATGGAAAGGAACAGAAGAAACCCAGATATAGTAGATTCCCAGTATGTATGACTGACCACATATATGATGAACACATTTTCCTTTCGTGTTCTTCATAAGATAACCAAAATATGGTCCAAAATGAACAGGCAGTAGTTAAAAAATGATGTACCCCAAATTAAACTGTCTTTCCACAACCCCATGGAATGATGGTATAAGGGAGTATGGCAGAGATGGCTGTCTACCCATGTCCATTTTCCTTTTCTTCCTTAATAAGAATGCCAAAATTTTACTTAAAGCATCAACATGCCCAACTTAGAATAATATTTCTGCAACTCCCTAGTAACTATGAATGGGCACGCAAACAAATTCTGGCCAATGACACATAGCATGTGACTCCTAGGAGAGTTCTTTCAAAGGAGGCCAAGCAGTTGGCAAAAGCCTTTTTGGCCTATTCCCCCTTCTTATGGTTTCCTGTCTGGAATGTAACAACAATGGCTACAGCTCCGGCAGCCATTTTGTACCATGAAGTTCTTTATTATACCACGGAATACCATAACAGCTCTGGATTGCCTATCTCTGAACTTACTTTATCAGTGAGAGAAATAAATGACTTCTTTACTTGCAGTCTCAGTTACTAGGAACGGACGGCAATTTCTAAATGATACAGCACTGGTTCTCTGAGTTAGCGTACTGCAGAATCACGGGAAGTCCTCATTCAACATTATCCCCATTTTTATTCTTCTGGGTCTGAAAAAAAATCCCCAGAATTCTTAATAAACACCTGACACCACATCAGGAGATACGCCAGCTTAAGAGGAAGGCAGATGTGACTCCACAAGGTGAAGGCAAAATCTCCTGACGTGTAATCTCTGATGTGGGCTGACATACTTGAAAGGCTTTATAAAAGCCCATCTTAACCCAGAGACTAACTGGAAGATTGGACCTTATTTCATATTTTCCCTTTCCTGCAGTTTGAGAAGCTTGGAACCTCAGTTAATCTACCTCAATTCAGGGAGGCAATATCTAGAAAATGCCCGAGGTCTCAGAAGGCAGGTGCCACGGAGAAGGGAAAGATGTTGCTTGAATCTGCGGCACGTGGAGATTTTTATGAAAAGTGCACACGAGTTCTGAAATGGAGACCTGGAGAACAACTGGGGAGCATTACAGCTCTAAGCGAGTGGTGATGGGCTGCTTTTAAGGGCCATTTGTTCACTGTGCCCCCACTTGCCAGAATTTCATTACCCAAGCAAGAGGAGAAAAGTAGTGTTAAGTGGCATCTAAGAGGTAAAATTGTACCAAGTTTGGCTCCTCTCCTTTTCTCTTAGAGACCCACATTATAATTTTAATTGGTTTACTCAGGAAGTAATGTAGGAAATAACAGTCTAATATCTAATGCCTACACAGTACCTCCATCATGCTTCAAGTCCCATAGGATTAGGATCAAAAATCAGGAATTAAAGCTCATTTGAGGCATTTTCAAAGAAGAGTATTTCAAAGACTGCCCCCCTTTTTTTCTTCTCCCAATGAGACGAAACATAAAATCATGTCTGATGTAGGTTCAAACATACCCAGAATCCAGTCGCTTTCCCCCACCCCAATAGGACCGCCCAGCCACAACTAAGTGCTCACTCGAATTGCTTCCATGGCTCCTTCTGGACTCTGGCTTTCACCTTTGCTCCTCTGCAGGTGATTCTCTATTCAGCAGCAAGAATAACCCTATCTGAGTATTAACCAGGTCATGTCAGTGTTCTTCTCAAAACGTTTCATGACTTCCCATTCCTCTCTGATTCAAAGCCAGAGTCTTTACTATAAAGATTATGATCATGCCTCCTTAACGCTGGCTGATCATATTGCTTACTATATTCCTGGGGTCCAGTTCCACTCCCAATGGCCTCCTTGATATTCCTCTCACCTCAGGGCCTTTGCACTAGCTCTTCCCTTTGCCAGGAGCATTCTTCCCCCTAGATATTTATGTCATGCCCATCCGCACTTCCTCCAGTCTTTGCTCAAAGGTCACCTCATCAGAGAGGTCTTCCCGATCAGAGAGGACTACCCTAATAAATCAGCACCCCCACCTCTTAGTCTTGAGACTAGTGCTTCTCGACTGGGGCTAATGTTGACCCCCAGGGGTTATTTAGCAATGTCTGGAGACATTTATGGCTGCCCCAACTGGAGTGTGTGTGCGTGTGCAAACGTGGCAGGCTAGTGGCACACGGCTGGAGGGCGGGGATGCTGCTAAAACTCCTACAGTACAAAAGAGGGCCTCCACGGCAAAGAATAATCTGGATTGAAATGTCAGTAGTGCTGAAAGTGGTAAACCCTTAACTCGCTTTTCTTCAGAGAACTTACCATTTGCTGATGCATACTTTACTAGTTCATTTTCTCTCTCTTCCCTCTAGAACGCGAATACCCGGGATTTGGCTCACGATACACCCCCAGAGGAGGATCCTGTACCTAGCAGGTACTCAGCACCTGTTTGCTGAGGGAATGCACGCTGTACATCCTCCTGCCTTTCCGGGTTATCGAAGGACTGGGAGAGACATGGAGCAAGAGAACACACAGGTGAGGTTTCCGGAGGGGCCCGAGGAAAACTCTTAGAGCTTCCCTTTCACGCCATCAAAGCACTTCCTTAGTCCCTGATGATTCCTGGGGTGGGGGGATGGGGAAGAGGCTAAAAGGAAGAAGGGAATAACTGCCAAGGGACTGTTTCTTTAAGAGCAAGGGGCCAAACCAACACCCATTTGCATGTGAAGTCAGAGATTTTCTTTCAAGCTGAATCGACTTTGTTCAAATTAAAGAAAATAATCACATTACGTCCTCCAGCAGCTCCTATAATCCCAAGTCACATGACTTGTTCTGCTTCTAGGCCTGCTACCCCCACACACTCGCTCTCTTCCCAAACCTTTAAGCTCTTAAAATCTTTTACTTACAGTATTAAACTTCACTGTTTAGTTAGAAAATACTTTTCATTTAGTTTGGAGCATTACCTGACAGTTACTTTATCCTGTCTTAAAGAAGAGGCCCCAGAAATGAAAGAACCTGGGGTTTAAACACTTCCCCTTTAAACGGCAACTGCATAAAGACCCCCCTACCCCAGTTTTACCAAAACATTCTTTGAAGAATGTCTACACATTTGCATACAGGCCCTGCTAAAAATTCCCCAACAGTTGCTTACTTATTTTTTTGGTAACAGTTTCAATATTGCCTTTAGACAAAATATACCCATACATATGTAAGGAAAAAGCAGGATGGTAGTTTCCTATAGTGGTTGTTTGGGTCCTGCAGTCACACTGTTTGGGTCTAAATACCGGATTGAACACTCCCCATCTGTACAGAGTTGGGCAAGTTACTTTATCTCTTATAAAGTCAATATGCCCATCTGTAAAATGGGGACGATAATATTTACCTTAATGTATTGCAATGAGGCTCAAATGCTATAATCCGACTAGTACAGAGGCAAGGCACAGGGAAGGCTCTATTTCTTAGCTTTGAAGCAACTGAATGCATAAGTGATAGATGTCTGTGTTATGTTGCGGACTAAATTGTGTCTCCCCCTCCCACCCCCACACCACTCATATGGTAAACCCCTAACCGCCAATGTGATTGTATTTGGAGGCAGAGACTTTAAAGAGATGATTCCATTTAAATGAGGTCAGAGTGTGGGGCTGTCATCAGAAAGAACCAATGCCCTTATAAGAAGAGGAGGAGACATCCAGAGGGTACATACACAGAGAAAAGGCCATGTGAAGACATACCCAGAAGGCAATCATCCGGAGGCCAAGAAGAGAGGTCTCACCAGAAACCAACCCTGCCGGGACCCTGATCTTGGATTTACTGCCTCCAAGACTGTCCAGGAATAATGTCTGCTGTTTAAGCCACCCAGTCCGTGGTGTTCTATTATGGAAGCCCCAGCAGAGTAGACAACACAGTCTACTATATGCAAGGAACTGTTCAGAGCTTTTGCGGAAAGGACACGTATACAAATAAGAAACTCCCCCTGGATGAGTGAAGTTATATACGAGTTACAAGAAAAGTATGTAAGTAACCATAAAGCAAAGTCAAAATAATGCCAGAGCCATCAGAGGCAGACGAAAACACTACTAAGTGTCAAAGAACAATAAATCAAATCCATAAATGTGTACCCCTGCCAATTTCCATGGTGGAAACAATGCTGGGGTGGATGATTTTGAGCTACCTGTAGGGCTGGGAAGAGATGCACAGCAGTATAACGGATAAAATAAACCCAAGAGCACAGATAATGGTGAAACACAGGAAAGTAATTATGAAGTGATACGTTCTGAGTATCTATTAGCTTTGTTTTTAATATAAGTTTATACAATTAAGTTTTAAAAGTGTCTCAATTTGGAGCACGTGTGTGGCTCGGTTGGTTAAGTGTCTGACTCTTGATTTCAGCTTAGGTCATGACCTCTCAGTTTGTGAGATCGAGCCCTACATTAGGCTCTACACTGACAGCACAGAGCCTGCTTGGGATTCTGTCTCTCCCTTTCCCCTGTTTTCCCTCTTTCTCAAAATACATAAGTAAACTTAAAAAAAAAAAAAATAGAAAAATACAATTAAAAAAGAGATTTTACTTTATTTTATTTTTTAATTTTTTTTAACGTTTATTTATTTTTGAGACAGAGAGAGACAGAGCATGAACGGGGGAGGGGCAACTCTTGATTTTGACTCAGGTCATGATCTCATGGGTTCATGAGATTGAGCTCCAAGTTGGGTTCTGCACTGACAGCGTAGAGCCTGGTTGGGATTCTCTCTCTCCCTCTCTCTCTCTTCCCCCGACTCTCAGAATAAATAAATAAGCCTAAAAAAAATTATAGCCATTCTAGTAGGCAGGAAATGCTATCTCCCTATGGTTTTGATTGGCATTTCCCTAATGACTAATGATGTTGAGCATCTTTTCAAGTGCTTATTGGCCATGTCTTTATCTCTTTTGGAAAAGTCTCTATATTCTAGTTCTTTGCCTATTTTTTAAATTGTTTTTGTTTCTGAGTTATAGGAGTTCTTTATACACTCTGTATATGAAACCCTTATCCATACCGCAGTTTAATTTCTCACTTACGCTAATTCTCTGACATGAGTAGGCAGAGACCCAGGTAACTGAGGCTCTGTATTAATATGTGCCCCACAATGATGGCAGCAGAGAAAACAAAAGCCTGGAGCTGAACACCGGCAATTAAATGCTTTTAATGGGGCACCTGGGTAGCTCAGTCGGTTCAGCGTCCGACTTTAGCTCAGGTCATGATCTCCCAGTCCGTTGAGTTCGAGCCCTGTGTTGGGCTCTGTGCTGACAGCTCAGAGCCTGGAGCCTCCTTCAGATTCTGTGTCTCCCTCCCCTGCTCATGCTGTGTCTCTGAATCTCAAAAATGAATGCTAAAAAAAAATTTTAAATGCTTTTATCTGGATGTGAACTATGTGACTTCTGTGTACATTTCATTGGTTAAGGCAAGTCACATGGTTGTGCTTAATTTGCGTGGGCATAATTTGCATGTGCCTGGAAGAAACAGGAGTAAATCATTTGTTAACAACCCTACCACACGATACAGCAGAGAAAGAATGGAATCATGTGTGAACAAGGTATTAGCTTTTGGAAAGGAAATCATGGTCAATTCTTGGTATTCACGGTAGTTAAATTCTATAAAGCAACAACACGCTCTGAAGTAGTGAATAGTAAACCACTGTTTCTAGGGGAAATACAGGACTAGATTCCTGCCAGCTTCTGGTCACAACATTTTTATCAGTGGATCAATCTATGACCTTGTCTCAATGGTTTTAACTACGTATATATAGTTGATTCACTAACAGTGAATTCACAGTCGACAGCACTTCAACTCACGCTGAGTAGGGATCTATTATTACCTACGGCACACATATTCTCCATGCGACATCTCACAGGTGTTTTGCCCTCAGAAACATGAGACGGCACTGCAGCGCTAAGCTGGAGGGGCATCTGATACAGCGACATCACCACGAAAAAGCACAAACGCAAAACAATTAGCACTAAATAGACGACAAAAGGCATACTTCTTCATTTTATGAGAGGTAAAACAAAAGGGAGAGTACTGCCTTGCTCAACCTCAACTGGCAAACATACATGCTGGGCGATTCCAATCTTTCATCCCTCTACATGTGTCTCAGGGTAACCGCAAAAGTGCTGTGGGTATTGATTTTGGGGATAACAAATTCTGATGATGAGTAGGCAAATTTGCAAATGCTCTGTGAATAATGAGGATCCAACGAGATTATAATCTATTTGACCTGTTCAGGAGTAAGGAGCTTTCGCCAGGATTCAAGTTTAGGTCTCATTTCCAAGCTCATTCTCTTTCCACTTCTCCCTGCCGCCTTCATCAAGTAGTCACAGGATTACACTCTGCCCTGAGTATTTGATGAATCAATGGCCAAGGTGGTCACAGTTCACTCTTCAAGCTTCAGATTCCTGCTAAAGCCTTAAACATTGAACAGGCTAGAATGGCTGCTTAATCACGAAAATGACATGGATCCAATGGAATCTAAAGAAGGTGGAAATCAACCAAGTTACTTGGTAATGTGCATGCTTTGAAAATGTTCCATGGTAAGGACTGCATGAACTGATTCAGCTTGACAAAGTTTTATTTCTTTGAGGTCTATGCAACAGAAGTTAATGTGTTCAGGCTTATCCTCAACAAAGATCGCGTGGTCCTTGAAGCAACTGCTCCAATTCCTGAGAGTATATTCTTAAATTTTATTAGTTTATTATCATTTTATGTATTTATTTTGTGGTAAAATACATATAATATAAAACTTACCGCTTTAACCATTTTTAAATGGCATTAAATACCATGTTGGTAAACCATCACCACCATCTATCTCCAGAACTTTTTCATCTTTCTGAACTAAAATTCCATACCTATTAAATAGTAACTCCCCAATTCCTGCTCCCACCACACAGTCATCATTCTCTTTTCCGTCTCTATGAACTTGACTACTTGAGGGTAATTTTTATTACATGTTGGGACCAAATGTTTTTCAGCAGTAACACTTCTCTGAAATTATGGTGAAAATCAGTGGGAAAAAAATGAGTCAGACAGTATATCTATACTTACACTTAAGTATTTTTATAACTGTTCTTCTGTTTTGAATAAGACAATTAAAGATTCCACAGGAGACACTGGCCCCAGCCATCAGCATCTATAACAAATGAGCATGTGGGAACTCAGTTGTTCACAGAGAAGACCCATAAGATAAATCGTCACTGATAATCGGGCAAGTTATTTCTCCTGACTTTTGAGCCTCGGGGCATAACTTAACATTTCACAGATCATAGACTTTCCATTATATAGCACCTCTTCCTTACTCAAGGCAGTTTCCTGATCATTCTAGAAGAGGTACGAGAAGCATTCAAAAGCGTTAGCCAATAACTGCAAGAAAAGAGAACCCAATGTCAACGAGGCTCAGACCCAGAGAGTCAGTTCTGGAGGGAACTCTTCAACATCCTGACATTCCTGACCATCTGGCGTAAAACAGTGCTCATCCGCATGTTATCACAGTCTCATGCAAACAACAGTGGATGTTGTTATGTGTTAGCCAACAACAGCGTCCAGTTGTAGTAGTATTCATGTAGCCTTGGTCTTCTGTGATGACTACGGTATTTTCCCTTGTTGCCTATACCATTCTTTACTCTTGTTTTAGTTTACTGAACACTCCTCTAACCCTTTTTTGGGAATCAGCAGCAAATGGATTAAGAGGGAAAGAAAAGCCTTAATTTTACTCATATATTTAAAAAATATTTTTTAATGTTGATTTATTTTTGAGAGAGAGAGAGAGAGAGAGGGTGTGAGCTGGGGAGAGGCAGACAGAGAGACAGAATCCAAAGCTGGCTCCAGGCTCTGAGCTGTCAGCACAGAGCCTGACGAGGAGCTCGAACTCAGACCGTGAGATCATGACCTGAGTGCAAGTCGGACGCTCAACTGACCGAGCCATCCAGGCGCCCCTCATAGATATTTTAGAAAGCAAACCTATCAAAATGGGGAGTTTCCACGTCTGTTCTTCTCTATGTTAAGAAAAGGAAATAAGGATATAAACTAAACAGGAAATGATCTCAAAATTATTAATATTCATATGATTTTGTTTTCAAACTATTTTACTGAGGCTTGAGCAAATACGAACTCAAGTGAGGAGGCTGAAATAGCATACTGAGATGCAGGCTATTCAAGATGGGAGAAAAAAAAAGCTAAGAAATGTTACTAAAAGTACATCACCTAAGTTCCCTGTCATAATCAGAAGGATGGAAACACCGATACTTGTTAAAAATGAATGACGTGTAAATACCGTGAGGCTGAAAGAAGCTCATGGTACTTGAACAGCGGCAAGGGGTCCAGCCAGTGTGGTTGGATGTGAGGAAGTAGTTAGCCATCACTAGAGAAATAGGAACGTAGTCTATAGTTTTCCCAGAGTGAAGGAACATGAAGGAAGCTTCTACTCAAAAATAGAAGAAAATAGAAAAAGGGAGAGGAAAAAAGATGGCAAACACAAAACAACAAAAAAGTGGTAGTAATGATTATCTAAGTGATCACAACAAATGTAAATATATTATATCCACGGATGAAAAGATTATCAGTTTAGAAGTAAAACACAATATCCATCATGTGCTGCTTACTTAAAACCCACCCATGAGAAAAGGTTGAAATAAAGGAATGAAAAAGCATACTCTTGCTTGCTATTATTCACCCAAAGGAGGCTAGTGTGCAATGTTAATACTGTACAAACCAGAATTTAGGTGAATATAATTAGTAGTGAAAAAAGAAATTTTACGTGTGATTAACTGATCCTTGGTCACTTCAACATCATTAGTGGTACATTTGTCGATCACTTTGTAATAGCCACTGGTCCACTATTTATATTCTAGGACAATATTATTCATGCAGCATTCATAAGCTTTTTAAAAACCATACAAATGATTTTCGTGTTAAAGTAAATCAAATGCAAAAAACACTAAAAAGAGATGTTACAAAAACAATGAAAGGAAAAATCTAGAAAAATAAACTTGCAGGCACCCAAAATACAGCCACAAAACATATAAAGCAAAAACAGAAATTCAAGAATAAACAAACCCATAAATACAATGAGGGATTTTAAGATACCTCTCTCAGGCAATAGAAGACCAAAAGGCAAAAAAATCAGGAAGGCGACAGAGAATATCACATCAATGGTGATTACTGCTCACTAACTCTATCACATTTTTTCCTAACAATTTAGAAACATTACCTTCCTTATTCTTACTTTATACTGGGAATAAAATACTTAACATCCTTATTTTCTAAATGAGAAACAGAAGCTATAAGGTGCTAAGGAACTTGGTCAAGGTCACTTAGAGACCACTGTCTGAAACTGAAATTTTCTGATTCATAGTTCTTTCTGGACTTGAATGCCCCTGTTTCTATCTGCCTGCTCTACAGTCCTTAAGTATTTTCCCTGATGTTGTAGGGGGAAGACTGGTAAAGGAAATAAACTCTACTCCTTAAATTCCGGCTCCATGTGACAATGTGCAAAGTTATACGCTTTCTCTCACGTCGCGTTCTTAAACGTCAAACACAAGGTTCAGGTTCAATCGTTTCTTTTTTTTTTTTTTTTGTAATGTTTATTTATTTTTGACAAAGAGAGTGAGCGTGAGCAGGGGAGAGGCAAAGAGCGAAGGAGACAGAATCTGAAGCAGGCTTCAGGCTCTGAGCTATCAGTGCAGCGTCTGACATTGAGCTCAAACCCACAAACCATGAGATAATGACCTGAGCTGAAGTCAGATGCTTAACCGACTGAGCCACCCAGGCACCCTGAGGTTCCATAATATCTGTGGTCTTATTTCTATAGTTCTTGTGTCTGTCCACCCTCTCCCCCATTCTCTAGACTACCATTTCACTCCCCTATCAGACGGAGACCCCAGTTTTGTTATCTCAGATGGTTTTTTCCAGGTAAAGTGTATTCACACCAATTGGACTTCCAATCGGTAATTCTATTTAAAGCTTCTTGAGATGCCAGGTGTTAGGTGCCCTCTAAGGCAGGAATCATTACAATCTCATTTTATAAATGAAGAAAAATGACTTCACGAAGGCAAAAAAACAAAAATCAAAAAACAAAAAAACAAAACACCTGCTCCAATGACACATACAGCCAGGGAGTGGCAGATGTGCATCAGGTCCCAAGTGTGTCTGATACCATAGAGATGGCTTTCAATCCCTATGCTTGGGAAAGACCACCCACTGATCTTATTTCACCAGAATTGTTTCCTATGAAATATTCATCATCCAGATGAATTCTTGATGATCCACACAGCAATGGAGTTCAGGAGAAGATGGATGCTTCACAACCATGAACAAACTCAAGGTCAAATTTATCTATATTGATTCGAACCTCTCCCTCAAACAGGAAGAGAGTTGCCAAGTGGTTCGCAAAATTAGTTGGTTGGTATTTCAGCTCTTATCCCTTCCCACCTCTCTGCCCAAGGCTCTGATGCTTGTCATGATTTGTTAAATGTGAAAGAGGAAGGAGAAACTAGAAAAGGGCATTGGGTATTCACAATCTTGACCATGAGAACTGGGGGAAAAAACCCTCCCTCCTTTCCCTTACCACTTACTCAATGCCAGTGAGGATGGAAACACCACCTCTTCTAACATTCTTTGGCAAGAGTCAAACAAGAGGTTTCCCAGAACCCCAGGATTGCAGGGAAATAAGAAATAAAGTAATCAATGAGCTGAGCTAGTTAAGTTAATGCTCACAGTCCTTTTAGGTTGGTGCTAGACTTTTCGGTACCTTTAGGGAAATTACAGATACCCTCCCAACTACAAATTAGAAAAAGCCCCCAATCTCTCGAGATAGAGTCCTGCCTTACAGCAAGGTGAGCTGCAAGGTGTCTTATGCTAAACAAGATGTGCTCCTCCTTTTGGGAGTCATCAGAGCCTAGGTGAATATCAGCCTCCAATCACCCCCTAGGCCGGGCACCTTTGTGCAGTGCACAAACTGTACAACTCTATGTGGCAGCCCTGATCTTCTCTCAAGCGAGAGCTTATGAATTTATGCATGCATTTCAGGAAATGCAGGTTTAGCAATTTCCTGAGTAATTAGCTTCTCTTAACAAGAGCTGATCACTGAGTTTCAATCAGTCTTTCTAGGCGCCATAGCAGTAACGACAACCACTGGTATTTACTGAGTACCAACTACATGTTAAGCACTGTCATAGAGAATTTACAGAGATGATGAAATGAGCCAGTTTGTGGAACTGAGTTTTCAGTGCCATCCATCTGGATGTTGACGAGTTTCTGTCCCAAATCTCCTTTTTATTGTGTATAATTAATACTAAGCAAATTCTTTCTGACAGTACTTGGCCAAAAGGCTCACTTAATTTCTGAGGCAACCGTGGAACTCTAGGAAGACCTCACCATTGGAATGAGAACACACTTGCCTTCCTATCTGCTAAAGAGCAAGTCCGTTTGTTCATTCATTCATTAGTTCATTTGACTGAGGTATTTGAAATATAATAAGCTGCACATATTCATAGAACATAACGATAAAATTTGATACACATATACACATATATTGCAACAAAGCCATCATCAGCATCATCACAAGAGAGAAAAAAAAACCCTATTATCCTTGAAAGGTTCCTCTTCCCTTTTGCCTTTCCTCCTTCCCACTCTCCCCACCTCTCCTATCCCTAAATAACCATTGATCTGCTAGTGATTGAATTTTCGAGAGTTTCATATAAATGGAATCCTCGAGTGTGTAACTTTTTGGTCTGATTTCTTTCACTGAGAATAAAGATTTTTAGATTCATTCATGTTGTTGCATGTATCAAAAGTCCATTCCTTTTTATTGCAGAATAGTATTCTACTGTACGAATACAACACAATTTATCCATTGGTCCATTAATGGACATGTGGTTTGTTTCCAATTTTTGCGTATTCAAAAGAAAGCGAAAAGCAGCCATTTTTAAAGCTCCATGCTTAAAGTATTGTCTCATTCAATCCTTACAACCATGCTATAGTTACATAATGATATCCTTGGTTTTCAGATGAATGAAAGGAAAGTTCAGGAAGGCGGATTACCTTGGTCAATGTTTGGGAGCAACACAAGCTGGGATTTGAACACAGAGTTAGTGAATGTTAGTGCTCAAACTCGGGAATACCACGAGCCAAGAAGAACGAAATGGAAGTGAAAAAAATGGAAGCCACAGGAGACCAACACAAAGCCCGAAGTCTCTGTGGATCTTCCACAAAGAGGACTGTCTGCATCTGCCTGCGAATGAGTCCACATCATACCGAGCAAAATCTCAAGACAGGAGCTGGGAAGCTCCTGGAAAACAGCCACACCGAGATCACACCTGGACCGAGGGCTTACAGGTAATGATTACTTAAGAAATAACTGTCAAATGAATAAATGGGTGAGGGTATGAGTGTATAGCTGAATGGATGGACAGGCGGAGACAGTTAGTTATCAGTGGGCTTGATGGTAGATTCATCCAACCATCCCATGAAACTACTCAAAATATCTCACGAGTCATAAGGCAGAGATCATCTTGATAGTAAATCAATTGTCACACCAGCTCAAAGGGTAGGCTACACAGTCAGCAAAAAGGGCGGGCAGCAGTGAACACAGGCAGCAAGTCCAAGTCCTGAGGCCCACTCACAATCTTGGGGATCCCAGAATGCATTTAGTATAAAGGCCATCGTCTTGAAAGCTGGAAAATCCAATGGCAGCTAACCTTTCCTGTGTTTGCAAACGAGCCTTGGTTTCCCCAGGCATCACACTGTAGACACAAGCCTTGACAAGGCCCTGCTGGTAGAACTTGGCCGCAATGCTGCTGATTTGATCCGGCAAAGGCCCTGAAGCCTGAACCCAGCTTCTAGGCCCATCTCTGACAGTTCCGTTGAAAACAAGTTCATTAACAGGCAGTTTTACTGAATACCGTGCACGGGCATATTTCCCATTGCCATGTGATGATGTCACTGCATTTATGGAGCCAAGATCAACACAGCATCGTTGATGTGACTGGTTTCCTGAGAACTGTGCAGGAGATTGCTTTTGGGCCTCCTTCTGCCTCCCTTCCCCACTCACGTCTCACGCTGCACCGAAAGCACTAGGATGAGTGACGGCGAAGGTGAACGCAGGAGAGGCCGCTTGGAAGAAATGTAATCCAATCCACTTGGAGAGCGGTGTGCCTTACTGAGGCCATGAAATTCCATTTTGAGCTCAGCATGTGCTGATGGAATAATGAAATGAAGATGGTTGTGCAAACGGCTGGTGAGTCTAATGATGGTGTTTGTGGGGTTTTTAAAAGGGCTATTAGACGGTGCATTCCCGTGTTATGAACCAGAACCACCCAGCGGGCCCAGAGAGATGAACAACTTTGTCATTCGTCTCTCCCTTCCCCCAGATCTACCGGCCTCTGTCCCTCTTGGTATAAATAGCTTCGCATGTTAAAAAAAGACTAAACTGTCAATAGCCTGTAGTGAATTGCAAAGCTGGGTGCTGACACTGGGGACCCAGCCCAGGGGTGAATCACAGCTGTAAAATTCATGGCTTTGCAACAGCAGGGACCGGAGCATTTTCTGGGTCAAGAGGCCAAGCAAGGGGCTGAGGAGCAGCGCCGGTAAAAGGATTTTAAAAGCATCGTGAATTCCCCTTTAACATTAACAACCTTGTCTTCAGGCTGTGTCCAAGAGATGTCAGTCAGGGGCAAGATGCCAGAGATGGAAGGGGGTACTTTTGGGGGTTCATTCCATTACTGCCCCCAGGCAACTCTTCTGCAGTGTCTTAAAGACCCAAATAACGGTCATGGTGATGACAGTAGGTACCATTCGATGAGGACCTGCTAGGGGTCAGCATCCCCTAGGCTCTTTAAAGAGAAATTTAGGTAGTCTTCATAGCTACTTCAGACTTAGGCAAGAGTCTCTTCATTTTACAAGACAAAACAAGCGAAGTTCAGTCCACTCAAGGTCACAGAGCTAAAAACGGGCAAAGCCAAGATGTGGCTCCATGTGTTTTGAACACTGGTTTTTCCCACGACCCTCAAGCAGCCGTTCTCAAGCTTTGGCACATATCAGAAACACCTAGAGTCCAAAAAGAATGGTGGGCCGACCTTCAGAGTTCTGGTTCAGTAGGTCTGGGACAGAGCCTTGGAGTCTGCATTTTTAGGAAAGTTCCCAAGCGGTACGGGACCCTTACTTTGAAAAACCACTGGACGAGGCTGACAAAACGTGGGTCATCTAAGGAACAGCTCAGCCTGAGGGGTGCCTGTGTGGTTCAGTTGGTCAAGCATCTGACTCCTGATTTCAGCTGAGGTCACGATCTTAAGGTTCGTGAGATCGAGCTCTGTGTTGGGCTCCTCCTTGCTGAGCATGGAGCCTGCTTGGGATTCTTTTTTCCTCTGCCCCTCCCTGACTTGCTCTCTCTTTCTCTCTATCCAAATAACTAGAAAACATTACAAGTAATAATTGGAGCAACAAGTCGGCTCAAATGTCATCTCCTCAACGATGCTTTCCTTGGCCACCTCATCTAAAGCAGCTTCTCTAAATGAGGGACCAGGAAACGATAGCCTTTGAGTGAAATCAGGCCCACTGACTACTTCTTTTACACCAAGTTTTACTGTCATATGCCCATTCACCCACAGGTTGTCTCTGGCTACTTTTCCACTACAGCATCAGAGTATTTGTGATAGAGATTACATATGTCCTCCAAAGCCTAAAATAATTACTGTGCGGCTCTTCGCAGAAAACGTTTGTCCTCTCTGGATCTAAACCATATCACCCCTTTTTATTGCTTCTCTAGCACACATCACTTTCTGCAAGTCATCTGCTTTCACGCTACTGTGAACAGCATCCTCTGCTATGATGTCGGCTTCGTAAGGGGAAGGATACTGGTCTGCTCGTGGCTGTCCCTCAACGCCCGGAAAAGGCCTGGCATATAGCTGGCACTCCATAAATGCCCGCTGAATGAATATCACTGGTGAGTGTCCAGGTATGTAATACTGCACAGGAACACGGGGGCCACTGGAGGGAGTAGAGGAAATGTGGTTCTCGCCACGTGGGCTGTCGGCCAGGACCGAAGAGTGAGAAGAGCCAGAGATAAACAGAGACTGTTGATGGGGCAAAGTTAGCCTTTGAAGTTTCCTGCTTCCTGCAGGGATGGGGAAACTGGAGGTGGAGAAAAGAGAAATCCCTTAGTCACCAGAGTCAACCTGAGATTAGAAGAAACTTCCCTCCCCTAAGAATGAAAGGGCCTTGTGTGATGCATGTGGCGTGTACTTCCAACATATGCCAAGTCGGCTTCCTTGGATCTGATAGCCTGGGTGGGTCACCGGAGAAGAAAGAGGGGTGGAGGAGGAAGAGCCCAAACAAGCACTGGAGTTGCAGAGACAGCTCGTGGGAATCCTGGCTTTGCCCCTTACTACCTGTGGCAAGCGAGTGGAGTTTCTGATCCTCTCTGAGTAGCGAGGTATTCCCTGGAGACGGGAGGGACTTTGTACAAGGATCAGTACAAGACCAATGTGATGGTCTATTCAGGTAACATCTGTTTCACAGAACGAGTAATCGGCATCAGGCATTATTTTAGGCACCGAGTACCTGGGGTGAAAGAGACAATGTATGATTCCCTCCAACACGCTCACGTGTGGAAAGGGAGGGCACGTGATAAAAGGGGTAGACATCAACCTATTGAGAGTATCTGTACGGGGGCTCTCTGTTGCCTTACCCCCACTTGCAGGCAGGAACATCAAGGTGATGGGTGTGAGGGCTCCTTCGATGTCCCAGAGGCCACCAAGGCCGTGGGGTTTTCCAGGCTTCACATCCCTGGATGCCTTGGCAAGAGCTGGACACTGCACGGGCTCCATTCATTTCTCCCCAAACCATCCACGACACCCTGCCCAAAATTTTTTAAGTTTCTTAAAAGTTTATTTATTTGAGAGAGACAGCGCGTGCGCAAGAGAGCACAGGTACATAAGAGCAGGAGAGGGGCAGAAAGAGAAGGAAAGAGAGAGAATCTCAAACAGGCTCCACACTGTCAGTGCAGAGCCAGATGTGGGGCTCAATCTCACTGTTGAGATCATGACTTGAGCTGAAATCAAGAGTCAGACGCCGAATCAGTCAACTGGGGCACCCAGGTGCTCCCCTTTTTATAAAATATATATATTTTTCAGTTTATTTATTGAGAGAGAGAGAGAGAGAGAGAGAGCGCGCGCACGTGCATGTGTACACGCACACAAGCATGGGGTGGGGGGCAGTGCGGCAGGGTGGGGAGAGGGAGAGAGGAAGAGAGAGAGAATCCCAAGCAGGTTCAATGCTGTCAGCACTGAGCCTGACTCAGGGCTCGCTCTTAGGAACTGTGACCGTGACATCATGAGCCGAAATGAAGAGTCAGATCCTCAACCGACCGAGCCACCCAGGCGCACCCCCCCCCCCCCCCGCCCAATTCCTGATGCAAATACAAAGTTGGTACTGACTTCATTTCCCTTCTGAGCTTCACAAAATGGACACTTTAACATCTTCAACAAGCCAGATCTTTGCATGGCTGGCTTCTTCAGGTCATTCCGCAGCAGTTCAAATACCGCTGGTCCGAGAGGCTGCCCCTGACCAATCAATCTAGATTAGCCGGTCCGCCCAACGTGCCAGTCCACGTCCATTATCACAGAAGCTGCTGTATTGTCTTCATGGTATGGATTACATGAGACACAACGTGTAAAGCACCTAGCACAACAGCCAACACATGTAAACATGAGTCCACTAAACGCTTACAGCACTGTTATTAAAATGATTGTTCTTTTTGCACATATCTGCAACATCTATTTGCTTTCTAATTTAGGTCTCCAACACCCACCCCCTTACAACTACAATCTAGCAGAAACCTTAATTATCGTGTTTATAGTTTTATCCTCAGTGCCTGGGACAGTGCCTGAAGCATAGTAGGTACACACGAGTATCTGCTGAATAAGTGAATGGATGCATGAAAAACTCTCCAGCATAGTCTCTGATTCTCTCCTTACCCCCTCAGGGGGAACACAGTCCAGGGGAGCACTGCCAAGAAGCCCACCCATCAGAGACGGGTGCGAAAGAAGCTCTAAGCGGCAAATAAAGAGAGGCCAGAGCCAGAAGTGATGCCCCCGCTGACTTGCTGATCCCCTGAGGGGCAGCACAAACGGCCTATGAGCGGCCTATGGACTCACTCCTCCTAGGCCTAGTGACGGTGATGTTGCAGATTTCAGGCACCAAGGAAGGTGGGTGGGGGAGCTCATCTCTTCAGCAGACAGCTCTGAAACCTGCTTGGGGCACGGGAGAACTCAGTCAGGTGGCCCCGTCTGAGCCCCTGTCCAAGTAGCTCTGACTCAGTGGAGCCATAACTTCATTAGAAAGATGTTGCACCTTGGGGTGCCTGGGTGGCTCAGTCATTGAGCGTCCGACTTCGGCTCAGGTCCTGATCTCACAGGTTTGTGTGCTCGAGCCCGGCATCGGGCTCTGTGCTGATAGCTCGGAGCCTGGAGCCTGCTTCGGATTCCATGTCTCCCTCTCTCTCTGTTCCTCCCCTGCTCTCACTCTGTCTTTCTCTCTCTCTCTCTCTCTCAAAAAGAAATAAAGATTAAAAAAAAAAAATGAAAAAAGGGGCACCTGGGTGGCTCAGTCGGTTAAGCGTCCGACTTCGGCTCAGGTCATGATCTCACAGCTCATGAGTTTGAGCCCCGCGTCGGGCTCTGGGCTGATAGCTCGGAGCCTGGAGCCCGCTTTGGATTCTGTGTCTCCCTCTGTCTCAATGAAAAAATGTTGAAAGAAGGAAAGATGTGCACCTTTACGACACTCACACAGCAGGCGACGTTGGGAACAGAAAGGCCTCTGTCTCGGCAGAATTCGAAATGATTTGACTGAAAGCTTTGGAGAAGGCTGAGGAGGAACGTGGGACTCCTGTTAACCGTCCTCCACCCTCACCCAACCTTCCTCTGTCCCGGACAAGCAATTATTCCTTTCCCCCTCTTGCTGCCTGCTCAGTTCGGGGCAACGGTTATCGGTGACACGATAGCTTCACAGGAAGGGCAGTAAGGTGACAACCATTTCAGCGAGCACCTTCTGTGTGCACACGCTCCCTCATTTGGGGCCCTGGGGCCTATCCGTCTAGGAATACCAACTCCCAGGGTGGGTTGTTGGAGACTGAATCGGTCTCTGCTGCTCGGTTGCGTGGCCGGGGGCACGTTGTTAAATCTGAGCCCTGCTTTGTTCACCTCTGACACAGAGACAGGAGTGACAAGGACCCGGTAAGGCTGATTCGAGAACTAAATAGGGTAATGCAAGCAAAGTTAAAAACGGTGGTGGGCACGTAACGAGTGCTGAGGATTTTCTCCACTGTCATCATCATCATCATGAGAAAACCAACACTCTTGGAAAGTGAGTACCTTTCTTGGTTAGAAAGGTACGGAGGAGGGGCCACATGTGCCCGACTGCAGAGGTGACGTTCTTCCCGCTGGACCATGCTGCTTCTTCCTCCTCGCCCTGTGGCTCCCAAAGGGCTCCCCACATTTGGACTGAGATGCAAATGATTCCCTGCCAGACCCTAGGCTCCTGCTACCATGCTCCAGGCCCGGGTCTTAGAGTCAGCAGCTTTCATGCACGTGTGGGCTAAAGCACACCAGTCTCCCGTCCCCTGTAAGCTGAGAAAACCCTGAAGCCACCGAAATGGTTAGGGGAATCTGCTTAGAACACATACCTTTAAGAGAAACACAAGGAGCAGGAAAACCTGATACAGAATAATCCTTCATGTTAGGAAAAAAAACAAAACATTTTGATGACTCCTGTCTTTTCCGTGTGATGCAATCCTGAACGTTTCTGCTTCTGCCGAGCATCTGGGTCATCTGCCTGTCTCTTAACAAGTATCTGCTGGCTGGCTGCCACGGGTCAGGCACTGTGCTAGGCGCTGGGGGATTCGTGAAGAACGAACCAGACAAGACCCCTGCCCTCTCGGGTCTTAGAGCAGAGTGAAGGAGGCCAACACCAAGCAGATAATCACACAGGTATTTAATTACATTTGAAAACGTGCTAATAAGGGAAGTTGCAGGGACTGCTATGCAGCATGTAACTGGGGACCCAATCTCACAGTGGGTGTAGGCGGTGGTCAGAGACGCGCCTTCAGGAAACGCATTTAATCTGATACCTGATGGATGAGCAACAGTCACTAAATGAAAAGCCAAACAAAGACTTTTATGTACCTCCAAGAGAGATACTGCACACTTTCACGGGGCTCGAAACCAACTAGTTCACCCCCTCCTGTAGGCAAGGCAGCACTGGATGATCTGACTTGCCACATGGGGCAGAATTATGAAAGCCGAACGCTGGACACTGACTCCTGGTATCTGCCTCCTTCCTGTGGTCACGTGATGCGCGAGTTGAGACTTCTGGACGAATGACCCAACCACTGCTCTTTAGGCGCAAAGACACAGTTTAAGGCCAAGGGAATATTACTAACGTTTGGAAGCCAAGGATTGGGGACGTTCATATTTGAGAATTGTCTACCGTCTACAGATGCTGGAATATCCAAAACATCGATAAAGAGGAATCAGGCTTGCATGGAGCACTGAGCAGAACGAACAGAAAAAACACATCCACACGTGCCCGGCGAAGACTGTGTACCCAGAGGACTTACCAGTTATAACCTTTCTGGAGGACAGTTTCCCACAACAAGTCAAAAGCCTTAAAAAGGCTTACGTGTGACCACTCCACCTCTCAGAATTGTTCTTCAGGAGAGGAAAAGGCAAATGCACAGGGTCGACGGCTGCCCCCACCTTATTTAATGCAGCGGAGAGCTGCCAACAAGGCACCCTTCAAAAAGAAACCGTCAGCTTAGGGCGCTCAACAGTGGCACTCTTGGCACTCCGACTTGCTTTGTCTTTGTAGAAACATCTGGCGATTTTCCGGATGCTCAGCGTCCCAAGCTGCTACCCATTTTAATGCTAGTGGAATTATTTTGACCGTTAAGTACCCCCTTCTAAACATCCATTTCCAAATGCTCCCCCTAGTGGTGGGTGGTACCAAAAGGTTTCCACGCTGGAAACTCCCAGGGAGGACCAAACAACTCTTCCAAAGGATAACCTGGATCTAAATGTACGGATCCCGAAAAATGTTCACAGGAGATGAAGTGAAACGAAAGTCAGGGTAAATGGACGGCATCATCACATTTTTTTTGTCCGAAACAAAAGAGAAAGTACTCCTTTTACAAAGATACTTGCTGCACGCCTATTATAAAGGTTGCAAAACAGTACTCCTTACTGGTGGAATTACGGGTGATTTTCACCCACTTCCTTAGGTATCTCATATTTTCTTTTCTTTCTTTCTTTTTTTTTTTTTTTCAACGAGCCAGTTTTCCCTATATCAAAGGAGAACTCGATTTCTGTTTTGGAGAATAAAAGGTGGCCCATGTGCCGCTCCCTGGTCCTCACCCCACTCCAATCCTTGTTTTGACTCACTGAGGATAGCAGGGTCTGTTTGTTTGGAAAGCACGGCCTCTGCTTAAGCAGCAAGGGTTCCCCCCTTTTTCACTCTTCCAAATACCTAACCCTGTTAGGAGGGAGCAGCTATGCCACTGGAACTAGAACATGGTAGCACTCAAGGAACTGCTGATCTGGGTCAGCCTTTATGCCTCGACTGAGCCAAAATTTTGCCGACTTACCCTTTAGGTTTTAAGGTCACTTTCATCCAGTGTTTCTCAACCCCACTTGAGTGAACCCCCAGGGTCACTGGGCACTGCCTGGAGGCAGCTTTGGTCATCCCAAGGTCTTGGGGAGTGGGTGGCTTGTGCTACTGGGATCTAGTGGGGAGAGGCCAAGGAAGCTGCGAGCAATCCTACACTGAAAGGGGCAGTCCCAACAGCAAAAAATTACCCAGCCCCAAATTCCAATAGGGCTCCGGTAGAGAACCCCTGCTCACCATCTGCAGTTCCAACGGCGTCCTAAATATTTTTCCAAATTCCTCCTGAAGTATCACCCACTATAAATTTATCACCCCGACAGCTCTAGGAGACGGGGCACATGTTAGTGAGCGTGAAGACAAACTGGAAACGAGCACAGATTGTCAATCAGGGCAGGTTAGGTCGAGGAGGGCTCTCCGGATGACAGGACACACTTTGTTTGAAGCGAATGGCGGGAGAGGGGTGTGAGCGGCCCCAGTGACTAAAAATCCTTAAAAGTCACAACATGAACGCCCTTCCTTTCTGGCATCATCGGTCATATGTACCGTTTCTCACACTACTTCAAGAAGGTTGGGTTTTGTAGCTAGGAGGTTTTTTTTAAGATTTAAAAAAAATGTGTGATTTATTTTTGAGAGACAGAGTGAGAGAGCGGGCGGGGGGGAGGGGTAGAGGGGGAGGGAGAGAGAGAATCTCAAGCAGGCTCCACACTCGGCGCAGAGCCCGATGTGGGGCTTGACCCCACAATCCTGGGATCACGACCTGAGCTGAAATCAAGAGTTGGACACTCAAGCTGACTGAGCCACCCAGGCGCTCCTCGGCGAGGAGATTTTTATGAAATTAAATGCCCATATTCAAAACACCTCTCTAAATGGGAGGTGACTGCCATGTGCATTGTATATAACTGAAGGCATTTCTCAGAAGCAATAGAATAATAAAGAGTATCACCTGAAGGTATACTACCAACCCCGTGATCAGGGAGTAAAATGAAAGGTTCTCACAGAAATGAAAGCACATTACTCTTAACCCTAACTAGTCTTTAGCATTTTGCCTGCAGCACAGAGCATTTAATGTTCACTGTAATTTCTCTTGGTAAAAAAAGGAGTTTTCTCAAATCAGAGACGACTAACATGATATTAAACATCAGCATTTTCAGTGAAAGGCATTCAGGGTCCCAAATTATTTTAATCTTAGAACGTTCTTAGAACATGAGAGCTTTTTAAAAAAAACCTTTAAATGTATAAAAAGTTCCATAATAGATATTAAAATATCTCATAATTTTATCTTCATTTTTATTTTCATTTTTTTGGGGGGGGAGGCAGATGGAGAAGGAGAGAGAATCCCAAGTGGGCTCCATGCTGTCAGCATAGAGCCTGACACGGGGCTTGATCCTACAACCATGAGATCACGATGTGAGCCGAACTCAAGAGTCCTGTGCTTAACCAACTGAGCCCCCACACGCCTGAATGATATCATACTTTTAAAATTTGATTCCATTTCTTTTGTCCAACATGATCCCTTCAAACACCTTTAAATATAGACTCGTATTTTATTAGGCAAATATACAGTCCATCAAAGAGTCTGAAGAGATAATCTCTCACTCTCTGGAGAACAAATGCCCTTTCTAACTCTCTGTGTCACATAGGTTTGACTAAGTTCAGGGAATAGAGGAGACCATCCAAGGAACAGGAGAGTTATATAAGAGATGGGAATATCCTGTCACTGGACATAATTCAACCCATTTGTTGAAGAGCATTAATTGTTTTCTTGAAAAACAAATCAAAGAAAGTGGTTCTTTGTTTCCCTATAACGTTCCTTTTGGATGAGACAAGCGGCCTCCAAAAATACTGTAAGCACTCGCTTCAGAATTGGCGAATTGAACCAAGACTCCAGTTTCCACAACTGCCTGTTTTCTTGGTCCTACAGACAATTTTCTCCACATCTGAAAATCATAGAATGATGTTTCACGGTCTTAGAGAAGAGTCTACCTAAGCAGGGAACCCAAAATAGCTTAACTTCAGAATTTCAGGGCCCAATGTCGCAGAAAGCAATGTGAACAAAAGAGAGATGGGTCTCTTAGAAGTTGCTGGAAATGAGGTTAGCAAGAAAATGAAACAAGCTCACAGATGTATCTAGGTGTGAAAATTCACTGCTCAAACACTGGCAGCAGAGCGATGATGTCAAAGATTCTCAGTCACCCACCACCTCATTTGACTTTTCAGACAAACTCAATCAAACACTCTCATTTTTCTGAAGCCTACTCTTTAATAACACAATCTGCACTGAAGCAGAAGAAAATAAAGATAGAACCTTAGCCTGTAAGCTGAGAGACAATGGTTTTATTTCTTCCTGCTAATATCTCAGCACAGAACTCCCTCAAGTTCTCATGGAGATCATTTTCTGTGAATGTTGCTGTTCTAAAACATTTTCTTCCTAGTAAGAATTAGGGCAGAGATCACAAAAATGAAGTGCCTGTAGGGCTTGGGAAGGTAACATCAAAGGCTGAAATGGACTGGGCGATCCGGAGAGATCCAACTGTCTAAGAAGAATGGCCAGCATCCAGCTCAGGCTTGGCCGGCACCAATCCTTGCAGGGATGAGATGCCAGATCCTCAATTCTTTAAGATACAACTATGAACTTTTACATTAAAACTCCTCATTTTTAAGGATTAGTCACTAATGCAAAATTTTAAAGAATACTTTGCTAACTGAGCCAATCCTGCCAGTGTGCTTGACTTCGGGTGCCAATTTGTGACCTCATATATTAGAAGACAATGAGAAATGGCTCATCAAAGAGATGTTATCCGTGTCTAACTCGGGAGTCACCTGGGAATTCTTGGGTCTTTCTTAATCATAAAGAACTTTTTCCAGAAGCGTTATCGCGCAGAGATTTCCTGACTTCACATTTTAGGGGTATTTTAAGCTTGAAAACATTCTGTCAGACATAGAGAAGATCACTAGAGGATGAATTTTCTGTGTCAGAGGGAAAAAGAGGGGTGCACAGCTCAGAGCTCATCAAAGTATCCAGCTAAAAAGAGGGGACTTCTAAGCCAACATGAGTCTGTGGAAGAGAAAACGCCAACTACAGAAATACAAAGCAGAGGCTGTACATCACTGAGAAAAACACAATGAAACAGAGAGAAACAGAGTTCATCTAATCAAGCCAATAATATTTACAGCCTGTAGGAAGTGCCAAATATTTCAGGAAATGCCAATGTCTTTCTTTGCAAAGCAAGGCCAAACTTAGTATTTAAACACAGCATATATCACTGGGAAGAATAAGGCAAATCCCTATTTCCTCCCTCTCCTTTAACAAAGAATCTTAGAGATTCATGGCCGATGTAGAAATCCCTTCCACCCTTCAAAAATCAAGTTTCCTTCTCTAACGTTTTAAAGCCACTGTTCCTGAGAAGTTTCTAGTCAGTCTTCTGTTGACAGTTAACAATGGCAATCCAGAATGAATTAACAGTGGCCCACGCAGGACTCAGTTCCCACCGGGGCCCCCGAAGCCGTTCAACCCATGGAGCCCCAACCACTTCTCTGAATCAGCAAAGTTAACTCTTCCCTCTGAACTGGAATGAGGAAGGACGGGCGGCCCAAACCACAACTGCCCCCCCCACCCCCGCCCCTGCCCAATCAAGAATGGTACCTGTTCAGGCTTCAGCCCTGGTGGGATCCAGGCGTACTCCTCCAAGGCGCAGCCTGAGTCGTCGTCTGAGGTCGAGTTCCTCTGGAAGTCAAACATGAGTTTGCTGACAGTCTTCTCCATCTCTAGGGGCATCACTGTCACCATGTGCTCCTCCTGAGGGCACTTGCAGTGCAAGCAGATCTTCCTGTAAGCAGCAAAGGCGGTAGGTGAGAAGGAAGGCAAAAGAAACCATTTTCAACTGGCTGCTAGTCACCAGCCCTTGGATCCCAAACCATAAACACATTCCTTGGCAACTGGCTCTTGGCAAGAGCCTCTAAAGCAGCGTTCCACAGCACGCCTGTCTTTGGAAAAGGTGTGGCAGTACACATGCGGAAACGTCATGGAAGGTCAGAGGCCGCCAGGTAAGCAGGATGACAATGTTCAAACTTGGACTTCAACCTTTCTTCTAAATCAATATCCCAAAAGCCATGCCAAAGTATCTTTTACTAGACAGAGCACTGGACATGGATGGCAGCAAATTTGCTTGGCTGTAGTAGTAATTAAGTAGACGTAATATAGGCTGACCAGAAATATTACCTGTGGATGTAACAAATATTGACAACACACCATTTTTATAAAAGCTTCCTAGAAGCTTGGAAAATGGAAGCGGTTATAGAAAGAACTGCAGGTGAGATTTTTTTTGATGAAAAAGAGCGAAAATACGTTTTTCCCACGAAATAAATCTGGCCCCAAGATCTCATGGGAAAGACATTGTCACCTGTACTAAATATCCCCATGGGTTTGAAATTCTCATCAGAAACCCAAATCTCTATGGTTTTTTTAATATGCAGTACAAGAGGATCATGCATGTGAGTTATGTCAAAAGGTAGCAGCCGAAGATAAAAATCTGGCCCCAAAGTTGAAGATTTCTCTTTTAAGGTTACCCTCTGTTCTTTTCCATGCTTACAAAAATGATGAAGCAGTAAAAAGGTTGATATCAGCAACACAAAAGCATTTCTAGCTTCCAATGATAAAAAAGAGGGGAAAAAAATGGGAGGAATAAAATTTTAAGAAAATAAGCCGTTCTATGTGGTACTCAGATCTTTACGATTAGTTTCGGTAACATCATATCCGGGCAATGAGAGAGCCCAGAATCCTAATCCCCACGTGTGCCTAATTTTTTTGACAATAGCTTTCTTCAGATCTAATTCCCCTACCATGAAGTTCACCATTTTAAAGTGTACAAATCACTGGCTTTTAGTATATTCATAGCTTTGTGAAACCATCACCACGATTTAATGTTAGATCATTTTCATTATCCCCAAAGAAACCCAGGGCACATGAGTAGTGACTTTCCACATTCCCTTCCCTCCTGTCCCTGACAACCACTAATCTATTTTCTATCTCCAGGGCTTTGCCTATCCTGGAGATCCCACACAAATGGAATCATGCAATACGTAGTCTTTTGAAACTGGCTTCTTTCACACAGCATGAGATGTTCAAGGTGAATCCATGTTGTACAATGTACCAGTCTTTCCTTCCCTTTTATTGTATTATAATATTCCATAGTGTGGATATGTTACACTCTGTTTATTCATTCATCAGTTGGACATTCTGGCTGTTTCCACTTTTTTACTTTCGTGAATAACACTGCTCTAAATGTTTATATACAAGTATTTTTGTGTGAACATATGTTTTCAATTCTCTTGGGTATATATCCAGCAGAATTACTAGGTGATATGGTAACTTTACGTGTAACATTTTGAGGAACTGTCAAACTGTTCTTTAAAAATATCAGTGCCATCGTCCATTCCCACCAAGAACGAATGAGCGCTTTATTTTCTCCACATCCTTGCCACACACGCTATTATCTTTCTGTTGGTGCCATCCCAGTGGGTGTGGAGTGGCATCTTATTGTGGTTTTGGTTTGTATTTTCTTAATAGCTAATGATATTGAGCATCTTTTTACGCGCTTATTATAAATCTACTTTGGAGAACGTTCAAACTTTTAGCCCATTTTAAAAACGGTTATTTTCTGTTTATTGCTGAATTATAAGCATTTTTTAGATATATTTCTGAATACAAGTCCTTTATCAGAAATAGGATTCGGAGAAATATTCTCGCACTCTGTGGGTGGTCTTCACTTTCGTGATGATGCCCACTGATGCACACATTTCTTATTACGAGGAACTCCCATTTTATTTCTTTTTCTGCTGTTGCTTGTGCTTTTGGTATCATACCTAAGAAACCACTGTGTGACTCAAAGTTGTAAGGATTTACTCCTATATTTTCATCAAGGAGTTTTATGGCTTTGGCTCTTGTATTTGGGTCTATGAGCCATTATGAGTTAATTTTCATGCATGGCGCGAGGTAGGAGTCCAACTTCATAGTTGTGTGGCTATTCAACTGTCCCAGCACCATTTGTTAAAAAGTCCATTCTTTCTCCATTGGACTGTCTGGTCAAAAAGCAAGTGATCATAAATATAAGGGTTTATTTCTGGACTTTCAATTCTATTCCACTGACCTATGTACTTTATGTCAGCATTACTCTGTCTCGATTGCTGTAGTTTTGCAGGTTTTGAAATTGTGAATATAATCCGCCAACTTTGTCCTTCTTTCAAAAAACTGTGTTGGCTCTCCTGGGTCCCTGACATTTGCATCATGAAATATGAATTTTAGGATTATCCCGCCATTTTGTGCAAAAAAAAATCCAGCTGGGATTTCGATAGAGATTGCAATGAGTCTAGAGATCAACTTGGAGAATACTGCTATCTTGACAATATGAGATCTAACCCATGAACAAAATATGTCTTTCTATTTATTCCAGCCTATTTTAATTTTTTTCAATGCTATTTTTTGCTTTTTAGTTACAAGTCCTGCACATTTTTTGTAAAGCTTATCCTTAAGTATTTTATTCTGTTTGGTGCTATTGTAAATGGAACTGTTTGCTTACTTTCATTTTCAGATTGTTAGTAGATAGAAACACCAATGGTACTTGTCAATTCATCTTGCACCATACAATCTTGTTGAACTCATTTTTTTTTAACATTTTTTTTTTAACGTTTACTTACTTTTGAGACAGAGAGAGACAGAGCTTGAACGGGGGAGGGTCAGAGAGAGAGGGAGACACAGAATCTGAAACAGGCTCCGGGCTCTGAGCTGTCAGCACAGAGCCCGATGCGGGGCTCAAACTCACAGACCGCAAGATCATGACCTGAGCCCAAGTCGGGCGCTTAACCGACTGAGCCACCCAGGCACCCCTCATTTTTTGTAGTTTTAAGAGCATGGTGTGTGTGTACGTGTGTGTATTTTCTTAGATTTCCTACATATGAGATCATGTCATCTGCAAAGAGAGATAGTTTTACTCTTTCTTTTCCAATCTGATACCTTTTATATCTTTGTCTTGCCTTACTGCTGTGGCTACAACCTCCAGTACAATGGTCCACAGAAGTGGCAAGGGCAGACATCTTTGTCTTGATCTAAAGGAAAAGCATCCCATCTTTCACCATCAAGTAGTAGTGAGCTGTGGGTTTTTTGCAGATGCCGCTTCTCAAGTTGAAGAAGACTCGTTCTACACCAGTTTTTTGGGTGCTTTTTTTTTTTAATCACAAAAGGGGGTTGGGTTTTGTCAACTGCTTTTTTCCATCTAGTAAGATGATCGGTTGGTTTTTGTCCTTACTCTATTAACGTCCTTTGCCTGAATTTTGACACCAAAGTGTACTCAAGAAACAAAATCAGTTTAGTTCAGCCAAGTCAGGCTTGTCAGATTCTCCCACCTCCTGCTCTTCATCCGACTGAAAATATACACAGACAGAATGTACACTTGGATCTGGTTTGCATCTCGAAACTCAAAGAGGTTCCTTCCAAACCCTGGCTGCTACTTTTAAAAATAGTCAGAGCCCATTTTAAGTAACTCTTTAATTAACCGGCTACTGTAAAGAAGTCAAGGGTGTCAGGAAGTGGTCAGGGATTTTTCCCTCCAAATATTTTTATACCAGTTAATGACTTAAAGAAAAAAAAAATCAGTGGGCTTAAGCAAATTTAGGAAGCTCTTTGGTGACTAACAGTTTATACTAGAAGGCCATACTTTAAAAACAAGATGTAGAGGAATTTTTATCAAATTCAGTCTCCAGAATATTCATCAGAGCAAGTCATGTATCCAGTGGTGCAAGGAAGAGCACAATGTTTAATGTCTGATGGACATAATCCAATGAATGCAAGCCCCAGGAGAAGAAAAAAGACAAGAAGAAAACAAAACACGGAATTACAGAACCAGATCCAGAATGAATCTCACGGAGTAGAACGATCAACAGAACAGAGTGAGGGCAGAGGGCTAAAGGTCTATTTAGTCAACAACTATCCAAGCCCCTATCATGTGCGATGCTAAGCGCTATGGGAAAGGTGAAGCAGCATGAAGGTGATCAGAATTAGGGAAGGTGCATACATGTGCAGAATGCACAGCATTTGCCTAACTTATACCTTACACCCAGAAATCCAGATTAACACGCCATTCCTCCCACAAAGAAATTATCATCCCCACTTTCTAGAGAAGAAAACAAAGGCCCAGAGAGATCAAGCAATATGTTCAAAGTAAACTCTAAATGGTGAGCAGAACAGAGACTCAGAGTAGGATCTATGTGACCCCTGAACCCAAACAATTAACTATAGAAGCCATGCCTGATCCCAACCACAAGTACCTTTGTGCCCTCGAATAACAAACACATTCAGAAAAAGCAAAATCAAAGAGGAAGGAAAACAAAAATGGTAAACAGAAACCATGAGGATCTCATGTATTTTCCCTGCTAGCTGCCTCCCTTCTACTTCTCATTTATAATTAACAGGCACTCCTGTGGCAAGGCATTTTTATTTGCAAAGAATTTTCCGTCTTTGAGGGATGCCATGACAGCCTTTGGAAAGACTAATTGAATAACCCCTGTTTACAAATAGGGAATCCAAGGCTCAGATGCTCAGACAGGAGCGGAGGGTCAGGGATAGGCCATGAGGATTTCTCTTGATCCTCAGGTCTCTCTCTCCCTCTTGGCAAAATGTACACAGCAACACCCAACAGCTCTCTCTTTCGACACACTGATTAAAGCTTTTCAGGAGTGTGTGGGGGAAATAAATGATTCGACTTTAAAAAAAAAAAGACATTTATGAAAATAGAACCTGCTAGTATAGCAGGATTTCATTAAAAAAAAAATAAAAAGACCAACCATATAAAGCACACATTGGTTTCATTCTGTCAGAGCTGACATTCTACCTGCACATAATTGGGTTTGTGAATGACAGGTTTCCAAGGAAGAAGGCAGGATCCCGGGAGCAGTGATCCCGCATTCCCCTTCCTTCCCTCCCTCTGCCCAGCAAAATCCCCTGCAACCCCCTACCCACAAGTTGCAGCCATTAATGCATTTGCCTCCACATTCAGGAGCCATGATCTGCTCTTGCACACAATACTGGTGGCCAGGTGGAGGCTCTCTTTTTAACTATCTCAAAGTATTCTTGTCATCTGCGCCCATGACCACAGCATTTGAAGAGTAACTAATTTATGCTAATTAACTTACATACCATGCGGTGGTGCCGTGGAAGGATTCATTATAAATGGCCTGGGTGTGTGTGCGTGTTGGGGGGGGGGGGTGGATGTCTCATCTTGGAAATGTTGACAGGTTATTTACAACACTGAACCCTGGAACCACAATGTCTTGCTTTGTGTGAGAGGTGATAAGATGAAGGCAAAAAGGGATCCTCCTTTAGAATGTGATTCTGACAAGTTCACGTCCTAAATGGCAGGATTCTAGATTCCGATGTCACTGTAAACATCATTAAGTCCTTTATTTTTATTTATTTTTTTTTCCAACTTTTTTTTTTTTTTTTTTTTTATTTTTGGGACAGAGAGAGACAGAGCATGAACGGGGGAGGGGCAGAGAGAGAGGGAGACACAGAATCGGAAACAGGCTCCAGGCTCCGAGCCATCAGCCCAGAGCCTGACGCGGGGCTCGAACCCACGGACCGCGAGATCGTGACCTGGCTGAAGTCGGATAAGTCCTTTAAAAAAAAAAAAATCTTTCTCTCCTTCCCCCTCCCCCTCCCTTTTTTTTAATGAGAGGAAAATAATTTTCACGGAAGAACTCCTATGTGAAAACAGAGTTGCCCAAGGTGGTGTGAGGGAAGGAGGCAGACCTCTCTCAAGCTCAACCTGCTTTCCACACTCCAGGCATTTTGGTCCTAAGGTCCCAAGGGTCCAAGGACACAAGTTTGGAAACCAGCATACATCCCTTGATGGCTCAAAGTCATTCCCAGCACTTAGCAAGACGTGAATGAGCTGCTCAATATTTTAATAGATGATGGAAAGACAAAAAACAAAAACAAAAACAAAAACAAAAAAACCAAGCTCCTCACAGCTTTCAAAAGACAAACAATTCCTAATCGTGAAACTCTATCAATAATTGTTCTACTCATGGGAAACTGTAAATCCGGTTGCCAAGACATGACACGGAGATGCTTACAGAGGAGTGGGGTCACCCAGAGACCCAGATCTGAGAGATCTGAGACCAGAGCCCAGGAGAGCAATTCTGCCAGCGTCCCAGATGCACGCTTGGAGGACACTCTCTGCACTGGCCTCCAGGTAGAAGGGAACACCAGCGTCAGGGTGTGTGTTTTACCAACATCCTGGTAAAACAGGTCTCAGGAGCCCTGGGCAACGTCCATTTTTAAAACTGCTCCAGGGAACCTATGCTGACCCCTCCCTACTGCCGTGTCTTAGACTCTGACATCACTGAGCCCACCTGGCACTCAGCTGGGCACCCGGGGGGGCTTGCGTGTAAAAGGGTGCTGGACATGAGCCATCAGAGGGGTGTCTCACTTCAGCCCCACCATCTGTCCCATATGGGTCCCAAGTTTGTGGCCATATCAGGTCCAGGTCATTTTCAGGCAAAGGATCCAAGGGCAGACTGCTTAAAGGGCAACAAAGCCCCAACACACGGTAAATGACTGATGAGGAACACCCAACACTGGATATGTGGTAATGTGGCAATGCCTCAGGCAGCCGAGATCAGGTGTGGGAGAATACACTTTTGTTAAAGACAAAAGGGATAAAATAACCCAAAGTCTTCCATAGCTTTTTGCTACAGAACGAATGTGTCCTCGCTGTGTCTATTCTCCCATGACTCCCGCTCATTGTAGACAAAAACAAAACAAAACAAAACAAAACTCTTTTTATTCTTAATAAGAGGAAAAGGGGAACCCTTTTTCTCCTTATTATAAAGTCACTGCTTCCTTATCCTTAAAAAAAAAAAAAAGTAACACACAGCTGATGTAGAGAAGAATCAGGAATTGCAGATAAGCAAGAAGAAAAATATTTCAAAACACTCACAATCCCAGGGATAATCACTGTTAAACAGAAACAGCTGTTGGTCGTCTTTTTCTTTCGTGTTAAGAAACTGGAGACCAGATTTTATTCTCTGTGTCCGCCATCAGCAAGTACCAAGAGACAAGACTGGCCTGGAATGACAAGGCATGAGCCAGAACACCCACACACGTACACACAATCCTCTCAGCAAACAGAAGAGCATTATTCAATCCAGATAAGTGGGTTTGTTCTGAGCGGTGCCCTGTAACAGGATTAGAGAACTTATTTACGTAGCATGGAAGATGCCAGCAATGTGGGAACTGCATATGTATTTATGGGCATCACAGAGTTAAGTTAGGTCCGTCAGATAAAAAACATCTGAAAACCAGATTTCAACAGCTATCGACTTTCAATTTTCTGTGCAAGTGGGGAGAGATGGGGCATGGGTAATTTAAAACCACTAAGCCTTGGCTCTGAATTGAGTCTTTGTACATCAGTCACATACTCTCAATGCTGCGGCAACTCCCATCGCTTTAAAACCACCTGGAGGACCCACCCTGGGCAGGATGGACTCAGGAGGAGCTGGGCAGGAGCTCGACTTTCTCAGTCTGCTCGGTTGCCCAGTTTCTTCAAGTTTCCCATGACAGCATCAGCTTCTCACACGCATGCAAAGCACGAGCCTAAAAGGAGGCAAACGTTGTTCTGAGTTCACTGTCCCGTGGGGACGCCTCTCTTGGGTGTTGCTGGGAGGTAAGGAAGCATGTCGGGAGAAGAGAGTTTTTACTCTCCCGAAGTCGACCAGTAAAGAGACAGTGGGTATCAGCAGAAAAGGCGCTGCCATGCTGTGCTTCAAGTAACTCAGTAAGAACCGCAGGTGGGGTCTGCCTGCCCGAAGGTACGGTTGAGCTAATCCTGTTGCGAGTAAAGCAGACTGTCAAAGCTGAGCTGTGACACAGAACGCCAGCTATTGCCCTGCAGCGGCCACACAATGATATAACCCGCACGTGGGGTTTCTGTTCCCACCTTCTCCATCCTTCAGGAAACACACGTGGAGGGTCAGAATGGCAGAAATGAAGGCAGGCAAGAGATCCATACGTGGTGGATGGCCTGATGAAGTGAGGATATTCCAGGAGGTAAACTACCTCCAAAGGACAGTTCTGACTGCCAGGGGCTGGGCTCCTGCCTCTCCACTCTGACATGTGCTTTGCGACTGGAGGATGCCAGGAAAGGGTAAACACACACAGTGGCTGCATTTCCACCACGAGTATCATTGCTCACATTTACAGAGGATGTAAAATGTTCGTATTATTTAAAAAAATTTTTAATGTTTATTTATTTTTGAGAGGGACAAAGTGTACATGTGTGCATGAGGGCAGGGGAGGGGCAGAGAGAGAGGGAGAGAGAATCCCAAGCAGGTCTGTGCTGTCAGCACAGAGCCTGACGTGGGGCTCAAACCCAGGAACCGTGAGATCATGATCGGAGCTGAAGTTGGTCACTCAACCGACAGAGCCACCGAGGCACCTCTCGTATCATTTTTGTATCGTTTATCTTGTTTGCTCATTCTCAGCAGTCTTGTCGAGTTAGCCTTTTAATCCACTGACCAGAACCAAAAATCCAGGCTGTAAACTCACCCATGACTTCAGTGAAGTTGGACAGATTAGAACCTAAGTCATCTGACTCCAAGAAGAGTGATCTTTTTAGCACCTCGTTGTAGGCAGCGTGGCGAAATCTTCCTTCTTTTTTTCCCACACATCCTGCCCGCCATCTGCCCGTTCATACATCCGTATCAGTCCGTCCGTCCAACCTTCCCACCAGGCAAGCAGACCAGAATGAGGTCTGCAGTACGCAGGGCACAGTACGAAGATACTGGGCACAGAGCAGCTTTGAAGACATGTAATGGCTTTAACCTCACGGAGCTTAGGGTCCAGGGAGGCAGACAGACAACAGGCAGGTGAACAAAGAGGTAAACCCGCCACGTGTAGATTGCGCTAAGTGTCACAATGGAAACAAACAGGGACGTGAGGAAGAGAGGGGTTGAGGATGGGTCAGGACGTCTGAGCAGGGCTCAGAAGACAGAATGTGAGGCAGCTCCGAGAGAACCCAGGGGGAGAGTTCTGCAGGCGGAGAAAAGCAAGCACAAAGGCCGTGATGAGGGTGAGGGTGCTCAAGAAGCCCTCCTTCCCCCATTGCTGTCTGCAGCCGTGACAGCGACCGAACCGGATGAGCGGCTGCCCGTCTCAGAGCTCAGGCACAGATGTGAAATTCAGAGGATGGCACCACCTAAGTGGGTGCAGTCAAGTCCCTCTGTTCGCCCTCATTCCCTTCCCCTGGAAATTCCTATGTTTTCCTGCCTCCATAGCCAGACACTAGCGTAGCCTGACTGGCTCCTTAACTCTGTCCCCGGAGCCACAATGCTTTGCTTTCCCCGTTTTGGCGAACACTCAGGCTGAACGAAGGACCCAGGCACGAACCCTGACACTCGCCGTGTCTGGAAGCAAGATTTCTAGCTCTGTGAGAAAGGAAGAATGGTTTCCTAATAAACACGGAAGCTACAGGGCGAGACTGTGACAGGGCCAGCTGGGTATGAGGCTGGTATGTGCTCAGAGCCAAGGCCATGCCGCCTGGCTCCCTCCAACGCCCTGCCCTCTGCCCGGGCTCCAGCGGCTCTGGCCATCTGCACCAAGAGGAGCTGCTCTCTGCCAGGCACTGCCGGACTTGGTAGAGGGCAATTTTCAGCCGCAGCGACTTCCTCTTGTAATATGTCAATTCATATTTCCACGAGCAAATATATGGAGCACTCTCCCCTGAATTAATCTTGTAATTTCTGACACATTCCCTTTTATTTATTTATTTTTTTAAAATTTTTAATGTTTTATTTTTTTTTGAGAGTGAGAGACAGAGAGAGAGAGAGAGAGAGAGAGAGAGAGAGAGAGGGAGGGAGAGGGGGAGGGGGAGGGGCAGACAGAGAGGGAGACAGAATCCGAGGCAGGTCCCAGGATCTGAGCTGTCACCACAGAGCCCGACGCGGGGCTTGAACCCAAGAACTGTGACTTCATGACCTGAGCTGAAGTCAGATGCTTAACCGACTGAGCCACCTAGGTGCCCCTGAGCCATTCCCTTTTAAAAATAAGCCCTTTGGATGGCCGTAGAAAAACTTATTGTGAACATGTCTTACCATACTTTGGTTTAGGGGTATGATGTCCCAGTAACTGAGGGACAATGTCTGAGATCGGCTTTCCCCAGAATCAGATTCTCAGGAGGTATCTGAGCATAAACAATTATGG
This sequence comes from Panthera uncia, assembly GCF_023721935.1. Lineage (NCBI taxonomy): Eukaryota > Metazoa > Chordata > Mammalia > Carnivora > Felidae > Panthera > Panthera uncia. The sequence continues at coordinate 30,349,495 of NC_064816.1, forward strand.
GGGGACGATCCCCAGGAAAGTCCTAACAGGAAAATGGGAAAGGGAATTGGCGAAGGGAAACATGCCAAAGTAAGGTGAGGTCACAAGCAGCTGCGGCTTTGGACAAGTGCGACTCATGTCGGTCGAGGAGCTAGGAAAGATGGTTTAAAGCCTTCCTTGGAAATGTTCCACGGGAGAGTCCAAGAGGCAGAGGTGCTTATCCACCAATTACCAACAGTCATTGGGTAAGGACCCCTCCTGGGGCCCTTTGGCTCACCCACAGGCCAGACAGGAAGGCTGTGGTTCTTGCTACAGCGGGAACCATGGGTCACAGTAAACCGGGCTGGTGAGTGCCAAGGGGGGACAAGGAAACACCAAAAACGTCTGCTGCAGGCAGCTTCATTTATTAAACAATAATTCCCTGAACATCTACATACTATACATCCCGATAGGTGTTGTGAGGGATTAAAGCAAGCCAACAAACGAAAACAAAAAACACCCACAAGAGTCCCTTTGACTGGGACACAAAGATATGCTCACAAAGAGCTGAACCGTATGCATCAAAGTGCAGAGTTCTTTGCGGGGATAGTGAGGAGAATGTCCTTGTTTCCAGGAGGTACAGGCTGAAATATGATGAGGTAAAGGATGACATTTGTAATTTATTTTCACATGGTTAAGCAAAAATATTCATACTATACATATGCACATGTTGGGGAAAGAGAGAAAAAGTAGCAAATGTGGCAAAATGTTAACAGAGACATCTAGAAGAATGTACGGAAGTTCACTGTACTATCTTTTAACAACTACGCAACACTGCAGTTTCTCAAAATAGTAAGTTTCAAAACAAACCAACTAGAAAGTCACTGTCTGTGACTTTGCTGTAGGTCAGTTATTAACAGAAAACCTACCATGTGCCAGGCACCGTGCGACAGAAAGCTCCTAGTTACCGAGAGGTCAGGGAGGGCTTCCTTGAAGAAGCTGGATTTAAAGGTTGCCGACTAGGAGGTTGCTAAGCAAAGAGAGAAGGAAGGAATAGTCCTGACAGGTGAATAAAAGGCATGGAGGTGGGAGAGAACAAGGTGTCATCGAGGTATGGAGAGGACTCAGAGGTGGCCGCAACAGGGCAGCTAGAGAATTACGCGCACAATCCTTGGCAAGGCGTTTTAACTTCATTGTAAAAATGTTCCCTGGCCGGTGAGGAATCTGCCCAGCAAACACACAGCTAGCTAATTCAACATCATAATGAGTACACACAGTGAGCCCTCAGAGGAGAAAGCTTGGCCATGGATGGTGTCTCCATGGCAACAGTGCTACCTGCACATCACTGCATCCCCAGGAAAGGCTATGGGTATCTCGAGGAGCTCTGATTTCCTTATCTGCCTGTCAGACTTGCTACCCTGCAAAGAATAAACCAAGGTAGAGCGGAACAGTTACTCTTTCTGGAAAAAATTCTTCAGCTTCACTTTGTCCACATGCTAACTGTGGTTTTATGACACGTATGTTTTGCTTCATTGGTCATTTAGGAGAGCAAGTTCCAAGAGAATTTCCTTTCCCAGTGAGTCCTTCAGGAGAACAGTTTGTGAGGAAATCACTGCAAATGAATTCTCACACGCACCTTCAGACTTCATGGCAAGGACTGGAAGGCTCCAGATAATATCTCTTTGTGTGTCTTCCCCTTCCATGCTATCTGCTGAAGTACTTGTTTAGTTTCTACCTCCCCTGTAGAAGAAGTTGGCTGATCTCAGGAAGACAAGATCTGAGAATGAAATATTGCCGAAGTACTTAAAGTCAGTGCATGGTGCAATGGCTTAAGACCTTAGAATCTGGAGGCACAATGACTTGGGTTCAAACTTGCCGGTGGGATTAAAAAATGAATACATACAGCACACTTTGTATCGTGAAGCCTGACTATGTATGTGCCAGTATATCACACCCTATGCTATGCAGAGGGATTTAAAATAAAGTAGTCATGGTCCCTGTTCCCTGGAAGTCGATCTAGACCCTACTCATGTATTCCAGTGAGGACAGAAGAGAGATCAATGGAAACCAGACGGGGAGCAAACAAGTCATCTCTACAAGTCTTTATTAAACACCTACTATATACTTAAAGCTGTGCTGGACTGAGCAAGGTAACTTGATTACTGTCCTCACCAAAGGATTACTTATCTTTAGCATGCTTTTAATATTTCAAGGTCATGCAAGTGACTTTCTTTTCTTACCAGGATACATTGAGGTAGAACAGGTTATAGGTGAAATTATTGACCCCAGGGACTAATCAAGCACTTTAGAGCTTACCATGCATTTTCAATTTAGGTGACTCTTTAAATTACCTTTCTGAACCTCTACAACGTTAGTCAGGATAGCATGGGCTATTATTGCCCTTTTATAAAAAAAAGAGAAGCTCAGAGAAGCCATGTACTATGGGTGTTACTGCTAAGTGTTGGGGTGTCTAGAACCCCAAACAATTTTTTTCCTGAGCCAGGGGAACAAGAGTCCATTTGGTTCCATTTCTAGGGTATGATTTCCCCAACTTTTCTATTTAAGAAAGTACTTTCTGATTGTATGCTGGGATCTATGCTAAGCACCTTCCATATATTCCTTATTCAATCCTCAACGCACAGTATGAGATGGAAATTATTATTATCCTCATTTTACAGATGGGAAAACCAAGGCTCAGAGAGTACCTGAAACTGACTCACGCTTCCACAGCCAGGAGATGATGAAAATGGAAATGCAAACGTAGATCCGTTGGACTCCAGAGCCCTTCACCAAACACCTGAATGCCTTTTTGATGCCCTTTCAGACTGACTGCACTGGTCCCCTAATCCATGTAAAACAAGTTGTGCTTTTCTCCCTGTTCACATAGAGGCCTCCAAATCACTGGCAAGTCATAGGAAATTCTTAAGTGGCTGCTTATTAATAACATTTTCAGTTTATATTAGGCTGCCTTTCATCCAGGGGAACTCAGCCAGCTGCATACACAGAGAACCACTGAAATCCAGCCATTTCTGGTATGGCTATGGGCCAGCTGGCAACAGCATCCCTCAGGGGCTTGGCTTGTGGGGATTCTGGCAATGGTCACACCCTTCAGAACTTGACAGGGGCCCTTTAATATCCGTGCTGAAGGGCTTGAGGCAGAAACTTCCCAGAAATCCATGTTCCTCAGTGAATGGGGCCAAAGGCTCAAGACAACCCCAGCAGATTTGGGAAACAAGAACATCAAGAAATTGGGTATTTACCAAATACCGATGCTGGAAGTAAAGCCCCGCGATTCAGATTGAGTTAGACACAATAGGGAAAGACTTTATTTTCAGGAGAGACCTGGCTTCAGTCAAGTCCAGGGGAAAAAACAAAACAAAACAAATTTCTCAGGGTTGCCCACAGGGGGGCGAGGCAAAAATGGCAAGATGCTGACTTTCGTTCTATGGAAGCTGGATCTATGGAACGGTTTTTGTGGTTTTGTTCGGAGCCACAACTAGTTTCCTCATTCTGCAGCAGCAAGAGGACTGAGGGAAGTCCACAGAAAGAAAATAACATTTCCTAGTTTCATATTTTATTGGAAAGAAGCCCTTGATGAATTGAATTCACATGGTCTACAGGAGTAAGGGTTGGAAAATGCTTTAAGAATTGGTTGTATTCAGATTTTAACAAGGTGATGGGTGAAGGATGTATGCCCCCTCGACGTACCCCCAAGTCTACAGGAAATAGCCACGCCCACACACTTTTGGCCTAGTTGTTACCATGAACAACGGTCCAGACTGTGGACTTCCTTGGTGGATGGGTTGAGTCTCAGTCATCTCTTCACTAGCTCTTGTCACTATTCTAGCCTTTACTCTCCTGCCAATTCACCAGGACCTCCTTCCTGGGCTATTGTAACAGCCTACTTCTAATTCCCTGCTTCCAGCCCTACCTTCTAGAATCTATTTTCTACCAGCTGTTTGTTTTTAAAACGAGGGAGATAACACTCAGCTCTCCTGCTTCAACTGCTGGCTTCCCAATGCAATGAGAATCCTGGCCCATAAGGTCCAGTATAATCTGCCCCCTTCCTATCTCTCCAACTTCACTTTGTCCTACTCTCCATATTGTCTACTGTGTTTCAGCCACGTTGACCTTTAATGTGTCTTCTGAACTTGCCAAGACCATCCTTCTCTTAGGATCTTTGCGGTGGCTATTCCTCTGCCTGGAACATCGTTCCCTCAGCTCTTAATGAGCTGGCCTACTCTTTACCAGTCACGTCACTCAAAGTCACCTCTGACAAGGACCCTACAGAAGAAAAGCCCTCTTCCTCTTCTCATTCACTGACTGTTCTATTATCCTTCAATTTTTTTTTTAACATTTGTCGCTATCATAAACTGTCTTATGTGTCCATGTGTTCATGATACTTTTCCTACTCTCATGTAACTTCCACAAAGTCAAGGAGCTTATCTTGCGTCAAGAACAGTAAGCAGTCGATAGGTACAGTTCTTTAAAATTTTGAATCCCTAATGCCCAGCCCAGAATCTAGCCTGGCAGCTCTCAACCAGAAGGCTCTGAACCCTTCACGGGCATGCAAACCAGATGTGATCGCTGTGTAAAGTTTTCTTTTCTTTACACTTATTTTTTTGCAATAACTGAAAATGTATATTGTTACAAGGATGCCATAAGTGTAGACTGTGAGTCTGCTACACTCACGATCGGTAGGAGATCATCAAAACCATACCAAAGACAGACTGCCTTTTTCCTGGATTAAATGAAAGTATTCAAAGAGGAAGGCAAAGGTGGAGAAGAGTATATTTATTGTCAAGAATGAATGAGAACCGTACCATAGATAGAGTGTAATGTAATTCTGTGAAGTGCGCTGCAGAATGTCTAGTGTTTGGAAGGACACCTTGGATATACTGAAAGACTGAAAACCTCTGACTGAACCTAAAGCAAATATTCAAAAAATTGTTCAACTGTCAAACGAACACACAAAGGTCTCTGCAACACCTAGGAAACAAATACCGCCTTGGCCTTGGGACCTACGACAGCAGACCTCAATTCACCCATCTGCAGAAGGAAAGAGAACCAGGTAATTCTCCTGGTTGCACAGTTTAACATTAGCTCCTGGGCAGTCACGCAGAGAAGCGTTGTGCTTTCACACAGAGTGGGAGGATACAGTTTTTTTCAGTCCCATAGTAACCTTTAGAGATCTTCCTGGATGAGGTTACAACCATCTACCATCCAGTTAATCTTTGGGGTTACTTTGTCATTAGGAATCTGATGAAAGTGGAGATCCTGTCCCTTAAAAAAAAAACACAGACGTGTTCACAGAAATTTCTGCATTTAATTTCAAAAAGCTCATTAATCTTTGCTGGTCCTTTGGTGCTCGTGGATTCCAAGTTAAAAACACCTGGTCAAGTGTAAAAGAACTTCTCTGACATTCCCCATAGGGCCAGAGACAGTGCCTTGTATCTTGCAAATGTTCTACTTCTCACTCCCTTTAAAAAAAAAAAGAAAAAAAAAAAGAGCAAATGATATCATAGTTACCACTCAGGAAGCTGAACCTTAGCAAGTCAATGGTGCAGCATTTAAAACAACATTTAAGCCTGCAAGGGCAGACCGTGGTGGTGTTTAGGCAGCAGGTCAGGCCCCTGAAATGAGACGACAAAGTGCAGGGAAGGCAGGTTGAAGCTAGTCTGATCAGTCAAGCCCAGCACTTAGGCTGCTTTCCACCTATTCTCCTTTCAGAAGCCATTCAGAGCAGGAACCTGAGCTCCTTCACCAGGAGAGGAATATGTGAATGCTTTGCATTTTCACACCACTTCCTAATGAGGCAGGTGTTTCAGAGGGGCCCAAGTGCCACAGGAAGCATGAGGGGCGGGTGGGGGCTCACTGTTCCAGTTGGTGGCAAGCATCGAGGCCAGACAGGCTTTCCAGGCGACTTCTGAGACGATAAACTCAAATGCAAGGAGTAGACTTCAACCGTAATTGAACTCCTGAACCGTGACGGATAAGCTATCAGGGAAGGGCTGGAACGCAGGGCCGGGCAGTGGCTGGGCCAAAAGCAGCCATTCCAGATGCACTGACCACCTAACCAGTGGCTCAACTGTCCAGTGGACGTCTATGGAAAACAGTTCATTGTTAAGTGGGTCTTCCCCCGGGAGCATCACAGCCGGAAAGCTGGATAAAGACCGCACACCGCGGGCGATGGGAAGTGACAGGAACCTGAAGAAGCCTCACCAAATTAATCAGAACAACAGGATGCATGTATCCCAGGGAAACAAGAAAAAAACCCTGTTAAAGCTTCAATTCACGGATGATTCAACTAATACAAACTTCCAAAAGGGTAGACGTTGAGGTAGGTTAAATCTCTTGGGCCAACTCCAAGGGATGGGCCCAGGCTGCCTAGTGTGCTGCGTTGAGAAAGACTCTGAGGTTTTGCTGGGGGGTGACAAGGAGAGCGTAGTATTTCATCAGTGGGGTCTGCAATGCACAGGGAGCCGGGCCTGGTGATACAGGTACCAGGGATTTGCCACATGAATTCTACGGTCAGGATGCTTCTGAGAATGGAGTTCAAACATGAAAACACATTCAAATAACTTTCCCCACTGAAGAAGATTTCCTCTATCCATCAAATAGAAGCTTCTGGGGGGAATAACAAGGAGGAGTGAGGGAAGAAAGCAGACGTCTGCTTATCCTGCCAGATCAAAGCCTGGTGTCCAGTGAGGTGACAGATATCATAGCCAGAGAAAGCTCACAATCAATCTCTTATGACTTCCACTGGAAGAACAAATTCCCTGGAATTCATGTTCAGGATCATAGTTTGCACGCCTGCCATGTCTTAAATCACAAGGAACCCTCAAATGGGTAACCCTGCTCTTCCTATTAAGGCAGAAAGGTGATTGGGTATATTGTCCAAAAATAAGACTGAACACCAACTTGGATTTAATTCCAAAAAACCAAAACCTCAGGAAACCAGAACCTTGCTCTCTCTGAATATCCCTCTTAGGTAATAAGAGGGGGCTAGTTGAACTACCCAAGACAACAGTGCAAACACATATGCTTTTCAAAACTTCACAAAGCATTTGACTTTAATTCATATAAACTGGAACATTTTTTTTACTTAAGACAAATACAACCTCATCTGGAAAACACCTCACTGACTTCTTATAATTTCAGGTGCCCTATTTAAATGGGCATACCAGAGAAATAAATACATCTAATAAATTTAATAAACACATTTAATATATTTAATAATTAAGTGTATTTGTTTCTATGGTATGTTTGTGTACACACACACACACACACACACACACACGCACACACAAGTAAGTTCCAATATCTTTCACATCCCTACAAGTTGCCAAAGTTCCAAAGTCAGATGGTATAAATGCAAATCCCAGCTTGACCATCTACTAGCCGTGGACCTTGGACAAGTTATGTGACCTCTCTGTGCTTAGCTTCTGTAGAATACAGATGATAACAGAGTATTATCATGAGTATTAAATAAGATACAGCACATACAATTGTGAGCACAATGCTTGGCACACAATAAGTAGTCATGAAATGTTATTAATTATTTTTATGACTCTGTAGGAGAATCTCTGCAGGAGCTAAGTGATTTCTTTGAGGTGTACTCAAATAAGGAATGATGTAATTAGGATTAGAACCTGGGATTTCTGGGGGTGCCTGGGTGGCTCGGTTGGTCAAGTGTCTGACTTCGGCTCAGGTCATGATCTCATGGCTCATGGGTTTGAGCCCCGCGTCGGGCTCTGTGCTGACAGCTCAACGCCTGGAGCCTGCTTCAGATTCTTGCGTCTCCCTCTCTCTGTGCCCCTCCCCCACTCATGCTCTCCTTCTCTCTCTCAAAAACAAACATTAAAAACAAATTTAGAAAGAACCCAGGATTTCTGAATTGGGGTCAATTTTCTTTCCTGTGGAACACTCTGTTATAAAAATGGCTAAGAAGGCGCACCATTGGCATCACCAGGAACCGTGTTAAAAATCCTGACTCTGGGGGGTGCCAGTAGGTTGAGCGTCTGACTTCAGCTCAGGTCATGATCTCGCGGCTTGTGAGTTCGAGCCTCTCATCGGGTTCTGCACTGACAGCTCAGAGCCTGGAGCCTGCTTTGGATTCTGTGTCTCCGTCTCCCTCTCTCTCTCTCTCTCTCTCTGCCCCACCCCTGCTCATGCTGTCTCTGTCTCTCAAAAATCAAAGAACATTAAAAGATAACAATTTAAAAATCCTGACTCTGGGAGCGCCTGGGTGGCTCAGCCGGTTAAACATCTGACTCTCGGGGCGCCTGGGTGGCGCAGTCGGTTAAGCGTCCGACTTCAGCCAGGTCACGATCTCGCGGTCCGTGAGTTCGAGCCCCGCGTCAGGCTCCGGGCTGATGGCTCGGAGCCTGGAGCCTGTTTCCGATTCTGTGTCTCCCTCTCTCTCTGCCCCTCCCCCGTTCATGCTCTGTCTCTCTCTGTCCCAAAAATAAAAAAAAAACGTTGAAAAAAAAAATTAAAAAAAAAAAAAACAAAAAAAAACCACATCTGACTCTCGATTTCAGCTCAGGTCACGATCTCACAGTTTGTGAGATCGAGCCCCGCGTCGGGCTCTGCGCTGACAACACAGAGCCTGCTGGGGATTCTACGTGCTCGCCTGCAGGTTTAATTAAGTAATTAAGTAGGTAATTGATTAAATAAATAAATTTAAAATGAAAAGAAAATCCTTTAGGGAAAACAATGCTGAGTCTGAATTTTAGCAACGCCCCAAGATGCATACACATTCAGCCGGAGCAACCTCACTGTCTGGCACTCTGCAGGATGCCTGCATAGGTGACAGCCCTGGAGGACTTCTAGGAGTGAATGAGCAGCCCCAACACAGGGCAGGATCATGCGGACCCGCTTCACTAGCGTGAGGCCTCCAAAGGTCAGATGTGCCTCCAGGAAGCTCCAGGTCACTCTCTGGAGGGCCGCCGCTTCTCATCTTGCAGCACATATCCACAGTCCAGAGGGCCAGGTCCTGATATAAAACCTGACCTTCAAGTTCTCTGTGCCAGAGCAACCGACGGTGCAAATCACATGCCTCCACCGACGAGGTGGAGTTTCGTTCGGAAAGTTCACACTCATCAAGGTCAGTGCTGGAAGAGAACTTATAGATTATTTGATTCAGGACCTCCCTTTTAGGGATGAAAGAACGGAAGCTCAGAAAGGGAAACACATATATTCTAGTTAGAACCTGATGTGCCTGCACCTGGGGATCAAAAGCTAACAAGGTTGGCCCCTGTCTACACTCCAACTGGGTTTGCCCATGTTTGCCTACAATTTCAGCACAGCAGAATTTCCCACGCTGCCTCTGGTCCAACAAAGGGCTGCTTCCACTGGCCTTTAGCTTTTACTCCTCATCTCAGTATGTCTTAACTGACTTTCCAACCAACCTCCCTTCTATTCTAAAAGCCACATTCAAAACGGTGTTCTGTTTTAGTCTCTTCATGGTTGCTTCTCATCTTATCATAAGATTAACTGAAAGGATTTTAATTTGAGAGCTAAATAATGAAATGTTTCTCAAATGAGGGATCCACAGAAGTGATCTAGAAGACAAAGAAAAAACACGTGCAGCATATATTATGGCAGGAAGTGTAAGCAGGTCCCAAAATAATGGACGTTACTTAGGCTTTGGATGATGATTATCTTGGGTTTGAATCCCAATTTTACTCTTTACTGTCTGTGTAACCTTGGGCAAGTTACTTAACTTCTAGGAGTCTTGGTTTCTTTTCTAGGAAACAGAGCTAATAATATCTAGCTGCATAATTGCTGCAAGAATTAATAAGGCAAGGTATGTAAAGCATCTTATATGTCAGCTAGTCCACAGTAGGTGCTCTATCTATGACAGTTATTGCTTTTTCTACATATTCACATAAACGCTAACACACAGACTAGAGACAGATACACAGACACCCAAAACATTCTTACACGTACGCTAACGGCTACTCTGAAAACCTATCTGACCCTGTGACCACAGAAAGTATGGTTGTTTCTCAGCTGAGTTCTGGAACTTTCCTGAACAAGCATCTCTGAGGACTCGCAAGTGATGAATGGATGCCAAGAAAAGAGTTGGAAAAATGGCATCCTGCCCAGTTGAAATGAAATGCTAAGAATTCCTGTCCTAGTTACTTTTAACCCTGGATGGGGCCGGATCACATTTGTAAGGTTTGATTTTACGAAGCCCAGAAGGGGTGGGCACTCTGGGGCCAGGGACGCTCCTGGAGTGAGCGATATGGAGGCTACTCAAGTCAGACATCCATCATGAGGCACAGAGAGTGCCATACTGTCAAAGGTACCAAGCTGGGCTCCAACCCTGTGCCATATTCCAAGGAGTAAATGATGCCTGTGAGCCCTCCAGTGCCTCGGGATGCTTTACATACAGGAGCTCAAATCTAGGACCAGCAAGAAGGGGGATACCAGAAATCGCTATTTTTCTTTCCTCCTACGGGTTCACTCTGCTGTTCTGAGTGAGCACGACTCTGGTAACACTTTCCCACACGAGGCCAGCCCTGACTTCCTTGAGGCCCCCACTTCCAACTAGTGATGTTTCCGGATTCTGTGCCCCCTCCAGGGTCATATCTCCTCATAAAAGTCTCAATCAATCAAGTCTCCACCAACTTGATTTTGACAGACTTTACAGCCACACATGTGCTGGAAGTTTACCATCTATACCCGCCATGGAAAGGCAGGTTCATGTTGTACCTGAAAACGTGCTCTTTTTAAATAATGCATTTTTCAAAATGGTCCGTGGTGCTTTGGTGGAAAACACATGCTGTGTTTAGCCACCAGTAGGGCTTGAGGATTTAAAATGGCTGCACTATGAATTCTATAGGACAGATGGGGAGAGGAATTTCTAGCTGAAGGAGAACGGAGGCTCTTGCCTTTGAGTTGCAACTTCACCCACGGGGAACCTTCAGCTTTACACTTTTATGGTGGATTGGAGACCGCTCTGATATTCTCTCAGCTGCTTCTGCATTCTGGCTGCTTCCCTCCTCCCCTCCTCCTAACCCTTCCATCTAGCACCCCCCCCCCCCTTTCCTTGCTTCTTTCTCCCTCTGCCTTGTCCCCAGGGAAATAACAAAATGAGCAAGCCCCAGGCTTCAGACTCGGAACAAAGAGCTGCTCAAACAACAGGCCCAAGAAAAAAGAAAACCAAGTTTCCAAACTCAACTGACCAAGTCCGCAGTGAGATTTTGGAGGGCTTACCTTGTTGGAAACTCAGTGTGATCTTATCCAACATTTTCTCTCCTGCATCATTCAAACACACACACACACACACACACACACACACGCACACACAATTATAAAAACATGAACATTTCATTAAAAATCTTTACAGGTTGGGACAAGAGCAAAGCGGCAAGTGCCAGTCATGAACATGAGTGAGGCAAACGCTTTCCCAGGGCCTAGCCCCAAAGCTTCTTAGTTTGTGACAGTTCCCGGTCACCAGGACCTGGCTGATGTTTTAAGTAAAACCATCAGGGAGAGAGGGAAGAGGGAATGATTTTTGAAGGGGCTTCAGACACAAAAGAAAAGTCCTCGGCCAAACGAAAGCCACAATTCCGTCTGAGGGACAGAACATTGTCGCTGGCGTGTGTTCGAAAACAACCGAGGGGAGAGAAGACCACGTCTTCAGGCTTCTGAAGACAGCCATTTCTGCTAATCCGCACCTGGCAGTGCAGTGGGGTGCTGAAAAGCTCCACTCCAACTCAGACCCTTCGGAACTGATGTGTGTAGAAGAAGCATTATACTAGGCACCAACATTTGTCACCGCTGTGTCGTTTAAGGTAAGGTGTTTTCCCTCTGTGGCCTTCAGTTTCCTCCATCAAATGAGCACATAAGCTACTACCTCTTGCCGCTCCCAGGTTTGGATTTGGTGGGAAATATGAATGTTACTGGTACCAGCAAGAAATAAAGTCCCAACACCTAGTAGGTACCAAGAATTGGGCAAGGACACCACAGCCACCATTTCACAGCCAGTGAGCTCAGGAGAATTGATTTCCTATTTTTACACGAGGAAACCAAAGTTCAGAGTGGTCAGGCAATGCTCTCAACACCACACACACCATCAGGAGATGTAAGGGAAATGGGCTGTTATCAAGACATAAATAGAATTCTCTCTGCAAACGCAACTTGACTAAAAAAAAGCAAAAGAAACCAAGAGTGACCAGCTTCCAATTCTGAGTCTCCTAAGATTCCTCTGGCTCCTTTAATCATTCTCCATTTGTCTTTCAAACCCCCACACTGGAGCTCCATTTAACATAAATTTAAAAGATGTTCAGAAGAGAGGCTAGAAACAGCTGTCAAACTGTGCGACTACACTCACAAGTCTGGAAGAGACCTATTGTGTCAGCGGAGACCAGACAAGGGCAGGATGGCCTATTCCTTTCCCCTCACGGCACACCTCCACACTGGAGACACCCATATGGTGAGATATATTCAGCCCTGGAACTTCTAAGGACCCAACCAGCAGCTGAAGCCCATAGCCAAAGGCCTCTCAAGATGGAGAAAAAAAAAAGCGAAGTGTCTGCACTGAAAAGAAGAAAGAAGAGGACCGCCTCTCACAGGCAAAGTTGGAACTGAAGAGAAACGCGCACAGAAATCCAGAAATACGTCAATTCCAATTTGGATCCCACAGCTTTCTGCATGTGACTTGTCAGCTGCCCAAACAGGAGACCTTCTTGAAGCATGCCTGAGCACCAGCTAGTGCTAAATGATTTTCATTGTACCATCCGGCCACTTTGAGTTCCGCAAAATCCGGCAGCCCTGGATGGCACCCCTTATTCTGTCAATTACCATCAGTAGGGTGGAAAGTTTCCTTGAGTGGGAACGGAGGTGGACATTACAGGAACTCGAGAGGACACCTTTTCTGCTAGCAACACCCCTTTGCAGACAAATGGGTGGAAACATATTGCCTTTCCAGTGGACCGTTTTGTTTTTAGCAACGATGCTTATAATAATAAGGATAAAAAGGCAACAGTGGCGGCAGTAATGGCTAACGTTTACTGAACATTTGCCACATGGCGAGCACCGTGCTGGGTGCTTTTTCTGTCATCTCAGTAAATCCGTATACCTGCCACACCACCTATAGGTTCTAGCGCTCTCCCCGTTATACAGCCAGGAATCACTCCTCAGAGAGAGAGCGCTAAGTATCTTGGGTGCTGTCTGAATCCAGAGTCTGAGTCCTTGGTCAACATTATGCCGTCCTACCTAACCCCTAAGCTCCTTTCTCATTCTTTAGGCTTCCATCAATGTATCTTCCTTCCTCCATTTCTATTTATTCCCCTCCACTGTATGGTGAACCTTCACAAACCTGCCATTCCAAACAATGCTATTTTATTAATTTTGGCGGCCCCATGACTATTTATAGGCCAAAATGCCCAAGGGAGCCTACATGTTTTAATTTAAAAAAAAAGAATTTCTGAGGGGAAGGAGCATTTGATGGAAAGGCAAAACCTTTACAAGCACACGAGGAGCCATCAAATCCAAATTTCCAAAACATGGCAATTCTGTCAAAGTTGTGACTTACTCTGGAGCCCATGAGGACACTCATCCTGACCCATCTGTGAAAGCCATCAGCAGCCAATAAACCTTCTGGGGAGCAGGATCAGAGTTGCCAATTCGGCCTCCAGCAAGGAGGCCAGGCTGCTTCATTTAGTTTAAGTCTCACTGAGATGGTTTACAACACTCTCTGGGAAGAGACGTTCAAGCAAAGCAAATTGCAGCCTTGCAAGCTGAGGCTTTGGTCCACGGCAGTCCATGCCGACATTTTCACGGCACACTGGGGCCCTCCCCTGACTGTGGTCATGGATGCACCGCCTGGAAGCAGAACTCTCTTGCCGGGGAAATAATATATGTGCCTAAATTATACAAGAGCCACGCTTGGACCGGCGGATGGCATCGCATCTGGTGCAGATCACTTACCCTGGTGTGATTTGGCCCAGCCCATATTATTTATGGTTCATAAAAGGCCCGTCAGACCCCAGCATATTCTAGGACCACACAACAATGAGTAATGGGATTAAAGATCTGGATTTCATCGCAAGACCTCCATGGCAGATTAGTAATGCTATGATTGGTTTTTGGGAAACCAAGAGTGGGGAGCACTAAGTATGAGCACTCCTCTAAAAACCCAATGGAGAGAACACGGTGAGTCATGTGTTTCAGCCCGGCTGTGCAGTCGTATTTGGGAGCTCTGTCACCATCTCTAATATGAAAGCACTGGCTAAAATTAAACCCGAATTAACCAAGCACCATTTCTTCACCTGGAAGTCTCAGCTAACTCCTCATTCCCCAGAGGCTGTAATGGTTTCTGATACCCTGAGCAGAAATGACTACTGGGGATGAACACTACCAGGTGTTTGGTTTTTAAACCCTCTCCCCTTTTATTATTATTTTGCAAAGATAACTGCACTTCCTTTACAGAACGGCTGCTTCTAAAGCACTACGACTGAAGCGTTTCTTCAAGACTCCCTACAGCTGTGACATGTCACTTTGCAATTGAGCTTTCTAATCAGCATAGAAAAGGTAAAAGGTGCCAGAGGACCACTAAAAATGTCACTTGACCAAGATAATGGAGCTGTGATAACCTCTCCTAATGCAAAGCATTTACATCCAGCCTTCTCATCCTCCCTAGAAAATACACAGTTGTCTAATATGTGAATCAGAACAAATTTCTTACCTATCTCCAGGGAGGATAAAATGCTCAGTCTTGGGAGAAGCTTCAACCAGACCCTCTGAGCTTGTCAGTTGCCACAGTTCACTTTCTCCCCGGGTCTGGCTTCTAAGAACGCAAGCAGGACCGCAGGCAGCCAAAGCATCTTCTTCTGGAAACCCTCCTCAAAATCTAGACCCTTCCCAACAGCAGAAGCAGGCTCCAGCCAGAGCTGCTCATGGAAAACAGCACTGCTGGATGGAGACCCTGCTGGGCACCCACCAGGCGAGGGGGGGAAAAAAGTGTGACTTCTACCCTTCCTCTGGATCCGACTGCCTTCCAGAGAACCCAGCTTCTCAATCTGCAGGAAGTCACAGACCCCAGCTTCAGCGTCACCAACTGATCCCGAGCCAGACTCAGGGCGACTAGTCAGCTGGTCGCAGAGCCCAAGACACTGAACCAGGAAATGTGCAGCTCGGCCAAAAAAAAAAAAAAAAATACTAATAATAATAACTGTCGCTGGAGAGGCTGGTGGTGCCGGAGAAGTCGCTGTTGCAGTGCCCACATCCTCCGCATGCTAATGAAGCCGTGACGTCAGCAAGTCAGTCACGGCATCTGGACGTCCCGTCCCGCTGCCCAGCACCGAGATTTATTTACATGTAAATTAGCCTCGCCTTCCAAATCAATAATCCCGAGCCAGGGAGAAGGGAAGAAAGCCTTCTCGGGATGCAAAGGCCCTAGCTCTGTAACCTCTGAAGGAATACAAAAATAACACCGGTAAGAAGAGAGGCTTTAAAGATACACGCCTTTTTTTTTTTTTCTTTTTTAAAGGCTGTGCTCTTATGTGCTGGGGATCAAATCTGGGCAGTTATCAACCTGAGCGCCTGTTTCAGATTATATTATGCACCAACCCAGGAGTGGAATCCTAGCTCGTCTTTTCCTCCCCCAAAACTGTGTCGAGTCTTCAAATGCCTCTACTTTTCTCTTTTTAACTTTCATTTCTGGGTGTTTGCTGGCTGGAGACTAGGTCCTCCTTGAATTTTTGTGCACGTCTGAAATAAAACACAAGACTACCTTCCTCAGGTGCCTGGGTGATGAATGAGTCATTCCCTCCCTTAACCCCTGACCCTAGCTCCTCCTGAGTAGAAGAGAGGAGAAAGCATAAATCAGCCCAGGGGCATTTGAGGACCCTGAGACCCTTAGAGAGCACTGCTTCCATTCTTCCATTTTACAGATTCTGAAACTGAGGCTTTGAGTAGAGAAGGGTTTTTTTCCATAGTCACAATGGGACTTCAGCAAGGACAGGCTAGAACTCACATTTTCCGGATCTCCGACCAGACCTTTGGGTCTCTAATTGGATCTCTAACTCCCCATCTGCTGCACCAACAGGGGCCCATCCAAGGAATCATGAAGAAAGAACTCAACAGGGCTGGGAAGTCCTGGGTCTGAATCCCAGCTTTAATTTATGCAAGTGATGGGACCCTGGACTAGTAGCTTAACTCTTGGGGGTGTTCAGTTTCTTCACGTGTACCAACCCTTCAGTTAGTATGTTCTGAACACCTGCTCTGTGCCATGCACTGTTCTGAGGACTAAGTACAGACACAGTATTTGCTCTCTCCTAGCTCAGAGTCTGAGGCAATAAAGTAAAAATATTGAATGCAACCATAGTGAGTGACATGATATCACACTCACTAAATAACAGTTCTTTCTGACATTTTGGATGAAGTAAAAAAAAAAAAAAAAATCACCAAGGCCTTCTTTCCACTAGGATGGTCATTGTTTCTATCCTTGGAGTATTTCCATGGTCATCTTTTACTGTTTAAAATCAATTGTTCTTTCAATGCTGCCTAGGCAGTAGGCTGGGCCAGGGGAGAGCCAAGGGCAAGCCAATATGCCGACCCTGTGCCTGAGATCAAGGGAGTGCTGCGGGTTCCTTAGGTGGTGCGTGAGGGGGATAGGGGGGACTGGGGAAGCTAGGAGACAGGTGTAGTCCATCATGCACAGAAGCGTCCCCGAGGACAAAGCAGCCAGCACGGTTCCTTGCCCATACTCCCCGGACTGAAGAACCCACTCTGATGAGCTCTGCCCTTCCAGCTGGAGTTCCTGAAGCTTCAAATGAATTTCTTTGTCAGATGTGGGGAAGTTTAAATTATGTCTTTTGTTATATGTAATTGTATTAATAATGCTTAATAACTTCTTTCAGAATGCCTCTCTCCGGTTCAGAGAAGACCTTTCATGGTGAAAATCACGGGACTGGTGTAACTTTTCACTAAGAGAAACAGAGTACAAACCAATGAGCAACACTCTGCGTTCGGTCTCCATCGTGCAGAGCTCAGGGCATGTGGGGAAGCGGATGGTTCCCCTAGACCTCAGTATCCTTCAGGATACTTCAGGATCAGCAAATACAACAACTGGGGGCCACCAATGGCAATGAGGCATCCTACCCTGGTGTGGCCATAGAGAAGTCACTTCAACTTTCTATGCCCGTGTCCCAGTTTCTTCATCTGAAGGCGAGCCCACTACTCTTTGATGTACTTACTATCAAATGAGAATGCTGAGAAGCAGTTCACAAGTGACTGGCAGGAAAGCAATGAAGAGGCAGGCTGGCACATGACTTCCAACTTTACAAGAGTTCACAAAATAACATGGGGGAGGGAAGCTATGGCCTGGGGATGGGCCCTGGCTCTGATATTAGCTGACTGCAGGATGAGGGGCCATACGTTTTCAGGTACAGAGGAGGGAGAGTAATAGTGCCTACCTTTGCAGAGCTGTTTAGAGAATCAAATAATCCTCAGTAGGAAGCATTTAGCACTGAGCCTAGCACACAGCCAACATTCCGTAAACGTGAGCTCTTGGTAGGGGACATAATGATGTTTTTGCTGTTAACTTCGGCATTAATTAGTTACCTGACCAGGCAAGGTTCAAAATATGGGAGCAACCGGGTTGATGGAGACTGCAACATCCTCCCTACTCCTAGGGTAGAACTCAAAGTTTCACCCAACGTGGGTGAGCTGCTGACATGCTCTTCCCACGTGAAACAACACAAATATTTGCAAGCACTATGAAACTAGGGAAGAAAGCAGCAAAAATGACCAAGAGGCACTGGGGGCCTCCTCCTCTGAAGCTGCACAACACGGCAAGACAGCTATATTTCTGGCAAGCAAAGACACTTCATCCATCATTCAGGTACCCATTCACTCATTAAATGAGCTCCTACTATTAGTCACTGTGTGAGGCCTCAGGGACATCACGGTGACCAAGACAGACGTGAACCCTGCCTTAAAAAAAGCTTAGGAATGAGAGGGGAAGACAATTAAGCAAGCAATTAGAGCAAGGGTGATGCATGTCAGGGGAGGGCACGTGCTGGGTTCTCAAAGGTCTAAAGGCAGTCAGGAGGGGGACGGTGCAAAAGCATGCTGAAGTCCTTGTGACAGCATGTGCTCTGTGAGCACAGCTTAGTGATGGGGAATCTGGACAGCTATGCATCATCCTGTACAGATTGCTGAAATGATAAAGCCTACAGATCAGTAATTCTTCATGACCGTGATATTCATCCTGGACACCATTCTACTCAGAATTTTTATTTTTATTTTTTTAAATTTTCTCTTAACATTTATTTATTTTTTAAAGACAGAGAGAGACAGAGCATGAGCAGGGGAGGGGCAGAGAAAGGGAGACACAGAATCCGAAGCAGGCTCCAGGCTCCGAGCTGTCAGCACAGAGCCCGACGCGGGGCTCGAACTCACAGACCGCGAGATCATGACCTGAGCCGAAGTCGGCCGCTTAACCGACTGAGCCACCCAGGCACCCCGCTACTCAGAATTTTTAGAAAATATACTATTAGTAGGGTGCCTGGGTCGTGTAGTCAGTTAGGCATCAGACTCTTGGTTTTGGCTCAGGTCATGATCTCACAGTTGCTGAGCTCGAGCCCCCACATCAGGCTCTGCATTGTGACAGCTCAGAGCCTCTTTGGGGTTCTCTCTCTCTCTCTCTCTCTCTCTCTCTCTCTCTGACCCTCCCTGGGCTTGTTCTTGCTCTTGCTCTGCCCCTCTCTCCCAAAATAAATAAACTAAAAAAATGAAAAATAAAAGAAAATACACTGTTAGGTACTAGACAAAGTGAGACCACAACTTCTTGGAAATGTCAGAGACCTGGCAAACTGGGACAAAACTCACAGTGGTTTTTACAAAAACAGAGTGAAATTTCACATTCACAACAGCAAACCTCTTGGTAGGGGGTGGCAGGGAAAACAGGCAATACATATGAGACATTCAGTATAGTATCTACTGGGATCTGTGAAATTTAGGACACTCTTGTGGAGACAAGGACACAAGTGCTGACCTTCAGAACTTTCTGTTTGGATAGAAACTAAGCTATTTACATAAAGTGGCTGAAACTGCATACTGCATATAAGGAGAGAGGCACAGAAGACTAGATTAATTGCGGCTGACATGATCAGAAGTCAGGGAAAGTAGGATTTGAGTTAGGTTGAAGGTCAAAAAAATCTTTTTTTTTCTTTTGGAACAGGAAAACATTTTTATATTGGGGGCAGGTGGGGGGGGGAGGCCTTACACAGCATGACACAAAATCCAGAAGCCATAAAGGAGAAGTCTACTCTAATTGTCAAGGTCAAATTTGAGCTGCTGGAAAGGGTATTGCAGGCAGGTGGAACACAAACATGAGAGACCAGTGTTAGCATCAATGCAGAATTCAAGATTTGTCTGCAAGGACACAAGACAGGGGAAAAGCACCAAAGGTATGCTGGAGAGGGCTGACCAAGAGGGCGCTCCCCACATTAAGGGAAGTCAGATCGGCTTTGCATTCTGGCCAGCAACTGTCAACATCTTGCTAGAGGACTGCAGGGAAGGGTGAGCGAATCACTGCTGGGCGGCTTCTAGAAGAGAAGGGTACATGAGGACTGTGAGGCAGTGAGGACTGTGGCCCCCTAGATGAAAGGCTCTGTGGATGACAGTCATGGTGACAACCGTCTGTCTCCACTGCTAGAGGGGTAAAATAAGATGGAATGGGGACTTAAAAAAAGTTTTTTTAATGTGCATTTTTGAGAGAAAGGAGAGAGAGAGACTGAACACAAGCGGGGCAGGGGCAGACAGAGAGGGAGACACAGAATTCGAAGCAGGCTCCAGGCTCCGAGCTGTCAGCACAGAGCCTGATGTGAGGCTGGAACCCAGGAACCATGAGACCATGACCTGAGCCGAAGTCAGAGGCTTAACAGACTGAGCCACCCAGGCATCCCCTAGAACGGGAACTTTAAATGAACTAAAAACAAATTTCATCTGGACTCAAGGAAGACTTTTGACCACTGACATGGTAAGAACTGGCATGGGTCACCCAGAGCAATGGAAGCTTCTTGGTCTCAGAAGCACTTTCAAAAAAGAAAGAGCACCAGTCCTCTCTGGTTTAGATTAAGCACCTCCTGGCCCTGTTACTATGAAATCCTCATTACTGTAAGGGAGATCACCCATGTTTCAAACCACGCATCTAACAAAGGTCATGTGTTCAGTTTAGTTTATTTTATTAAAAAAAAAAGTATGTGTGTAGAATATATTAGATATTATCCACGTAATTATAAAATATAAACTATACGTAATTCATTTAAAAATTACATGGATAATATCTAATATATCCTACACACACACTTTATATTATATAAAGCACATTCTTGAAAACCTTATATATACATATATATATATACATATACATATATATATATATATATATATATATATATATGGGGAGGGATAAATATATATACATATGTATAGTTTTTATATAGTTGCAAAAAATCCCCAAATTTCAAAATCTAGTAAATTTTCTAGAGAGGGGGAGGGGAGGCTGACAAGTCTTTTATTAGCAGGGGCTGGACTGGGATGCAGTAAACACACAGTTGTAATCTCAGTGGTGTCACATTAAAGATTGAGTCCTCATTCATGCAAAGTCAGCTGGAGGTGCAGGCGAGCTCCAGGTACCTCTATTCCAAGCAGTGACTCAGGGATCTAGTCTGCTTCCTCCTTGTGTTTCTGTGGCTTCAACACCTTTATTTTTATTTTATTTTTTTTTAACGTTTATTTATTTTTTTGAGACAGAGAGAGACAGAACATGAACAGGGGAGGGGCAGAGAGAGAGGGAGACACAGAATCTGAAACAGGCTCCAGGCTCCGAGCTGTCAGCCCAGAGCCCGACGCGGGGCTCGAACTCACGGACCGTGAGATCATGACCTGAGCCGAAGTCGGACGCCCAACCGACTGAGCCACCCAGGCACCCCTTCAACACCTTTAATATCCAGGTTACAGCAACAGGAGAAGAGAGAGCCGGGGGGTGCATGTAGGTGCTTTAGCCTGGAGGCAAATGATGCCACTTCTATTGATGAACTTGTCACATGACCTCAACCGACTGCAGAGGGGCTGCGAAGTACAGGCCCCGGGAAGAAGAGGCAAGAAGAGATCACGGGGAACCCTGTTACCATGGACCACAGCTGTCCATTTTTATTTTCGCCATGTAAATCCATTAGCACGCTATACTAAAGCCATAATGTCTTAAAATAAAGGGATATTTAATACCAAAAAAAAGATGATAGTTCTAAATGAATACTAGAGGTCAAAGATGCATCAGTTTTGCTCCAAAAAGAAACAACAAAAACCACATTCAGGATTTGTATGAACTCTCAAGCAATAGCAGCCAGCCCACATAACCACACAGAAAATAAACTTGGGAGGCGTCTATAATGCAGGTAAAGATACATGCAGTGCCCACCAAGGGCAGGTAAAGATCAACAAGGCACCCACAAAGGTGGAGCTGCCTGCCTAAGAAAGAAATGCCCCAAAGAGATTCTCCTCGATAGTTCCTAACCACTTTTCCAATTAGGACTAACAATAAAAAATCTGCCTCTTGCAACAGAAAGACCTAAATTCCAATGTGCCTCTATAACCTCCTCGCTGCATGACGCAGTAATAACAGCCACTCATCTTTTCTAAGCCTCAGGTGTTCCATCTGTAAAATGGAGACATCCATCTACCAAGGGTTTGGGTAAATGAGATGAGTTAAAGTATATAAAGGACTCTGAAGAGCATCTAGCATACAGTTAGTATTAATGTTACTCCCCACTTGGTTTTCAGACAAGGGGGCAAGAATGAGAGGTGCCAACATAAACTATACAATCGCTTGTGACAAACTTAAGGAACGACCCACCCCAGCACCCCTTATTTATTGCCCATTTAAGATTCCCAATCATAGGTGGCTCAGTCGGTTAAGCGGCCGACTTCGGCTCAGGTCACGATCTCGCGGTCCGTGAGTTCGAGCCCGCGTTGGGCTCTGTGCTGACAGCTCAGAGCCTGGAGCCTGGTTAATGTTTCAGATGCTGTGTCTCCCTCTCTCTGACCCTCCCCCGTTCATGCTCTGTCTCTCTCTGTCTCAAAAATAAATAAACGTTAAAAAAAAAAAAATTAAAAAAAAAAAAAAAAAGATTCCCAATCATAAATGTTTCTCAGACCATGGACGCATTTCTGAATCTCATGAAAAATAATCTGGCACACCCTAAAACCAAAAGAAAGGCTTTCCTTTCCTCTTTTACGCCACGTTAGGAATCTGCCTCATCTCAGACATTTTAATTATTCTTGATCCCGCTAACCTAATGCACCAAATTCTACCACAGCCTCTTATCCTTTTTTAATTACATTAATTAAAAGGAGAAATGTGGACAGGCGAGCAAAATCACAATGAAAGACTGCTAAAGATCTTGCTCCCTCCTCCCAGAAAGATTAAAAGCTGCATCAATGATTTAAACATGCTTTGCACTGCACATTTCCGTGAAAATATTGTGAAACTGACACGATGTGGTAGCAAACATTGCTTTTGTTTCAGAAAAAGAAAGCTGTACTTATTACAGCAGCTTTTTGGAAGTACTCATTTTCATTAAACAGCTGAGTAGCAACCTGAATTTTCTCTTGGAAAGGACCAGAAGAACGAGCAAGAGCCACACAGGGATGCTTCGTTTTTCCAGCACTTCCTAAATGTAAGCACGAGAGCTTCTACAGGCTTCTCTTGGGAGAGAGAGCTGGCAAAATGGAAGATACCCCAGAAAAAAAGCTGAAAAACTCTCTACCTCAGAAAATAGCAAACTTGAAGCACCCGGGTGGCGCGGTCAGTTAAACATCCAATTCTTGATCTCGGCTCAGGTCATGATCTCACGGTTCGTGAGTTCAAGCCCCACATGGGGCTCTGCACGGACAGCTCAGAGCCTACAGCCCACTTCAGATCCTCTGTCCTCCCCTCTCTCTCTGCCCCTGCCCCCCCCCAAAAGTAAACAAACATTAAAAAAAAAAACAGGTGTGTCCCAATCAGGATGTGGTGTGTTGGGAATCACTTATTATTAAAAACAAAGAAAAATACAGAAGGTTCCCTGGACCTCCAGATTAGTTCAATTCTTTTGTAGAAAACTCATAGTATTGCTTTCTTAGGTAAGTCCTTTGCTTTAGAACTCTTGTCCTGTTTGAGAGATCTGCATCCATCACGAGCGACTATGATCCATCCTTGGTTAATGTTCATGATTACTTGATTAACATCTCTCTCTAACCAGACTGCACGCTCTCTGAGGGCAGGGATTGTGCCCTTTTTTTTGGCATGTTGTTCTGTTCCAAGCATCTAGCACTGTGCCTGGTGACCTGACAGCTTCTAAATATTTGCTGAATGAATAAAAAGTCTGACGATAATTCTATCTGGAAATCAGAGGGAATTCAGGATTTCTTCTGTAAGAACATTTCTCTGCTCATTTGCATACCCACATGATTCTGTGAGTGGGGAAGAAAAGGACAGATTTACCCTCTCTGAAGCACTTTCTTAGCTTAGCTTCCATGATGTCACATTCTCCTGGCCTCCCTTCTACCTTGTGGCTGTACTTCCGGAGTCTCTTTGGCTGGTTCCTCCTCTTCTTCCTGACACCGAAACACTGGCATATCCCTGGGCTCAGCCCTCGGACTCTTGCTGTCCTCTATCTACGTGCACTTCCTTGATCTGCTCTAGGGTCTTCAATTCCATTCGAGACCAGCCTCCTCTCGAACTCAGGGCTTACAAATCCCCCTGTATTCACATGTGGATGTCTAAAGACTTCTCAAATTTAACAAGAGATCAGTTCTTCATACCCTCTACAGACCTGTTCTGCCTGCCAGATTCACTATCACGGTTAATGGCAGCTCCATTTCTCCAATGGATGAGAACAAACACCTTCAAGTCATCCTTCACCTGTTTCCTCCTCTTCCCCCTGACATCGAATCCAGGAGCTGGCACGCCACATCCCATTGGCCAAATCTGCTCTGCTTCGTGTTTTTGTAAACGCAGTTTTACTGGAACACAAGCATGTTTATTTATTTATGCATGTCTATGGCCACATCTAGGTTTCGACAGCCGTGTGGAGTAGTTCCAACAGGGACTGTGTGGCCCCAAAAGCCTAACATATTTACTCTCTGACCCCTTTCACGGAGTATTTCTCGACCCTTGACTAGTCCTGCGGGCTCTACCTTCAAATGCAGAACCGAACACTTTCCCACTACCGCCAATATCCAGCCCCCGCTCCAAACCAGGCTATCTCCCTCCTGGATGGAGACGCAAGCCACCATCAGCTCTTCCCTCCACCTGGACCCTTTGTGGTCTATTCGCAAAGCTGCCACCATAGTGATTCTCTGAAAATGAACAGAGCGCGTCACACTTCTGCTTAAACTTCATCAATGCTGCTCTTCTCAGAGTATGCGCCTTGGGACGGATCCCCCACGGCTTCTCTGATACTACTCTTGCTACTCTCTGCCTTGCTGGCACATGGACAGGGGTCCTCAGACACACCAGGCACATGCCTGTTTCCAGGTCTTTGCAATGGCTCTACCCTCTGTCTGAAAGGTTCCTCCCGCAGACAGCAGCATGGCTCCCTCTCCTACCTTTTCACATCTTAAAAGTGTCACTGCAGTGAAGCCTTACTATCCTATCCCATGACGTCCTCCTCCCACCTTCTTAATGCTACCAAACCTTTACCCTACTTTATTTTTCCCTTAGCACTTGGCACCCCTTAAAAAAGTTTTACTGAAATATAATTTACAGATCACACCATTCACCCATTTCAAGTATACATCCGATAGATTTTAGTATATTCATAGACTCATGCCACCACGATCACAATCTAACTGTTACACACTTTCACCAGCCCTTCATGCCTCAGCCGGGAGTACTCCCTCCCCATTCGTCCCACTATTCCAGCCCCGAACAGACACTGGAACATTCTTTGTGGCTACAGATTTGCCTATTCTGGGCATTTCACATAAATGGAAGCATACAGTAAGTGGCCTTCAGTAACTTTTTTTCTTGCACTTAGAGTAGTATTTTCAAGGTTCATCCATGCAGTAGCTTGTACCAGAGTTTCATCCACTTGTACTGATGAGCAATATGCCATTGTACAGATGTACGTTTTATTCACCAACTCATCAACTGATGGAAATGTGGGCAGTTTCCACTTTTTGATTATTACCATTAAGGCTGCCATGAGCATTTGTGTACAAGTTTTTTTGAGGATGCATGTTCCACTTTTCTTGGGGATGTATCAAAGAATGGAGTTGCTGGGACATATGGTAATTCTGTTTAACATTTAAAGGGAGCACCCATATCTCTGCCAAGACTTAAGAATCTTGTTAATTCTGTGAGGGTTCACTTGTTTCTGAAAAGTTTTCTCCTGCTGCTCTCAAGATTTTCTCTTCGGGGGGCACCCGGGTGGCTCAGTCAGTTAAGCGCTGGACTCTTGATTTTGGCTCAGGTCATGACGGCAGGGTCCTGAGTTCAAGTGCCGCATGGGGCTCCGTGCAGACAGTGCTGAGTCTGCTTGGTATTCTCTTTCTCTCTCTCTGCCCCTCCCCCACTTGCACATGCGTGTGTTCTCTCTCAAAATAAATAAATAAAAAAGATTTTCTCTTAGTCTTTCAATATTCTGACTGTGATGTTATCTCAGCGTAGATCATTTTAAACTTACCTACTTGGACTGCATTAGCTTCTTGGATGTGTAGACTAATAATTTTCATCAGATTTGGAAGTCTGCCACTATTATTTCTTCAAGTATTGTTTTTTCTGCTCCTTTTTCTCTCTTAAGCTGATCCCAGATTTCTAAAACATTCCATTCAGGTAATCAAACCATCACACTGCATACCTTAAACCTTATGCAATGACGTATGCCAATTGTTTCCCAATAAAACTGGAAAAGTTATTTTTTAAAAAGCTCTTTTCATTTTTCTTTTTCCTCCCTACTCTTCAGATTGTATAATCTTTATTGATCTACCTTCAAGTTTTCAGTTTCTTTCTTCCTCTAGGCTAAAATCTACCAATGGGCCACTCATGTAAAATTTTCATTTCAATTATTATACTTTTCAACTCCAAAATTTCCATTTTTAATTTTTTTTTTTTAATTTATTTATTGGGGCACCTGGGTGGCCTCAGTCGGTTTAGTGTCTGACTTTGGCTGAAGTTATATGATCTCAGGTTCATGAGTTCAAGCCCCGCATCAGGCTCTGTGCTGACAGCTCAGAGCATGAAGCCTGCTTTAGATTCTGTGTCTCCCTCTCTCTCTCTGCCTTTCCCCATTCATGATCTGTCTCTCTCACTCTCAAAAATAAGCACTAAAAATTTTTTTTAAATAAAAGTTTATTTTGAGAGGAACAGAGAAAGTGAGCAGGGGAGGGAACAAAAGAGAGAAAGAGAAAGAGAGAAAGAGAGAGAGAGAAAGAGAGAGAGAGAAAGAGAGAGAGAGAGAGAGAGAGAGAGAGAGAGAGGGAGAGAGAGAATGAGAATCCCAAGCAGGATCCACACCATCAGTGCAGAGACTGATGTTGGGTTCAAACCCACAAACCGTGAGATCATGACCTAAGCTGAAACCAAGCGTCAGATGCTTGACTGAGCCACCAACACGGCCCGAAAATTTCCATTTTTCAATATTATTTTTTAAAACAGTTTTGCATTATTGATATTCTCTATTTGATGAGGCAACGCCATCATGTTTTCCTTTCACTCTTTAGACATCGTTCCCTGTAGTCCTTTGGACATATTTAAAATTGCTGCTTTAGAGTCTTTGCCTGCTAAATCTGACATTTAGACACCTTCACAGGCTGTTTCTTTTCCTTGCTTTTTCCCTATGTGCCAGACTTTTCTATTTCTTTGTATGACTCATGGTATTTTGTTCAAAACTGAACATTTCACATAATATAGCAATTCTGGATACTGATTCTCTCCTCCCTTTTCTGGAGCCTGCTGTTATTGTCGTTTATTTGTTTAGTGACGGACTAGACAAGGTGAGTGAAGTCTATCTCCCCCGCAGTGTGCAGCCTCTGACGTTGCTACTCAGAGGGCATGACTATAGTCTCCCGGAGCGCCTGGCTGGTCCCTATTGGCATCACACCCAGCTGTTAGCCTCCACTAATTGTTACCTGACTGTTCTATTATTTTTGACAACACCCTGGGGCACACAATGCTCCACTGTTTGATCTAAGGTAGGGCTTCTTGGTAGGGTGTAGGGTGTTGTGGGTCTCTGAGGTGCCCTTCCCAGGGTGAAATCGTAGCCCTGGACTGACAGGTCGGTAGAGAGAGCACCCCATCTTCTTGGCTGCATACTGCCAGAGCACAGTATGCATCACGATGATTTTTGATGGGGGTAAGGGGCAGGAGGAGGTGAGGGGGTCACGGCTCACAAGCCACAGACTCACTCTTCTTACCAAGACTTAGTAGATTTTCTTGAATAGGTATTTCCGCATTTGCTACATACCCTCAGGACAATTTTCAGAAACCTTAAATAGTTGTTGTTGTTGTTTTTTTAAATAGTTTTCACAATCAAAGGATTATTTCCCTGGTTAAAGTGTCTACTGTGTTCCTCAAACCGTCATTTTGGAAGTTGATGCCCAGGACTTAGTACTCTTAAATCACTATGTATTTTATTTGTTTATGTTGCTATATGCTCTGTCTCCCTATGGAGACCTAGAAAGTAAGCTCTAGGGGACGGCAGGCAGGATTTTTGCAGTTTCTTTGAGCACTCTATCCTCAAAACCTGGAACAGTGCCTAGCACACAGTAGGCCCTCTGAAAATATGGTTGAATGAAGTGCCCATGACCCACAGCCCATTCTATGTATGTCACGGTCGATCATAAACTGCCAGGGCTGATGATCCATTTACGGTTGTGACAATTATGAGTAACTGCAGTCCTTTATGTCCATGTAACAGATTTTTTTGCAATTTTCTCAGAAGCAGATCACAGCCCTGGGAAACTGTCACACCTGTGAATGTCATCAGGCAGATGACTGATGGAGGAAAAAAAAGAATGAGAAGTGCAGATATGGTATACGTATCGCTCAACCCACCGTACTGGATTCTGCCTGTGTTCCTTTTCATCTTAAATCTGCTTAGCATCTATAAACAGCTATAAAGGACATCTAGTTTAAAAGAGAGCCCTGCTACAATGAAACTAGCCCTGAACTTGGAATCAGGAAATCTGTGTTTGATTCTGGACTCTGGCTCTTGCCGTCTGTGTGACACTGGGCAAGTTGCTTAACCTCTCTGCTCTTGAGAACCCTTCTCTGAAAGATGTGAGCAATGGTTATAACCGTAACACCTCTTGTTGTAGGAGTTCAAATCATCTTCACAAAGCACTTTGTGCAGCAGGAACACACAGTAAGCTTTAGAAGCTATTATTATTATCTGTAAAACAGTCATCACAGGCCTGCTACTTAGGGCATGGGGATGATCGGTCCATCCAATGGCATCATGTGATGCCTTGTGCAAAATGGCCTATCAGAACTGCAGAAGCAAGTCTTCCTGGGCTGAGAAAAAGCCCTGCTAATGTTTGTTCCTGTTCCAGTCCACCTTTCTACTCCTGCAAGCCTGTGTTGCCACTTGTCAACCTTCAGACTAAATGAGGCCCTGCAGCAGAACCTGGGAATCCTGCCTCGAGACCCTCACTTCCCCCAGGCAGGAAGTTCCTGGGACGAGGCCACCATTTTCAACACTGACTGCCAGCTACCATTTTGCTCAGCTGAGAGCCAGGACAAGACAAGGTGCGGACTACCAAAACCAGGAATCAGAACCTGAGAGTCCAGCCAAAAGGAGCAATGGGAGACGTTCAGTTATGCACCGTCACGAGCTTCCCTATAGAGAAGCTGGTAGCGTTCGACCTAACGTGGGGGAGTCCAACCCGCTGAGAGAGCCAGGATCTGGAGGAGAGAGAAAAGTTCCCAGGTAGCCAGGGACCTCTGGATAACAGGGGGTCTGTCAGGCAGGATGTGTTCAAGGGCAAAACCTGACTCTGGCCCTTGTTAGCTGTATGAACTCTGACAAGTCCCTTTCCTTCTCTGAGCCTCTTCTAACAGTCTCTGCCTCATGGACTTTATGGATTATAGGAGATAATACAGGTAAAACCGCCAGGCACACAGCAAGTTCTCAAAACAAAAAAAAAAAAAAATGTTTATGGAATCTGACTGTAAACATACCAGCAGTCAGCCTCTGCATAGCGAGGGTGTCTGGAGCCCTCCGGTTTGAGGGACCATCAGCACACACACCATCGGTCTGCCCAGGCTGACGCTTCCCGGCCACTGAGATCCGGACAACCAGGCGATTTACATGCTGACTTGTTTATTCTTCCAGCTCCTCTAGATGCCACTGCGCAGCAAGCGGGAGCCCTGCTGGGGCATCCTCAGGGTCGCCAGGGGCCAGGCCCGGGTGGATGTCAGAGCAGGCTGCTGCGGTGAATTATTTAGCACCCCTTCTTCGAGGCAGCAGCCGGACTCACCCGCCAGGAGCCACATTCCTCGTCCCTTAAATGGCACACACAGAGCCCTGCTGGGGGCTGACGCTGGCGGTCTTCACTGTTCAGCTCAGCACAGCTGGAGAGGCTGTGCAAGGAAAGGCTGTTAGGAGCCCGGCCAACAATAAGATACACAGAGGGGGTTCGGCTAGCTGGGATGAGAGTGAGCCACATTACTGGCAACCAGAAACATCAAGAATAGAAGAAGCTTAGAGTCAGCCCGTGGCTGGAGTCAGCTGCTCAGAAAACACACAAACAGAAAAAGGAATGTGTCATGGAGAGATCCTCAGGCACAGCCAAATCAGAGCCACCAGGTGCTAGCACAGACCTTCCAAACACCCAGTCTTTGGGGATCTCTAAGCTGCTATCAGGAGTGCGTAGCCCTAGGGACAGAGCTGGAGACATTTACGAGCCAAATTTACAGGTGACGTTTACTACATACACAACCTCTGACAGAATCCTCAGGACAACCTTCAAGGTTATACCAACAGTATAAGGAAAAGGAGTTCTAGATAAGGAAACGGAGGCTTGGAGAAATCAAAACAGCTATTCCTCCAGTTTCGGAATCTATTTCCTTCTTCTATTCCTCGCTCTTCTGAAATTTTCTCACTTAGCTTGCTGGGTCCATTCTTCCCATTCCACCCGAGGTTCGGGTTGATCTTGGTGTGAGAGATCTTACTCCAGAACTAACAGGCAAGATCCCTGTGCTTGTCATGAATGCAGGGTGAGCCGGCTATCGCCCCTCTGGATGGCAACGCTGACATCGGAAATACTGAATACTTTGCACACAGCTAGAAGCCCTTTGCAGGCTGTGGAGTTGGTCCAGGACGGATCCCAAAAGATGCTCTTCAAATTGAGGAAATGTAACAGTTCTGGAGGGCTAGAAAGATTCACAAAACTCCTCAAGGTTCCTGTGTGGGCTGTGCAAGGCCTCAGTGAATCTGACCTAGGGGTTCTATGGAATTCATTGCTCTGCACTGGCCAACTTAGTCACCCACTCGATAGGGCTGGAGCTTTGGGACCCTCCCAAAAGCATGGTGTTTCTAAGTCCCTGCTTCCCAAGGTAGCATCTTAGGCAGGCAGCATCGGCTTCACCAGGGAGCTTGCTGAATGTGCAGGTTCTTGGGACCTACCCAGACCCACTGAATCAAGAGTGGAGCCTGGCGGTCCAGAGGAACTGCACGCAGATTGAACTGTGAAAAACGATGGTCTAACTAATCTCCAGCACCGGCTGTTGAGGCCAACAAGAGGAAGAAAGTGTGAAACTGGATGACCAATGAAGTGTCTCTGGTGAATTCTGATGGAGGCCGAATTCGGCCCACTTGTGTTTTGTTGGACCTACGTCGCAGGCAGGGACACTGTGAAGAGCCCAGCAGTACAGATGTTAGGCTCTGAAGGCCATACAGTCTCTGTCACAACTCCTCAGTGCTGCTACCTGAGCAGGAAAGCCGTCACAGACCACCTGTGAGCAAGCAGGGGGCGGGGCTTATTCCTATAAAACTTTAAACAGGTGCCGGTCGAAACTGGGCTGCAGGGTGTGGTTTGCCAACCCCCCATCCATACAACAGCTTCTCTTCACAAAAAAAGAAAAGGAAAAAAACCCTCAGAAGATCTGGCCATTCTGAGCTCAAGGTCCCAAGGCACACTGATTAGCTAGACGAGCTGAATGGGGCAGCCTTCCTTTAGCCGGAGACACTTTGGTCATAGTTCCTACCTGTTCTCTCCCAGATACCAGGGCAGAGTCCATTCCCATTATTGTCCTGCTCACTGTCTCACTTACCTACTTACACAGACCTCAACGTGCAGGTGTTCATAAATGTGTGTATATGTGGGTATTTGTGTACATGTGCATGTATATTTTTGTGCTCACCGGCTTTCAGTACTTTTACACTATGGAGCTATCTCAGTGATCTCTAATGGGCTTTAATACCACAGCAGTATGAAGCCTGGTTTAGAATCCAAGGATAAGGGTCCCAGCGCTCGAGCTGTCCATGAGGCTGCAACCTGAACAGAGTCTGACTCTCTCAGAGGCACAGCTTTCTCTTGTGTCCAAATGCGGGAAGCCATCCCTCCCGGGGTCGCTGTGAGAACAAGCCAGCCTTATACTCCTGGACGGCCATGCACATTATGCCTTTAGGATCAGCCAAGCAGAGGAAAGGGTTTGGTTTTGGTTTTTTCCCTCCTACATCAGGTATCTAAACAATTTCTGAAATCAAAGCGGGTGCTATTCCACTGGTCCTGTCCTGATCCACCTCTGTGCCCAAGAGTCTGGGAAGAAATCCCTGCCTATGTATTACCTTGCTCGGATCAGCCGGAGGGTTCTTTGGAAAGCTCAGGATGCCAGGTGTGACTTCTGATCCCTATTTCTCTTTGCCGTAAGCAACTTAACGGATCAGAGGTCTTACTGGGAGCCGCCACCCTCATCCAGTTTTCTTTCCTCCTCTTCTCATTTCACACTGACCCAAATAAATAAATAATGTGCACATAATGATAACGATTTTTTTTTTAAAGAAAGAAAAGGGAATATTTAACATAACCTTCTTAGCAGTCTAGCTAAGGAATCCTGCATTTGGAGTTACGTGAAGCAAACACAACATTGTGAACTATGCCTTTTTTTTTGGGGGGGGGGTCCTTTCCATGAAGGAAATTCCTCCACCTAACCACCTCCATCTTTCTTCCCCCAGACCCTTCTCCTACGGGGTCTACTCCAGAAAATACATAAATCTCTAACTTATCTGGGTGGTATGTTTCACAAAGAGTCACAAAGATTATTTGATTAGTTACACAGTTAATTTTCCATTTACATTACGGAGCAACAATTTATTCTACAATAAAACTAGCCAACCCTGGGAGTCCATTTCAGCCAACGCCTTGGCCAAGGGCCAAGATTCCTGGATTCTTTTGCTTTTCCCACCCAGACTCCTGCACTGGCCTGGGCCACCAATACTTCCCAGCTGCTTCTCTCTGAGTGCATTTCAACTGCTCCATCTCCTGTGTGTTTATGTCACCGAGCACCAGTCTACAAATGGCAGTCGGTGGCTCCTGCCAGCATGAATGGTGGAGCCAAGAACATACCTGGCCATCCATAAGAGCATAGGCACACTGAGAGGTTTATAAAAGGCAGGAGAGACAAGGACGAGAGAAACCGGTACGGATACTGAGCTCTTGCCCTGACCCCGTCATCCCACGATGGACGATGATCATCTCCATTTGAGAGATGAGAAACATGAGGCTTAAGAGCAAAAGTGATGGCCCTGAGGACAAACACAAAGACACGGGACAGAAATTTGAACATGGGTCTGTCTTGTGCCGAGGTCGGTGGCTTATGAATGCAGTGATGGACTAAGAGGGTTCGACTGTGATGTGCATGTGTACACGACTCTAAAAATAGGGCTGTCATCCCTGGAGTATGGGCACTTGTTGTTTAACTTCCGTGGACAGCGGTGAAGAGGGTGTTTCTATGCTGGGCCTAGACGAGGGTTTCTTCACCTTGATGGTAAGGACAATCTGCGCCAGGTAATTCTTTATTGTGGGGGTCTGGGCCACACACGGTAGTGTTTGTTAGTCTCTCTGGCTTCTATCCACCAGGGAGGCAGGTAGCACTGCTGTTCTTAGGTGTGAGAACTAGAAATGCTGAAGACACTTGTCAGGACTGTGTCCTAAAGACACAGCCAAACATCCCCTCAGGGACAAAAATGCCCCTGCTGGGAACCACTGGCCTAGAAGTAGTGCCTGCCTTGCAGAAGGTTGTTAAGGTCCTCTTTGGGGATCATATAATGTGGAGGTGAAGGGCACAAATTTTAGCATCAAACACACCTGAGTCAGAATCCTCAGGCCTGCCCCTTACTAGTTCTGTGGATGAATTATTTCATCTCTTTGAGCTTTTTGATTTAAAATGGGACAGAGAGTATAGTATTTTGAGGATTAGAGGAGAAAATGCATATGAAAGCTTTAGCAGAGCGCCTGACATAGTAACAATGCAATAATGTCAGCCGCTGTTATCATGATTAAGAAAAACAGATGTTAGAAGGTATCTAATCACATCACCTCATAGATAAATAAACTGAGGCTCAGAAACAAGAGGTATTATTTTTAATTAGGATTTGTTCTACTTCCCCAAGAACACACATTTTTGGCCAGTTCTCCAATGCCCATGATCACTTATGCCCCATAAAATTGGGTCCTGGAGCCTCCTAGTGTGTGATTTCTGAACCACCCATGTTCGTTCAGCTCATAATTGCTAGCGTTCCAATCTGTGGTAGTCACATTATGAAACGGGACAAGCTGAGTCTTTTAGGCAAGGACCTACCATCCATTTGATGGAGCAGTGAATCAAAGGCAAGAG
Organism: Panthera uncia; assembly: GCF_023721935.1. NCBI lineage: Eukaryota > Metazoa > Chordata > Mammalia > Carnivora > Felidae > Panthera > Panthera uncia. The sequence goes on from NC_064816.1 coordinate 30,383,300, forward strand.
AACACAGGAGAAAAAGAAGCATGCAAAACTTGCATGAAAGCACAGCCGTGGCTCACAGAGACCCTTCCAGCATTTGTGAAGGGACAGTATCTTGGCCTTGATAGTCTGCTGAAATCAACCCTGGTTGTGAAATACCCCACGTCGTTTGAGTGTGCTCAGTGAAAACCTTTGGCCACCGCTTGGTAACCACAGCCAGAAACCCTGGGATCTCAGTTCAAGTGGGAAAACACCACCTCGATATCCTCCAATTTGTAACTCGTTTGTGCCTTGTCATTTTAAGGGAAGTTATGAGATGCGCTAGCTGGTGGAGGGAGTCGTGTAGTAACTAATGCGGTAATTAGTCTCTCGCTTGAAAATGTCCGGGATAATTATCAAGTCATATTTAGAAAGGAGCGCTCTTTGGCTGGAGTTGACATTCAATTACCCTGGATTTCGTGAGCACGTGCTGGACCTTCTGATGTCAGCCACTAGCTGATGAAAAGTAAAGGAAAAGTAGTGATAAGCCTAGACGGAAAAAAGCACATGGCTGGCGTGTGTGTGCGTGTGCGTGCGTGTGCGTGTGTGAGAGAGAGAGAGAGAACGAGTACTAGTAAATTCCTATATTCCTTTAACACGCCACATCTTAGCATGATTTACACTTCATTTGGTCATGAGGAGACATGAAGAATAAGGCACAGCCCTTGACTTAAGCACATCATAGCTCAAAACAGAAGGATATACTTGCATACATAATACACACACATGATCACACGGAGGCTGTCACTAGACCAATGGTTCTCAACCGAAGTGTCATGGCATACAACAGTGTACCCTGCCTGCCTCAAAAGTGGGCCATCAGATGTTGATTAATGTGTAGAAGTTGTTTTTGCAGTCAAAGATGTCCACCTGATACCCTGCCTAAAGGATGTAGAATCAGGTTATTTAGCCACCTGGTGTCAATGGGGTAACTTATTAGTAATAACAGCTAAGGGGCATATTCCTTTAAAATGTCCTGCCAGAAATTCCCGTATTGCTAACAGTTCCACCACAAAAAGGGTGGGATGGGTAGAGGAGGAAGGACGGAGACCTGCTGGGGGTTTATACTGGGTTTCTCAACCTGGAAGAAACGGGAAAAATGGATTCGAATTCTTTGTCATGAAGGATATATAAAAGCTAGTGGCCCTCATGTCCTACCACCATCCTTCTACTTTTAGAGCAACCAGGATTCTCAAAAATCCATGCTGTACATGTCGAGTGCAGCTCCTGTTTGGAATCAGACTCCAAGCTCATACCAACAGAAGATCTTAAAGAAAAATGAGAACTTTGAAGAGCTGAGATGTGTTCAAGCAGACGTCAGGAGGATGCATTGAGCAATTCTGCCGTTTTGACTCAGTGCTAAAACTAGTCCCTCAGCCAAGCCAATCACCAAAATCTAGGGAGGGAGGCACGGGGGAGGGTCTTCTTATGGACCAATGGATGACTTCTGAGAAGGTTTCCAAGCCAATGTAACTGGCAGCTAAGCATTCTCTAGCTGAAGGTTCTGTGGCTTGAAATCCAAATTTGGTCTCAGACGTTTCATATGGTAGAAAGCGGGGGTGAAAGGACCGCGTATGTGAATCACCGTGTGCTCGCCATTTGTCCAGTAGCTCAGGTGCTTCCGCAAACATGACTTTCTTTTTAAAGACTATTCACTCAGACTTTTCCTGTCAGGCTGGTCTCTCCTAAATATGATTAAAAACAAAATCCCTCCTGTGTACCCTCCTTTTCCTTAGAAAACCTCACTGCTGTAGTTGTCATTTAAAAATTTTATCCCAGGGATCTTGGTGATGCTATTAAAAACAGAGCTCTGGGGCGCCTGGGTGGCTCAGTCGGTTAAGCAGCCGACTTCGGCTCAGGTCATGATCTCGCGGTCTGTGAGTTCCAGCCCCGAGTCGGGCTCTGTGCTGACAAGCTCAGAGCCTGGAGCCTGTTTCGGATTCTGTGTCTCCCTCTCTCTCTGACCCTCCCCTGTTCATGCTCTGTCTCTGTCTCAAGAATAAAAAACATTAAAAAATAAAAAAAAATTAAAAAAAAAAAAAAACAGAGCTCTGGGGCACCTGAGTGGCTCAGTCAGTTAAGCCAATTCTTGACTGTCGCTCATGTCATGACATCGTGGTTCGTCAGATGGGGCCCCGCATTGGGCTCTGCGCTGGCAGCTTGGAGCCTGCTTGGGATTCTCTCTCTCCCTCTCTCTCTGCCCCTCCCCAGCTTGAGGGTGCTCACTCTCTCTCTCTCTCAAAATAAATAAATACATTTAACAAAATAAATAAAAAGAAAAAAAAAACAAAAAAACCCAGAGCTCTGGATCATCTCAGACAACCCTAACCCAACTCCCAGCCCCGCCTCCACCTTTGAACATCAGAATAATGTTCTAAAATTCTCTTTTCTCTTTTCTTGATCTTCTAGTGTCTTGATGTGATAAGGCCTATGGTCTGGGTTCAGTTATTTTGTGGTTTTGAAGTTTTAATGTGCAACAGAAATGTTGGGCTTGTTAAATGGAGACCTTGTTTATGGAGGGCTTGTTAAAGAGAGACTATGGGGCCCCAACCCCAGAGTTTCCACTTGTCAGTGGGTCTGGGATGGGTGGAGCCTAAGAATTCGCATTTCTTTTTTTTTTTTTTTTTAACGTTTATTTATTTTTGAGACAGAGAGAGACAGAGCATGAACGGGGGAGGGGCAGAGAGAGAGGGAGACACAGAATCGGAAGCAGGTTCCAGGCTCTGAGCCATCAGCCCAGAGCCTGATGTGGGGCTCGAACTCACAGACCGCGAGATCATGACCTGAGCTGAAGTCGGACGCTTAACCGACTGAGCCACCCAGGCGCCCCAAGAATTCGCATTTCTAACAAGTCCCCATGTGATGGCAAGGCTAATGCTGTGAATCTGGGGATCACACATTGAGGACCACTAAATTAGACGCTCAAACACGAGAGACAAAGTCGGATCTGGTTCACAGACAAATTGTGGGTAAGCCCGGTCTTACTTGCCCAGGTGACACCCCTGCCTTTGTTTCAATAAGGTCCCTGGTATAAAGTGCTTCCCAAAGTTCTCAAGTTTCCCTGGACTGTCCTGCCCATGAAAACAAGGACGAATCCCACAGAAGGAGGGGACAGGATCTATGCACAGGGTTCATTCCAAGGTTTACTAATACTTATTCACAGGGAGGTCTTCACGGGTCAATGTGAAGTTTTTCAAAACTCATATATATAGGATCACATATTTCAACATCTCATTTTGCAGATGAAAATCCTGAAACCAAAGCAGGTCATGTGACATGTCCGAAGCCACAACGCCAGCTAGGTGTAGCCGGCAGGGTCACGCCTAGAATCCAGGAGTCTTGATCAGTCAGTTTCCAGTAGAGAATTCTCCAGAAGGCCAGGTTCCCTGATCAGATGATACATTTTAGTGATCTATATAATATTTCTTTCCTCATTTGAACAGAAAGCTCCTAAAATACAGTTTAATAATTGCTGCTATTACTCTGCAAGCATTTTAATGTGCAAGGAAGACACAAACGAAGTTCTTTTTGAACCAACACCGTCCTATTTATATTACCTTGCCATGTATTTATAGGCTACCGGTTACCTTTAAGCATTCTGATTTTAAAAGAGTGACACTCAAAAATGACTATTATTCTCAAGGGATAAAGACATTTTATTTTGCAATCCTTTTGTCTTGCACCATATATCACCTCCTGAATTGTAGGTGGATTCTTTCGATTCCATTGTTTAGCTGTGCAAAATTCTGCAGCACTTAGGAGCAAGGCACAAAGTTTTTTTCCCTCACTTATCACAACACCATTTCAAAGGGACCGAAGTATTGTAGGTCGTAATTAAAGTGACTCAGGCCACCACCATGACATAGGCTAGAATTAACTGTTTTCCTCCTAAAGTGTCTTTAGCAATGTGATGAGACACAGACTTTCACAGGAGACAGGCCTTCGGGTGTGGGATACCACTGAGCTGACAACTCAAATTGATTCTTAATGAAGAAAATTAATTTAATTAGGCATTACAGCATGGAATTTCATTTTCTAATGTGCCTGAAACACAAGTGGCTACAGAAAATAATTTTGAGATCAAAGTGACTTCGGGTCTGGACTGGCTCTCACCAGCTTGTCACCGACTGAGAAATCAGCTGTTCCTTCTTTAGATGGGTCAGGAAAACAGACAAAACTCCCCCGGTCTGCACACCCCAACCATAAAACTTGAAAGCCCATCCTCTATAAAACTTATGTAACTCCAACTTTACTCTCTGAACATTTTTGCAATAGAAAGCTGAGCACTTAGTACTTCTTTTTTTAAAAAGGCAGCCCACCCTCTCGCCAGATAAAAATTAAAATGCACATGATGCACATTAGAAATAATTCACTTAACATCAGTTAATTTTCATGAGTCATTCCCACTAACTTCTTGCTAATGATCTGTCTTGGCAGAAACCTGTTTCACATAACTCCTCTCCAGTCTTCCTTATTCATTTCAAGGAAAGCATTTAATAATGGGCAAATGGCAAATAATTGGGGGTGGGGGAACCTTCCAGTCAACTCCAAAGGGAAATTGCCTCTCTTCCCCAATAGCTTCCCAATCAGAAAGGACCAGGGAGAGTTAATTAATGTGCAACAGCATGTGAATGTAAGTTGCAGGCTAATAATTAAAGTCTGCTACATGAACAGCAAAAGGTCGACCTCTATGGCTATCAGGCAGGTGGTGACTTAGACCACAGATCAATCACCATTCACATCAAGGGAGTGAGAGGTAAAGCCAATGAGACAAATCCAGCTGGAAAACTGTGTCCCTCCATTTGATAATGTATCACCCCTTTTAAAAGGACACCCCCCCCCCCCCACATGACTCCCTGTTGCAAAATGTGGCAAATCTTTTATCCCGATGGACTCTTAAGAAAAGAAACCATGACCAGACTGGCCATGTGTTGATAACTATTAAGGCTGCATTATGGGTACATGCAAGTTCATTATAATTTTATATGCTTGAAAGAAAGAAAGAAAGAAAGAAAGAAAGAAAGAAAGAAAGAAAGAA